>NW_015090830.1:22543454-22602869 GCF_001431845.1 Calidris pugnax | reverse complement strand
GAAGGGGGGGGGGAGAGAAACAGGGAGCGGCGTCGCTTCCACCGCTCTGGAAGGAAAATAAATAAATAAAAAAACAAACGCAGCAGAGGATGAACAAAAATCAAAAGCTGTGAAAAGTCTAACAGTAAAGAATATCGGGGGGAGGTGACATCCCTTGCAATACTTTACCGATTTGCACAGTTAGTGGTGTAAAGTTATCAACTCAATACAGGGAAGGAAAAAAAAAAGAGTTTGATTTGTTGTTTTTTTCTCTCTTCAAGAAAAATACCTGACATAACGGAGAAGGTGGCAAAAACAAATAAGCTTAGTTTATTTCAGTGGCCCACAGAAGAAAGAATATAGCCAATTAAAAATCATACCTTTTAAAGCTTTATCTACGTTCCCTTGGATAATAATCCTGGGGGAGAAAACAAAAAAAACAAAACAAAACAAAAAAAGATATAGCATGAACAAGCAGAACTAATACACAGAAAGCCATGAGTTCATGTTATTGTCCAACAAGCATTCCTCCTCCATCTGCAGAAATCTATTTCTTCACTGAATTTCACTGAATTTTTAGAATTGGAAGGGACCATAGAGATCATCTAGTCCACCCCACCTGCCAGAACAAATAAGCTTAGTTTATTTCAGTGGCCCACAGAAGAAAGAATATAGCCAATTAAAAATCATACCTTTTAAAGCTTTATCTACGTTCCCTTGGATAATAATCCTGGGGGAGAAAACAAAAAAAACAAAACAAAACAAAAAAAGATATAGCATGAACAAGCAGAACTAATACACAGAAAGCCATGAGTTCATGTTATTGTCCAACAAGCATTCCTCCTCCATCTGCAGAAATCTATTTCTTCACTGAATTTCACTGAATTTTTAGAATTGGAAGGGACCATAGAGATCATCTAGTCCACCCCACCTGCCAGAGCAGGGTTGCCCAGAGCACGTTACTCAGGACTGCATCCAGGTGGGTCTTGAAAATCTCCAAAGAAGGGGACTCCACACCCTCCCTGGGCAGCCTGTTCCAGGGCTCTGTCACCCTTACTATTTCTTGCTCGGTTTGACCCCGTTAAAAGTGGCTACACATGCTGACAAGGTGGAACAGTCGCCACACATTCCCTGTCCTTCCCTGAGCTTCTTTTATAGAATCATAGAATTGCCCAGGCCGGAAGGGACCTCCAAAGGTCATCTAGTCCAACCCCCCCACAGTCAGCAGGGACACCCCCAACTAGACCAAGTTGCCCAGGGCCTCATTGAGCCTCTCCTTGAATATCTCCAGGGAAGGGGCCTCAACCACCTCCCTGGGCAACCTGTTCCAGTGCTCCACCACCCTCACAGTGAAGAACCCTCTCCTCATCTCCAGTCTAAATCTGCTCCCCTCCAGCTTGAAGCCATTGCCCCTCGTCCTGTCACTGCAGGCCTTTCTAAACAGGCTCTCCCCAGCCTTCCTGTAGGCTCCCTTCAGGTACTGGAAGGCTGCTATTAGGTCTCCCCGGAGCCTCCTCTTCTCCAGGCTGAACAACCCCAGCTCCCTCAGCCTGTCCTCGTAGCAGAGGTGCTCCATCCCCCTGATCATCCTTGTGGCCCTCCTCTGGACCCTCTCCATCAGGTCCATATCCTTCTTATATTGAGGGCTCCAGACCTGCACACAATACTCCAGGTGAGGTCTCACCAGAGCAGAGTAAAGAGGAAGAATCACCTCTCTGGACCTGCTGGCAACGCGTCTTTTGATGCAGCCCAAAGTCTTTTTTGTCAAGTCTTATGTATTTAAGTTCCTTCAGGCTTTTCCTCCTCCAGATTTCTGTCTTCAATCATGAGTTTAAAATTTTGAACGAAAAGAAAGAGACTAACTGGCAGGGAGAATAGTTTCGTAAGTTTCTCGATTTTCTT
Organism: Calidris pugnax; assembly: GCF_001431845.1. Lineage (NCBI taxonomy): Eukaryota > Metazoa > Chordata > Aves > Charadriiformes > Scolopacidae > Calidris > Calidris pugnax. The sequence continues at coordinate 22,600,988 of NW_015090830.1, read as the reverse complement.
CAAGAGTTTGCTTAACGGTAAATTTCAGCTGAAGGCACAACTTATTTTTTTAATTGCAATCACTGTAAAGCGTTTTTAGAACAGATTATTTGATATCTGCACTAGTTCCATATGCGTGCACGAGATCTCTCCTCCAGAGGCAAATAAATATAGATTCCTGCAGCTATTCTAACAGATTTACTGATATAAGATGCAATCATCAAAGTCAGAAGTCAATGTATTTTTCCTGCACTGCCAAGCCGCACCTACAGAGTTTATGTTTCTCTTTAAAAAAATGAATGTTAGTAAATAAAAATCAGTGAAAGTGACTTTAGCCTAGACACAAACAAATCTTCCCTTGCCCTAGTCAGTTTCAGCCACCCCTCGTTGGTGCACACCTCTCGTGTGTACCAACACAGAGAGAGCTTCCATCCGGGTGGAATCACGCTGCTTTGCCCTCTATTTACCAACACCTGTCTCCAGTAAAGCCCAGGGCTTTTATCCCCAGGTTTGCACAAAGCAGAAGAAAACTAATATAAAATAAGAGTGACCCACCGCCCAGCTGGGCTCGCCTCAGGGGCACTCCTGTCCCGTACCCGCGGGGAAAGGCAGACCCCCGGAGCCCACACACAACCCACACACCGGGCTCGGCCCCACACACAACCCACACACCGGGCTCCCATCCCACCGGTCCGCCAAACCCTCCGGAGGCTCCCGCCGGAGGGGCCATCTCCCCCACCCGCCTTTCACGCAGAGCCCAGGGGAGGCCCCGCAGCAGCGTGGCGGGGGCGGGACGGCAGCAGAGACGGGCCGGGGAGAGGACCCGGCCGTCGCCGCCCGCAACCAGCCAGGGGAAGAGGAGGAAGGGCTCACCAGCGAACCCCGGCCGCTTACCACTGCCCGCCTCAGCTGGGCTCCGCCATCCCGGCTCCCTCGCCCCGCCTCAAGGCCCCGCCACGCGCAGCAGCAGCAGCAGCAGCAGCAGCAGCGCCAGCCCCACGACGGCGGCCGGCGGCGCCCAAACTCGTCCGCCCGGGCTCAGCCTCGCCGGAGCGGGGGCGGAGCGGAGCGGCGGGGACCTCAGGCCTGCCGGGCTCGGCTGCCAGAGCGCTGCGGGGGCAGAGGGGGTGTTCCATAACCGTGTCCGGCGCTCCCCTCGCTCCTTTCGCCGGTGGGCTGCCCTACGGGAGGGAAGGGCAGACGGGGGTGGGGGGGGGGGGCGGCCGTTAGAGCTTCTAACGGCTCCCCCGCGCGCCAGGCCCTCAGCGAGGGGAGAGAAGCGGGGAGCGGCGTCGCTTCCACCGCTCAGGAAGAAAAAATATAAAAATGGAGCGGCCCTGCCTTCATCCCCTGTAAGCCGTAAGGGGCCGGCTGTGGGGGGAAGGAGGGGGAGGACACCGCGCTACCGGCTGTGCGACCCGGAGCCGGGACCGGGAGGTGGCCCGGGGTGGTCTCTTGAGAGGGATAACCGGCTGCGGGGGCTCCTCGCCCTCAGAGGGTCCCGGAGCCGCTTTGTTGAGGCTGGGGGTGTAGGGAGCGAGGATCCGCAGGGCATTGGAGCTGCCCGGGGGTCCCGGGGGGGGGGCTGCGGGTGAAGCCGCGAAGCTGGAAACGGGATTTCCCTCCGTCCCCGGCCGTAAGCGGGGCGGGGGCACCGAGACACCACGCGTCCTCCCCACTCCAGTTTCCCCAGTCCCTGGAGACTCCCCGTAAGCTTAATTGAACATTAAGTCCAGCAGGACGTACCCGCTGGAAACAGTTGGATTCCGGTGTATCTGAATCCAAATGATGAGCTGTTGTGAGGCCGGTCACAAGCGGTGTGCCTCAGGGCTCAGTGTTGGGACCATTTCTGTTTAACATCTTTACTGATGGTCTCGATTAGGACATAGGATGTATCATCAGCAAGTTCGCAGGTGACACCAAGTTAAGCAGGGGTGTTGATTCCCAGGAGGATAGGGAAGCCCTACAGAGAGACTTAGATAGATTGGATCACTGGGCCAACATCAATGGAATGAGTTTCAACAAGGGCAAGTGCCAGGTCCTGCACTTGGGCCACAATAACCCCATGCAGCGCTACAGGCTGGGGGAAGTGTGGCTGGAGCTGCCTGGAGGAAAGAGACCTGGGGGTTCTAGTTGACAAGCGGCTGAATATGAGCCGGCAGTGTGCCCAGGGGGGCAAGAAAGCCAATGGCATCCTGGCTTGTATTAGAAATACCGTGACCAGCAGAAGTAGGGAGGTGATTGTGCCCCTGTACTCAGCACTGGTGAGGCCACACCTCGAGTATTGTGTCCAGTTTTGGGCACCTCAATCCAAGAGAGATATCGAGGTGCTGGAGCGGGGGCAGAGGAGGGCAACGAAGCTGGTGAGGGGGCTGGAAAACAAATCGTATGAGGAGCAGCTGAGGGAGTTGGGACTGTTTAGTATGAGGAAGAGGAGGCTGAGGGGAGACCTCACCACTCTCTACAAATACTTGAAAGGACACTGTAGAGAGGTTGGTGCTGGTCTCTTCTCACAGGTAATTAATGACAGAATGAGAGGGAATGGCTTCAAGCTCCAACAGGGTAGGTTTAGACTGAACATTAGGAAAGAATTTTTCACAGAAAGAGTGGTCAGACACTGGAATAGGCTGCCCAGGGAGGTGGTTGAGTCACCATCCTTGGATGAGTTTAAGAGTCGTTTAGATGTGGTGTTGGGGGATATGGTGTAGGGGAGGACTTTGTAGAGTAGGGTAGATGGTTGGACTCAATGATCCCAAGGGTCTCTTCCAACCTAGACGATTCTATGATTCTATTTATTCCGGTTGCAGCAACAACACTTTTTTATTTTCAGTCGCTAATTCTCTCAAAATACAATGCTTTTGTAACAGCAACTACAAAAGTAGCAGAAAAGTAGCAACTTTTCTGTTTAGTCTTGAAGGCACAGGTCAAAATATTTAACATTAGGTGGCTAAAGTTTCTGGAGATGCTTTTCCCCCAGTTTAGCGGTCATAGCAACTTTTCTGATAAATATTTTGGAAGACGTTAGTCTGGGTGTTTAAACTTGGATGGCTAAAGCTAGGGCTCTAAGCAGACGGATTGTTAAGTGTATACCTTCGTTACTCATCAAATGCTATAGATGGCGAGCATAATATTATTGCTTTGCTTTTAATATACACAGGTAACCTAAAAAGTTTACTCCATCTTTAACATACTTATTTTATATTGGGTGGCATACTTTGGAATATAAAAATCGCCATGTCTTGTAACTGAATTTTGAACATTACGTTGCTTTCTTTAGAAGGAGCCTTTGGAATCATTATTTTATTCTTCAGGTAACAGATTATAGTCTCCCTCAAACTGGAAGGATAGTGGATGAAAGCCCTGAGTGTATTCCATAATAGGCCTATTGGTCAGCTAGCAGATAAAACCTGGCAACTTCTACCTATGAATACCACTTCTTCTCCCTCTTCTTTTTCTTAAAAAACTGGTGCCTATTTTATGTCAGACTAATCTGACTACGTTCACAGGCAAAAAAAAAAAAAAAAAAAAAAAAAAAAAAAAAAAAAAAAAAAATTTTCACTTGGAACAACAACATTTGGACAGCCCCAAGGATAGCAATTGCAGTAATCATGAAAAAGTAATACTTTGTGCTTCTGTAGTCCCTCTCATCCAAGCATCTCGTGGTGCTTTGCAAACGCTGGCCCTGATCCTGCCCGTGCACATGGATCATCCAACACAGGAATTTATTCCACCGGGTTCAGGAAAGGGGGAGTGGGGTTTAATATTTTTCCTAGAACTTTTTTTTTTTTTTTTTTTTTTTTTTTTTTTTTTTTTTCAGTGTAAAAAGAAAAAAAAAAAAAAAAAAAAAAAAAGAAAAAAAGAAAAAGATAACAATGAGAACAAAGTAACAGGAGAGATTTGAAGAGGAAAATTGGGGCAGAAAGAAACAAGCACTTCATTTAGATCAGTGTTTAAGAACAAATCATTGTGGACAGGACTGAGCACTATTAATATCACCCTGGCCTCCTGATAGAGTCGTTGTTACAGCTTAAGATACATTTGCCTTTGCGATTGGTCTTTGTTTAAGCACACAATTGCTTTTCAGAGATACTCTCAGTGAGACAGTGTGATATGTAATTCATTATTTTAGCCCAAAAGAAAGAGGGGGAAAACATCTTAAACTCAGTAGACACATTAATCTATTTTAGATACCGTCCTTCATAGTATGGTGTAAGTAGTCCTTAGTGTGTTACCAATCAGTATTTTAACTGCTTCCTGATAAGGTTAACTGTTCTCTTCCTTTTTCTTTTCAGTTTCCCATATACAGATTTCTAAGTATTTCCCATGCACTCCTTGAACTGAATATCCCTGTCCTGAGAGCACTGCACTTACCCCACGGTTATCTTGACTAGCCAAGTGTTACTGCTCTGGTTAAACAAAACTGGGCAGACATCAGTGCTGTTTTATGTTTGACTAAAAAAGCAAAGCGCAAGTAGCCTGCCCAGAAATCTCCAGATGGCCGTGATTGATAAACCACTACTTGTTAAGGGAAGGCAGTGAGCTCCAAGAGCAGGTCCCAGGCAGGAATAACCCCGGAGTCCCGTACCTAGTGACATAAATAGGCCGTGCTGATCAGTTTCAGCATGATCCAGCAGAGTCCTTACTTTGTCCCACTGCCAAGAGTTCATAGTATCAAGCACCCCTTGTGCCAGCACACTCCTATTCAGTTCTAGGGTGTAGCCACACCGTGGAAGGCACCCTTTAAGTGCTTTTGAAGCTCACAAATCTAAATTGCTTTGTAATATATTCATAATAGCAAACCAAGCTGCACACAGACTGCTGGTAGTGCAGCAGGCAGCAAGGGAAGCAGATGATTCCCTATCACCTCTTGACCACAGGAAGAGAGTTTATCTATACCCATCTGGGTAAACTGCATTTTAAGATACAGTGGCTGGCAGTACAACTCACACTACTGGCCTTTTATAGACTGGTAGCATAGATGCTCCAGTTCCTTGAATATCCAAATAAGAGCTTTAGAATACGTCCTTCCCAAGTTGTCTGCATACTGTACTTCCTACTCTTCAGGAGTGGTAGACTCGAAGACACTAGCCTTGAGCTGGGTTACCACATTGTCACTACAGATTTTGTAGGAGTAGGTGGTTGGAAAAAACAAAAAACTACTAGGAAAATAAAATACAAACCTCAATTTTAGCTCCTGGTTAGTAGAAGATACATCCTTAGTTGTTCCAGAGCATCTCAGCTGGTGTTCTTAGGGAAGAGGAACAGCCAGGGATGCGGGAGCCCAGTTTTTATATGATAGCCTTATTCTCTGATAACTAACACGCAGTTCTGGGTGGAAAAGTAAGTGGGAAGGCATGCAGGAAAAAAAAATGGGTGAGTCCTAAAGTTAGGAACAAGAAATTAGATTTCTCCTTCCATTCCTACAGAATGTGGCTGCTCATTTGTCAGCAACATTCAGCGCCACTCAGAATTGATAGCCACCCTTTTTTTCTGTTAGATATGACACTTTCTCCCTTTCAAGTTTTAGAAAGGAAAAAGTGGATGAAATTTAATAAAGGCAACGCATTCTGCTGATCTTTGCTTAGCTGTAGGGTAATGTGCAGGCAGATCTTCCTTCAGCAAGAAAAGCAAAATGGGGAGATGAATTCTACTTGTTTATGCTCTTGTTAATATCACTCCATTGATTTTGCTGTACAGGCTTTTGGTTCACTTGATCTTGAGAACTGTTGGCATTGGAGCACCAAAGGTATTGTGCGTAACTGTTACATACAGAAAAAATAGGCATATACTGCTAAATTTGGTGCTTCTAAACATGTAGCAATGTCTTGTCCTACAAAAAGTACCCTGTCTTTCATACTTTCTACAACAAAAATGTCCATATCTGCATCAAGACAGTGGTGTAATTTGCTCTTTCAGGTGTAAATCAAAAAGAATAGAAAGCGATGGTGTCTGTCCTTTGTAGGTGGAGGAGTTCTCACCATAGATTCAAGGACAGGAACCTCTTTTTCTCCCCCTTTTTAAAAACTCCTCTCCTGTGTGTAAAGGAGCGGGTAGTTGCCTATCACTCAGGCCAGTTTTGACAGATTTCTTAGAATCCTTTTCCATCTGCTGGCAGCCAAGGAATGCAGGCCCCAATAAAACCTCCCTGAAACTAATATTTGTACGCTGAATAATGCTGAGGTACACCATGCTAGCTCAGGGGAGCAGAATTAAGTGTTTTAACTGGCTGAGTTTTTTTCCTCCTGCAAGGCAGCACATCCAAAGTTTACAAAGTAGATACAGAAAGCAGAAGGAAGAGGAGAGAAAATGACATGGAAACTGGCAATCAGTAGCAGATTGTAGGGGCGAATAAAAAGTGCTTATGGCAGCCGTAGGAGAGAGAAACTGAGGACAGGCCAGGGCACTATGACAGATAGGACAGAAAGAGGACATTTATTGTCATCTCTTCTTCAAAAGGAGAGCAGAGAACGCAGTCCTCTAGCCCTCCTTTATTATTTATTTGGAATGTAGAAGAACGGAGGATCTTTTCTGTAATCTTCCCCTCAGTACTGCTGTGTGCAGAAGTTAGTGAATAGACAGGTGCATAAAGATAAAATAGTTGCCTTCTTGTGTGCAGGAAAGATGACAAGACACCTATGACTTGCTCAGAACTATAGCATTTAAGCAAACAACCATATTATTGTGATTTTATTATCCTGAGGGTTTTGTTTGTTTGTTTTAGTAATTGATTGCCATGTATCTAGACAAGTGCAGCTCCAAGGCCAGAAAGGGAGTACAAGTTTGTAAACGCATACATAGCTGGTTCAAGAGACAGTTGGAGGTGTCTCAGGTAAACAGAACTTCTTTTCAAAGCTCTGGAGAGCTCAAGAGACTGCTGGACAGCTATCAGCAGAAAGGTTAAACAGATCCTCAATAATTGCAGTCATGTCCTTTAATCCTAGAATAACCGAATTTGCAAGGAGTCTGTTCATAATTCATATGGGGGGAATAAATAAAAATAAACCTGTGTTATCCTAACCTCTGGTTCTCCTACTATGTCTCTTTACGTGTGTCTGTTTTATTCTTGTTTCACTGTGGCTTAAAAAAAACCCCACTAAACTTATCGTTAGCATAATAAAAAATTGGAATTGAAACTTATCTGGTGTCAAATGAGTGTGAGCACTAATAATGAAAATAGTAACAGCTACGTTCCAAGAAACAGCGTGATAGGCACCAAGAGTAAGAATCATTTCAAAAGCTGTACACAGATCTAAACTCTTTAAAAAATCCTTTTTATTGATTCATTACCATACAAAATTTATTCAAATTACATCCATTTGAAGTGGTAAGATCACAGCTAGAGAACAGGTCATCCTTTAATAAATCTATTTACAAAACTCACCATAAAAGCTTTTTTTGTTGTTTTTGGTTTTTTTACAGTATTTTACAGAGGTTTTTTTTTTTTTTATAAACTAGCATACAATGCAAAGCTAAGTTAGATTAGTATTTTGCCCACGCACATTGGGACAAGTGTTTTAATTTGTACAAAAAAAGATGGTATTTGTTAGTCTTCATTTTTTCTTCCCCCGCAAAAGTGCCCCTTTGTCTTGCAAATCTTCATGCTCACACAACTTTTACTTTCCTCTTCCACAAGACGAAAACTTTAAATACTACAATTTTATTTACAGATCCACATCTAAAAAAACTCTTAAAAAAATTACAAACCAGCTAGAAAATATTCTGGCAGTGTTTACAAATTAATTCTATTGTACAAAACTGCTAGATAACTAAAGTGTGAGTTGAGAACATACATCAACTTAAATACAACTGCTGAATGATCTATGCACACATTTGTACATATAAACACACACTTAACACTGTTTAACAGTTCTTTACGTGTTGCCCTTTATACATGTTATATTCCAAAGCTCACACAGTCATACAGTGTTCTTGTTAGTACTGTGACTTCTGGCCTGTTCGTGTGTGAGCTTTCATAGCAGCAACTCAACGGTACCAGAAAACCTGCGTACGTAATATTCTACTACAGTACAAATAGTACTAATTTTCTGAGTATGTCAGATAAGTACAACAGTAATGCAAACAAAAGGATTATATGGGCATCATCTAATCAACATTAATTTAGCCCAGAACATGGCAACATATTTTACACTCAAGAAAAAAAAAAAAAAAAAAAAAAAAAAAAAAAAAAAAAAGAAAAATTATTTAAGACTTCTTAGAATTCCTCTCACGTTCAAAAAATAAATATTGGTACTATACTATACTACCAAAGATCTTCAAAAAATAAATGCAATTCATTTGATGTGGTACTTACAGTTATGTACTTTGGAAAAAAAAAATTAGTTCCATTTTGCTGGCGAAGAGAATTATAAAAAGCTGTAAGCAGAGGAAGCTAACCCACTGAGATAAATATGATATATCCAACAAACAAAGCTTGGCAGAAGTGTTTTCCATAGAGGGAAAAACCCACAGTGCATCTCTAGTAGGCACTTAACACAAAGCCCCACTTAGTACCACAAAAATTTATGTACCAGTTCTAATGCACATCGGGGGCAGTGAAATTGAACTGTGCATCTTCGTTCTAGTTTAAAAAAACAACCAACAAAACCTACTTTCACACACACACGCGCGCACACAAGCATTTTTAAAAATCTGCGATTACTATGAGAAGTGGCAGAACTTCATACTTTTCAATATTTGCAATATACACTACATTTACAGTGTATTTTTTTTTTTCTATTAAAAGCTTTTAAGGACATAAGTATTTGACCTCATAATGAGACATATACACAGCTCAAAATGAGCGTTATGACAGCAATTTAAACATTCCTACAAAGTAGCTGAAGAATCCCATTTCACTCTCTTGCATTACTTCATATTTACGGTCACTGCGGGTAGGATCCGTGTTGCGACACCCAAAAGACATGCGTTCTCTGCAGAAGGCACGGCCTGAAATACTATTATAAAATTGTTACTTAGGACTAAACCAGTTCCTCCAGCCCTTCTCCGTTAAGCCCACTGGTCACCGTAAGCAGAGACTGGGGGGGAGTGTGAAGACAAAACATTTAGGGTCACCTGCTTGCACTTGCCGAACTCACAAGGCGCCGGAGCTCAGGGTCAAGGAGAAGGCCTTTGCTGGAAGAACCTTCCCTTTGTCGTTTATGGTTATTTTAGGGAGTATTTAATTAAAATATCAGCGCTGTTCGAGAGCCTAGTTTATTTAATAATGCTATTTTATAGTAAGTAGGGGACAACTCTGAATGACGGCAGGTTTTTTGATTCCATTAAAACCACGCTTTAGGTACGGACAGCGTTTAAGAGAATCAGCTGTATATAAATTCATCCACCAACGAAGGAAGCTTCTCTAAATCGTAAGCATCAAAGAGGTCACTGATGCCTTCTTCATCCCCAAGGCTCAGCAAATAATCTTCCTGAAGCAGAGGAGGCAGCAAATTCACAAACGGTCCTTCAAAGTTTGAGGGAATTTGGTCCTCTGTCTGCTGGAGAAGGTTGGCTGGAGAAGCCAGTGGAGAGATTGTTGCCATATTTACTGAGCAGTCGCCTTGTCCTGAGTTAGCAGAAGCCACTTCTGTAAGAGGAGGGGGGGCAAAAATAAAGATGAGACGTTTAATCTCATTAGAAATATGAGACATAGATGAAACAAAGTAATCGCTGCATAAAGGGCTTTTCATAAACCATCATTCCAAGAAAAAATGGTCTCCATATAATTTCTAGCTTGTTTTTGATCTGTTACAAATGGCTTCTCGAAAACACCATGACTTTTTTACTGAAAAAATATTTTCCAACAACTACTGGGGAAAAAAAATAATAAAGTGTAGCAAGAGATGCCTATTTTTTGTTGGAATTCATAGTCAAAGTGAAAACTTTCTGGACAATGGATGCCATCAATGGCACCGCGTAGCTGCACGTACCAATACACAGAGATTTCTGCCTCTTGTGTTGAGACAAGTCTTTGCTGCTACTGTCCTAGTTGAAAATGCAAAAGGAACAAAATTGTTTGTTTCTTCAATATTGCATAAACTTATGTTACATAGTTCCATATGATATGCAAATATGAAACTTATTTTAAACAACCGATGCAGAAGAAAACATATTTCCTGCTACATAAAGCAGAAGGACACGGTGGAAAAAGGATGGCTTAGCTTTTCACTTCTTAGAAAAATAAAACAAAAAAAAAAAAAAAGAGCTGGATATCTGAAGTTCAAAATGAGATCCTGAATGAGAACATGAAGGAAGGCCATTAGCATCACAAAGAAATAATTTTACCTTTGGAAAAGGTTTTGGAAATATTCCCGTTGTGGTCCTGACTATAGGTTTTCATTGGACTGAGGGCATCGTTTTCCTCTGGGCACAGATAAACTTCAATGGGTCCTTGAGTACTAGATAAATGTATCAATGCACTCTGCTAACAAAACAAACATCAGTAGGGTGTTACACCAACAGACACAACAGAATATTGACAGTGTGGAGTAAATTCTTACTGGGGTGTGAGTGTTTGAATACATTTTTTACTAATGAAGAGAACCTGACATCCCCCCCTGCCCCGTGTATTTTTTTTTTTGAAGATGAGAAAGGCTTGGCTGATGCATCTCATAGACTGGAAGAGAACATCAAAGCTGTTCCCACCGTCTATAGTCCACAAATCTCAGAAGCTCAACATTCTCTGTGTTCTATCATAACCAGAGAGGTACAAAGGATTGAACTCCTAGCAATTTCTTACAACCATGACAACCTGGAGCATTCTGATGGAATGGAACTATGGGGATGCAAGTCATGGGTTTTATTCTTATTCATAACAATATTATTGGATTCATTTGTGTAACTGTTTCTGCTTAAAAGAATGCCAAAACATCCTTGTCAGTCACACAACAAAACCTGCAACACCAATTCACACTGAACTCAAATAGCTGTATCTAAGGTCACCTGTTTATCAGGGAAGTTTTTCAGAACAACAAGAACAACCCTGTGCCATTTTCTTCACCCAAACTTGTTTATGTAAGTCCTTCTGTCCCCTCAAGGCAGCAACTCTAATTTTGATGGTGTTTCTGAATAACAGGAGATTCAAAGTTGTCTCCAGAATTTACCTTTTCTTAACCTTCACGTATTGACATCCTTCTGTCCCCTCAAGGCAGCAACTCTAAATTTTGATGGTGCTTCTGAATAACAGAAGATCTGAAGTTGTCTCCAGAATTTACCTGTTCTTAACCTTCACATATTGACGCAGTACAACAAAATGACATAGATAGACAGATGGAAAATCTGCAAAGTTGCCCCAAGTTTTATGATGGAAAATCATAAGTGCCTCCAGTTAAGAATAAACCCACTCCAGCTGTATTGCATTAATAGTTTTTAAAAGTATGCGCACAGGCATTATATCCCTCTTTGCAGACTTGTTCCAAATACATTTTATTGTGCCCTTTGACAAAAGGTTCCTCGTATTATTTGCGTTCGGACAGTTATGTAGCATAATAGTCAGCATTTACGAGTACAGAGAACAAAAACTGAACAGGGATACCCCAGGGCAGAGAAAGCAGTTAAGGAGTACTTAGGGCAATGCTAAAGATAATTAGAAAAAAAGGAGATGGGAAGAGCAGGAGTTGGAGAAGGTACTGCTGAGTGACTGAGGTATGCAAAAAAGGACACTGAAATGTAACTGCAAATGAGGGAAATAGGACTTCTACTGCCTGCAGCTGAACGTTACATGTGTAAGTTGGGCATAGAGGATAAGGGAGGTCTAGGCACTAGCTTTAATGATGGTGTGCATCTCTCTCTACCCGCCTGATTTCTAAAAAAAAAAAAAAAAAAAATCAAAGCATAATGCCCAGGGGAAACAAACAGGAAAGCAAGCAGTGATAACAGCATATATTTATGGGTACTGACAAAAGATATCCCTTCCTCACTGCAGCAAAAGTGATTTATTCTTCCAAAACCTGCACCTAGGTTCAAAGGGGGAATTAAGGACAAAAGTAGGGGGGGGGGGAAAAGCAGGGATGCAAACTGTAACAGGGCTAAGGAAGTGAAGAGTAATCTTAGTAAAAGGAATGACAGAGCATCTGGAGTCTGTTCCTGCCCGCCCAGGAGCAGGTGGCCCTGGGCTCAGTGGAACCAGCCCAAGAGCAGGGATGAGGGAATAACGTAGAGGTATGAACACAGCAGGGAGGTTCCTGAGGTCTGGCCCTATGAGTAATTGCTCCTTGAGAGAAGAAATTGGGTAAATTGTTGAATCTCTAAAGCAGCAGCTGGTGCAAATTATTTACGTTTGCCCAACATACTTGGGTCTGTCGTAACAACTGAGGATTGTAATGCAGCTCACTTTTGCCACAGAGAAATAAAATCCCAGGAGCAGCTGAACCATGTGGTTCATAAACCATAAGAGGAATGGCAAAAAAGTAAAGCTACTTCCTGAGGAGATCTTCAAAGAAAAGCCACCTGTAGCATTTGTCCCTGCAACTGTGACATCAGGTAAGGGAAGGGAGAAGCAGCTAAGTTACCCTAGACATCTTACCTGGGATGTGGAAAAGAAACAAAACGAGGATGAAAGAACAAGAGCCAGACATCTCGTATACAAAAGCTGGCACTCAGAGAGACTGCGGCTTGAGCAGCAAGGGGCAACAGCAGAGGGATGCAGATGAGCACAGACAGCTTCAGAAATAAAAGTACTTACTATAAAATAGGAAAAGAAAAGCCCCATCCCCTATGGACTTTTTGATAGTAAACAAGAAGTGCACTAGCAGAACGCACCAAGTTTTACACAGGAAATCAGTGTCAATGAAACAAAGATGATGACGGAAGGAGGAAGGGCAAGAATAGATTTTATGAGTAAAACACAAGTTTCTACAATAACTGTGAAAAGAAAATCCTACATGAAAACATGTCCCAATAAATTAGGATATCAGTGACGTGAGTCATCAAGATGCTTAAGGCATTGAGCTACCCATGAACTTTATAACTAAAACTACATAAAGCTAAAAAAAATAAAAAGAGCTCAATCTCTTAAGAGATTTTACATGGTTACAAAGGAAGAGCTCTTCTTTACGTAAAGTAGGACAAAAGAGAATAATCTGTAAATAGTGTGGATTACTCTGAAGGAAAGCTGGAATTGAGAGAAAAGAAACAAGTAACGATTGCTTTGTGTAAAATGATTTTTAAAGATTCCCCCTTTAAAAAAAAACCAAACCTCCAAACTTTGTAAAACAGATGAATGTAGGACTTTATGCCAGTATAATCCAACTTGGGCATCAGTTACTGCAGTAAGACTCACAACACATTTGCTCCATCTATAGAAATACAACAAGTTGGCAGGAAAAGCCAGTTCTCCTTACCTCCACCGGGTCAGGCACTTCAAGTCTTGTTTCTGGAGGAGCTTTCACAACTATAACAGTTTGGTCTTTAAGGCCACTAATTTTTCGGATATCTTGATACGTGACATAAGCTAATGTAATCACTGTTAAGGAATTTTCCAACACAGCTTATAATATATTCAGGCTTTTGGAAGAGGTAGAATTCTTTCAATTATTTTTCCATTTTCTCATGGCTCCAGTGTTCTTCAGCCCAAGTTTTCTATTCTCTACATGGGTTGTGGTTGCAGTGAAACTGCCTGAGAATCTCCCTTTTTATCTAACAGCTGGGGCCACCACCGAGTGACAAAAGGGATTTCCCTATGCCAAGTCCTTCTCTCTCTTCTCCTTTACACACGTAAAGCAACATAAGCTAAAGCTCAACAACCCGCAATTACACACAGACTGGATGAAGCAAAATTCTTTACACACTTGCTATGAAAACACAGAGAACTGGAAATCACAGCAAAAAATGTAAAGGAATTTAGAGGTACATGTTGTAAAAGCACATACGCAATATATTTTTGAAGTCATCAATAAAATAATAATTTCAATTTTCAATTGGAGTTTTAAAAACCATTTATATATTCATATATTTATTTATTCATTTATATTTTAAGATTTTATTTCAAAAATCTGCTTACACAGCTACTTTAAACAATTTGACAGTGCAGAAAGTTGATTTTTGCATAAGCAGGGAACGAATATGAGTATTCTGCTGGTCAACACGAATCTGTCCAAATCAACGTGAGCGTTTTGGTGGGTCCTCGCGTGGTGGTGCCTCACGTACTGACCCGTGTGACCGAGGTGTCACAGAGCTTTTGGTTGCAAACTGTGAAACAGCCACGATCACACGCAAGCACTTCCAGCACTTTAGTTTTCCCTTCCGTGAACTATCTAGCATATTTATGCCACAGAAATAAAGAGCCTAATTTATTATTATACTTTTTTTTCAGGGGGAAGGGGGTGTAAATGTGAATAATTTTGGTAAATGGCTACTGTTGCCGTACAGTAAGACAAACTGCCCGAGGTCAAAACGCCAAGACATTTCACATCTGACTTGGACCAAATGCCAAGTAACAGGTCAGGGGGCAAAGCGACAGGTCAGCTTTCAGGGAAATGGCTTTCATCAGGGCTTTTACCGCTCCTTTAGAAAGGTTTAGTAAGGCTTGTACAGGCAGAGTACAAATTACAGCAACGGTGGCTGTCACTATATGAACAAAGGAAAGGCTTTCAACAAGAATCATCCTTGCTGTAGCTAAAAGCTCCCCATGCTCATGCTGGGCATATCCCAAAACACTCGAGGTAGCGATGAGTTACCGTCTGATTCTTTATATAAAGGAGATGGGGAAGCACACTCCTGGGAAACACACAGCGTTTTGGCACTACCTAACCACGAGGAAAAAGAAAAACATTTTCAAAAGCAGCAACTTCACCTTTAGAGATTAAGCAAAAGGCTTCTCAGCTCTGTGAGTGTTGGGTAGGTCACCTCATGTCACACCTTGGTGAGGTGAGCAGAAGACCATACCAGGATGCTCTCAGATTCATCCCCAGGTTTCATGCTTCCACATTCCTTTCTCAATAATGGCTACTATTATCAGGAAACTTAACGTGAGGTGAGCAGAAGACCATACCAGGATGCTCCCGGATTCATCCCCAGGTTTCACACTTCCACATTGCTTTCTCAATAATGGCTACTATTATCAGTAAACTTAAGAGTCACAGAAGGATTTGGGGAATACACCCTCCTAAATCCAAAAGCATGAGGCCAAGGTGCTGCTAATGCTGCTCCCCACCCCCAGGGCAGGGAACTCTACCACAGCAAACAGCACTAGAAATATGGAGAATTTTAATGCTCGGCTTTGTTCTGCTTAAATCCCTTCGTGGATCAAGGCAGTGCTGACCCTACTCCCTATGCCACTCGATGGTCTTGCTTTCATATGTGTTGAGATGCAAGCACAATCAAAAGACAGTATTTACACAGCTCACATCACATTTCACTGACTCTCCTGTAGCTATTTCCTACCCTTCAAAACATAAGATCAAGTCCACCTTATTAGATGCTCTTTACAAACTACTGTTAGAAGTAATAAAAGTTTTCACAACAGAGTTTAATAAACACTCTCTTCTGTTGCTCATAGGTGGAAAATGTAGTGAAAATAAGAATTTCTTGCTTAAAAGCAGTATTTGCAGTCAATATACCGGAAGTCGTATGAACCTTACACAAATGAGCTCTGCTATTACATCAAATAATGAAGCCTAACCCTATGCCACTCGATGGTCTTGCTTTCATACACATTGAGATGCAAGCACAACCAAAAGACAGTATTTACACAGCTCACATCACATTTCACTGACTCTCCTGTAGCTATTTCCTACCCTTCAAAACATAAGATCAAGTCCACCTTATTAGATGCTCTTTACAAACTACTGTTAGAAGTAATAAAAGTTTTCACAACAGAGTTTAATAAACACTCTCTTCTGTTGCTCATAGGTGGAAAATGTAGTGAAAATAAGAATTTCTTGCTTAAAAGCAGTATTTGCAGTCAATATACCGGAAGTCGTATGAACCTTACACAAATGAGCTCTGCTATTACATCAAATAATGAAGCCTAAAATAGACATTTTGAGAGCTCATAAAACCTTTATCTATATTTTATTATGTATTTTCCTCTCTGTGTCTGTTATGTATACACGTCAGTTTAATGTAAAAAAAATAAAAATAATCAAGTAATGAGTACACACACACACAAGTCTTTGTTACCCTGGCAAAGACTTTGTCTAGTGCCTTCATAATTACTGCACACATAAAAATGGGGTTTGCCATGGGCTCAAGAGTCAGAAAAGCACAGGATTTTGATGTTGTCACTCATGAATCAGCTAAATTCTTGGTTTTACTGTATGTGAACATGAATGTGAATGGGCTCCTTCATAGATTCTCTAATAAGAAGAATCTAAAAATTCATTGCAAGTTTCATACTAAACTGGCTCCCAAGTTTATTTTCCTCTCTGTGTCTGTTATGTATACACGTCAGTTTAATGTAAAAAAAATAAAAATAATCCTCTGCTATTACATCAAATAATGAAGCCTAAAATAGACATTTTGAGAGCTCATAAAACCTGTATCTATGATATTTTATTATAGATTCTCTAATAAGAAGAATCTAAAAATTCATTGCAAGTTTCATACTAAACTGGCTCCCAAGTTTATTTTCCTCTCTGTGTCTATTATGTATACATGTCAGTTTAATGTAAAAAAATAAAAATAAGTAATGAGTACACACACACACAAGTCTTTGTTACCCTGGCAAAGACTTTGTCTAGTGCCTTCATAATTACTGCACACATAAAAATGGGGTTTGCCATGGGCTCAAGAGTCAGAAAAGCACAGGATTTTGATGTTGTCACTCATGAATCAGCTAAATTCTTGGTTTTACTGTATGTGAACATGAATGTGAATGGGCTCCTTCATACCTTTTTCTCTCTTTTTTTTTTTTTTTGACATTCCAGAAGCATTACAGGTGCAAGTGGCTTAAATGACTTTTATATAGAACTACATTAAAACCCGTTATCCAACCTCTGGAAACGTCTGATGCTTCGTATCACATTACTCACAGGAATCCTCTTAGCACTAGAGCAGCACGGCAAGAAGAAGACCGACCACTTTTGAGGTCTTGGCGAAAAGGATATCTCTGATTCTCCGAGTCCTCTGTTAGCAGCTTGAGGTCCAGGGTGCAGCTTTGGATTAGCTCATCCAGTTTCTTCTCTTCCTGAGTCAGTTCGGTCACCTCCTTCGTGAGGCCTTGACGCTGTGCCAACATGCCACCGTCCTCCGACAGGCTGCAGCCCCTGCGGATACAAGGAAGGAAGACACCCTTTTGGCATTTGTAAACCTTGTCCCCGCACTACGGGAAAGGGAAGGGGCAGGGTTTCACACCACAGCCCAAGTCCTTCGCCCCCCTTTCTCCCTACACCTGCCCGTAGCGAGTCAACATCAACGACGCTTTCCAGAAAAAGCATCTTTTTCTCATGACAACACATTTTGGAACTGCCAGCAAGATGGAAAAGTCGAATATCTCTAAGAGCTTACAAAATCTTGCTTTTAACTCCCCTCTCTGCTAACACCCTGAAAAAGACCAAGGAAGGCAGTAGAGATGTGTACCCAAAAACTTACTCCACTTGCACAAGCAAATGAGTTAATCCAGTATCCAGACAAAACGCTGGGTTCTAATTTCCCTGACAAATGCTATTTATACACTGAAAACTTGTCTTAACAGAAAAAGAAAGCTTTATCCTGACAGAAGGCATTTTGGATGACTGCTTGGAGCAAAGTGTTAGAATGGAAGGTGGGAGAAGAAAACCACTGCTGGTCTGTGACAGCGAAATCAGCCAGCAGGAATGGAAAAGGATAATGAATACTCACATCCACTGAATGTTGTTTTTGGATTTTTTCTTAATGAGATGGATGCCTTCCAGTACATTGGTGATATCGTAAATCCTCCTTTTTTGCACCTTGAGGACCTCAGCCGCTCTGTTCAAATCTAAGACCCCATCAGGAGATTGGCTCAGCAACTGAATGAACTTCTTTGTAAGAAGGCCAAGTGATGTATCATACCGAGTCTTTTCTGAAGGAGATTTTGGGGCTTGGAAAGGAAGAAAAAAAACCAAACCCAGATAAATCAAGTTTCTCCTTTTGGTTCCGAAAGCAGCATCCAGAAATGAAAGGATACATGTTACAGATATTTCTTTCATTTTTACTAGAGAAATCTCTCAAACCTCTGCATTAAGACACAACTTACCACTGGGTATTTATTTGTATTTCAAGATGTACTTTTCCAAAAGTCACAGGTACATGAGCAAATACATACATTTTTTAAAATGCAAATATTTCCATTAGTCTGACGGATACATATAGCAATATTCTACTTAGGCTTTCACTAGGTGAATTCTTAATAGTATTTTTAGTATCTATTTATCCTGGCAGCAACACCAAAAATTCCCCTATGATGGTCCTTCATTGGGCTGATACCCAGCTCTCACCAGGGTTTGATTTTCCCCTCTTGTAAGGTGTTTCACATGCAATTAAGCAGGACTTAGGTGTAATTCAGTGGGTGAAGACAATGACAGATTCCACCAGCATCAGACTCCACGTGTACAGAAAATTCCAGTGAATTAGAGGACATTGACACAAGATGCAATTTATAATCATCATTTCTCCACAACCAAACAATGCGAGAGTATCCACTTCTTTTGAATTAGAGGTCAGCAAACAGCTTGGATCATACTAGACAACTTGCTGTTTCCATGCACAAGTGTAGCAACTATGTACTTCACAGTTGAGCTTTTAAGAGTTTAAATGCATAGATCACAATAATTTCTAATTCTCAATGTTCAAAGCCTTTGTGTCAAGGTCGGTATTAGAAGTCTACTGGGTTGAAAGTTTCCCTGTTAGCAAAACCTTTACTGTACATCTCAAACCTTTCACTTGCTTCAGGTGGGGTCAAACATTATGCAGGATGGATCTTAGGCTGATCTGGTGGTCATTTTCATGTTTTCAAGGTTCAGGTCCCACACTTAACTGCAGAAGTCAGTCAAAACTGAAATCCTACCTGAAAGTGAACCTTTAGATTACCCTGAAATATTCTGAAGAATACGATGGCTTTTCGATGAAAATGAAGTCATTGCCTGTTTGCAACGAGAACCTGCCAAATCTCATTTTTTGGTAGATTCGGGGCTTGTCTGCATTGGGACATGGAGGAATATCCACATCAGTAAGGTGTCCTTCTGAATTTAGAGCAGGGGTTTTTTTTTTTGGTTTTAGAGCAGTTTTATTTGGTTTTCCTTTGGGTTTTAGAAAAGACTAAGAGGATCAGAGTGAGAAGGCAACTTGAAGCCACTTGACCCCCACCTAAAATGGCATGTGCTACTGGTCATGCAGCAGCAAGAAGTTCTCTGTAGGCAACTTGAAGCCACTTGACCCCCACCTAAAATGGCATGTGCTACTGGTCATGCAGCAAGAAGTTCTCTGGACAGCCTTATCAACACTGCAGCAGCATCCTATGCTCAGAGTGGTACTGAACTTGTGAGAACACACTCAACAATTTTTTTTTTAAAAAAACACCTTTGTTTAGCTTAATGAAGTTCAGTTTAATCAAAACAACTGTGGTTGTTTAACTTGTCCGATTTAAGTTTGTATCTTCGGTTAATTTCATTTTTTCCCCCATCTGCCTCAATAGAAACAAGACTTAGATTGGTGAGGAGGGACAAGCATCCCTTCACATCTCTTGCCCTCCCATCACTACCACTGCTCACCCAGCCCCTTCCTTTCCCCACTGCCCTCCTTCCACAAGCCAAATTCTGCTGAAAATCCCCCAGAACAAGATGGCAAGGCTACACCCCCCTCAGCTCCTGCTGCAAGAAACCTACTGCCCAAAGCAACACACAATGTGCAAAAATTAATACTTGCAGAAACTTCACAGTGGCAGCAATAATCCAGTCATACTGCAGGGAGAGAAGGAACATCAGAGCCCACAAAAAAAGCATTTAGTGTGTAACGCTGTTGGGGCACAGCTACCACTCTTTCCAAATCCCTGCCTGGGGGAAAGAGCCCTACAGCCCTGCTATAGCTTTAGCAGGGAAGGAGGAGTCTTGCTTGGAGCAAAGTGTTAGAATGGAAGGTGGGAGAAGAAAACCACTGCTGGTCTGTGACAGCGAAATCAGCCAGCAGGAATGGAAAAGGATAATGAATACTCACATCCACTGAATGTTGTTTTTGGATTTTTTCTTAATGAGATGGATGCCTTCCAGTACATTGGTGATATCGTAAATCCTCCTTTTTTGCACCTTGAGGACCTCAGCCGCTCTGTTCAAATCTAAGACCCCATCAGGAGATTGGCTCAGCAACTGAATGAACTTCTTTGTAAGAAGGCCAAGTGATGTATCATACCGAGTCTTTTCTGAAGGAGATTTTGGGGCTTGGAAAGGAAGAAAAAAAACCAAACCCAGATAAATCAAGTTTCTCCTTTTGGTTCCGAAAGCAGCATCCAGAAATGAAAGGATACATGTTACAGATATTTCTTTCATTTTTACTAGAGAAATCTCTCAAACCTCTGCATTAAGACACAACTTACCACTGGGTATTTATTTGTATTTCAAGATGTACTTTTCCAAAAGTCACAGGTACATGAGCAAATACATACATTTTTTAAAATGCAAATATTTCCATTAGTCTGACGGATACATATAGCAATATTCTACTTAGGCTTTCACTAGGTGAATTCTTAATAGTATTTTTAGTATCTATTTATCCTGGCAGCAACACCAAAAATTCCCCTATGATGGTCCTTCATTGGGCTGATACCCAGCTCTCACCAGGGTTTGATTTTCCCCTCTTGTAAGGTGTTTCACATGCAATTAAGCAGGACTTAGGTGTAATTCAGTGGGTGAAGACAATGACAGATTCCACCAGCATCAGACTCCACGTGTACAGAAAATTCCAGTGAATTAGAGGACATTGACACAAGATGCAATTTATAATCATCATTTCTCCACAACCAAACAATGCGAGAGTATCCACTTCTTTTGAATTAGAGGTCAGCAAACAGCTTGGATCATACTAGACAACTTGCTGTTTCCATGCACAAGTGTAGCAACTATGTACTTCACAGTTGAGCTTTTAAGAGTTTAAATGCATAGATCACAATAATTTCTAATTCTCAATGTTCAAAGCCTTTGTGTCAAGGTCGGTATTAGAAGTCTACTGGGTTGAAAGTTTCCCTGTTAGCAAAACCTTTACTGTACATCTCAAACCTTTCACTTGCTTCAGGTGGGGTCAAACATTATGCAGGATGGATCTTAGGCTGATCTGGTGGTCATTTTCATGTTTTCAAGGTTCAGGTCCCACACTTAACTGCAGAAGTCAGTCAAAACTGAAATCCTACCTGAAAGTGAACCTTTAGATTACCCTGAAATATTCTGAAGAATACGATGGCTTTTCGATGAAAATGAAGTCATTGCCTGTTTGCAACGAGAACCTGCCAAATCTCATTTTTTGGTAGATTCGGGGCTTGTCTGCATTGGGACATGGAGGAATATCCACATCAGTAAGGTGTCCTTCTGAATTTAGAGCAGGGGTTTTTTTTTTTGGTTTTAGAGCAGTTTTATTTGGTTTTCCTTTGGGTTTTAGAAAAGACTAAGAGGATCAGAGTGAGAAGGCAACTTGAAGCCACTTGACCCCCACCTAAAATGGCATGTGCTACTGGTCATGCAGCAAGAAGTTCTCTGGACAGCCTTATCAACACTGCAGCAGCATCCTATGCTCAGAGTGGTACTGAACTTGTGAGAACACACTCAACAATTTTTTTTTTAAAAAAACACCTTTGTTTAGCTTAATGAAGTTCAGTTTAATCAAAACAACTGTGGTTGTTTAACTTGTCCGATTTAAGTTTGTATCTTCGGTTAATTTCATTTTTTCCCCCATCTGCCTCAATAGAAACAAGACTTAGACTGGTGAGGAGGGACAAGCATCCCTTCACATCTCTTGCCCTCCCATCACTACCACTGCTCACCCAGCCCCTTCCTTTCCCCACTGCCCTCCTTCCACAAGCCAAATTCTGCTGAAAATCCCCCAGAACAAGATGGCAAGGCTACACCCCCCTCAGCTCCTGCTGCAAGAAACCTACTGCCCAAAGCAACACACAATGTGCAAAAATTAATACTTGCAGAAACTTCACAGTGGCAGCAATAATCCAGTCATACTGCAGGGAGAGAAGGAACATCAGAGCCCACAAAAAAAGCATTTAGTGTGTAACGCTGTTGGGGCACAGCTACCACTCTTTCCAAATCCCTGCCTGGGGGAAAGAGCCCTACAGCCCTGCTATAGCTTTAGCAGGGAAGGAGGAGTCTGGCCTGATTAGCCTTGCCTAATAACTGCGTGTTTAATCCCATCAGAATATCTTGATTCCTCCGTGTCTATCTCTCCTGAGCATCCCCAGCTTCGTGTCCTCAGCTGAAGAGGTGGTCCTGGACAGAGGGACAGACCTGGCAGCCTCTCGGCAGCCCTGAATGGAGCGATGAAGGCTACAGACTCGTTGTGCCTCCCTGGCTGTGGGGTTGAGTGTGTTGCACGCACACCCAGGTGAGGAGAGTAACAAACACACTTCTCCAGCAGGGTAACGCCGCCTGTTATACTTATTTGCTCTGATCTCAAGCTGGTAAAATAAAAAAAAACTCTGTGCCACACAGCATGTCACCAGTGTCCTTACTTTTTGGACTGTCTGGACTTCTTGTTGCAGCTCTTCCTTTCCCCTTTGGAGTCTTTAGTCCTTCAGCAAGATACTGGTGGCCACTTTCTCCCAGCTCCAGCCTTCGTTTTGCCTGTTAAAAAAACCCCAACATATATTTCTTTTTATTAATGGATGTTAAGAAGTGTATTTCACTTTATCAAACACAATATTAGGGCTACAGGAAAGGCAGACAGCAGTGAACTTTTCACAGCAAGGTAGTGGTACAGGTTCGTACCCCATATTCACCAGAAGAGAATCTGAATATTTACTGGAATTTTAAGGTGGACTTAAATACATCACTCTCAAAGGCAAAGGTTGATATGGTTTTTATTTGAAAATTCAGCAACTTTTTTTTAATTTGAAAAGCTGAGTGACAGTTTTATGATCTCCTTCGGTCTAGTCTGGAACTTCTGAAGTACACATGAAAGATTTCTACCCCCAATTGAGTTGAGAACATTTCAGTTAAAAAAAGCAAAGAGCATCTCTAAAGCACACACACGTATGCACCCACACAGCTGCATTTCTGTTGGAAAACTCTTTATATCAATGTAAGTTTGTGCACAGGAAGTATTAGCACAAGTTATGTTTTTCCTTCACCATTTCAAAGGACAGCTTTGAGAGAACCAGCAATTTCCACTACTATAAAACTTCCATCAATGAAATACAAGAGGTGACACCAAGGAGCATGGGACAACTGTTCTCCTCTGCTTCTTGGTATTTTTTGTGCTCATTGAAAGCCCAGCCACTACGTTCATTTCACATTGACTAGCACATTTGCATTAAAGCTGTCTCCATAAAGGCAAGGTGGAGCAAAAGCACTGCCAAAAAGACAATGCCTGAAAATCAGCTGTAGATGTTGCTTCCAGCTCAAAATAAAGCTGTGCACACTTGCATAATAAAAATAATGAATGAAACTGTTAAACTAGGCAACACAGACAAATTGTAATGAAAACCACCACCAATATGAATTTCGTTCTTAGACAGAAAGACAATCTACTGACTTTGGAAACAATTCTATACCCTACTATACTACTCAAGTTACTGAAATTTAATCTGGGGATGTTTGTTATCCTAACAATAGAAAGAACATTACCTGGGAAGACACGGGAAAAGAAGAAAAAGAAGTTTTACGTCTAATGAAGTTTAGCCAAATAGCTGTTTCCAAAGAATGTTGTTTATTCAATTAGGTTGAATAATTCAGAGTATTGTATTTGCTTGCTCTTCAGACTTGCCCCAAAGGGTTGCATCATGTTCTGCTCCTCAGCGAGCCAAGATAAAATAATACATTCTGCTGTGGAGCTGCAGACAGATATTTCTGTATTGTGGATTTATCTTATGCGTTCTACTTTGTGTCTGCAAACTACAAAAGGCTCTAAATAAATTCATTTTTTATGCATTTACTTATGGAGAGCTAACTAACATCTTTGTGCCGGGCTCCACTTGCAAACCTCAAGCTTATTAAAAGGCGAGTTGAAGCAAACGAGAAGTTGGATAAGCCCACGGTGCAACAGCACGTGCAGAGTGCTCAAGCCACTGTTCTCTATATTTTGGGAAGGGGCAAGGTGCTAATTCGTCAGTAACAGAGCAAAACCAAACTGACTGCATCCTTCTAAGTGATGCAGGCAGTGGCTCCCAGTAGCCCATCACCAGCAGCTCCTACCAGCAGGGAACACCTCTGCTCCCCTCCCCGAGACACCGGCTCCCTAATCCAAGGACACAGATTTTATAAAGGTCAACTGTTAACAAAAGCATCCAGCTAATATGTTTAGCCAACGTAATTGGATTAAATTAAGATTACAGCTATTCCAGAGGGAGAAATACATTTCACACTTTTTTTTTTTTTTAAGTGGTTCTCCACCCGGAGATCTTTAAGAGAAAAGGAAGGAGGGGTGAAAAGGGAACAATTCAGGGCGTGAGAAGACTAGGCCAAAGGGATACAATTAAAGATAAAAGAGAATCTCAAAACCAGGTGTGAGGAGGAGGGGAAACGCTAAAGACTTAAAATCCAGAGATTTGCAGCGGCTCTCTCCATCAGAGCAGAGACTCTGGTTTGGACGACACATCAAAACTTGTTGCCTCAACTCGTCTGCCAGAGACAAACAATGGTATTTTGCCCCTACTTTTGCGGTTAAACACTTGCAACTTTCTCCTGTGAACTTCAAATAATCTGGTTTTGGTAGTGAAAGAACAGCAGCAGTGCAAGCCCGTCCCTGTGTGTCAGGGGATGGTGGTACAAACACCACGCTCTCGGGGGTCTCTCCAGCCTCCTGTACCTACAGGCAGCACAGGGCTATGGACCAGCCTCTGGAAAAAACACCAGACAGCAAGAGAGTGCTACCTCCTGTACCTACAGGCAGCACAGGGCTATGGACCAGCTTCTGGAAAAACACCAAACAGCAAGAGAGTGCTAAAAAAAAGAGTTGTTTTGTAGGGCACAAGGCACCCAGTAAACCTGAGATACGGAGCGAAATATTTTAGAAGAGTTTAAAAAAGTTTGGTGAAGCTACTGAGAAGCAATTTTAGCAAACCCTGAGGAATGTTTCATTTCTGGCCAGATGTTACACGTCACTCAGCAAGTGCTTTCTTCCCCTTCCTGTTCTACAAACTGCATAACAAGATGCAGGATTGAAGCGGTAAATTCTCTCAATTTCTTCTTCCCTGACTTACAGACCAAAGATTTTTCTAGTGCCTTTGTCTTTGCACTAGAAATCCTGGGTGACTCACAGTTTCTCTCTCCCATCTCCAAAATTATTCATAGTGCTTCCTGACACCAGACTTCCCTTCAGAAAACTCAAGATCTGTGTTCAGCAATCAGCAGAATCAGTAACCCTTTTAAAAAAAAAATAAAATCTTGATTTGCATAACATTTCTTCTACAGCCCTATAATCATTATTTGCAGTATTTGTACAAGTTTTTGTATTGTCTTTATTTGCATTATTTGATCCATCACAGCATGCAGAATCTTCTCACACAGCAGATGGGACCTGCTAAATAGGAAGCCAAAGGACACCAGCACGAAGCATCCCAATGACAGGAAGCATAGAGATTAAGAACTTCTCAGCAACTTGAAACTTGAGTGCAATAAAGGGAAGTCAGATTCCTCAAGGGGATCATGAAAGGATCATCAAGCACACAGGGCAGTGAGACAGGTGAAGCCACAGATTGACACATCCAGCAAGAGACATGAAAGTGACAGGAAAGCATCCTATTGATCTGAACCAGACACCTGCCTAAACCCTTGGTGAAGGCCTAAAATGTTTGGTATCAACTTTTTTGACTCCATTTTCTCTTTCCATACCATAAGCAACTGCTGGTATAGATACAACTATGGATCACAGAATGATCTGGGGTTGGAAGGGATCTCTGGAGAGTATCTCGTCCAACCCCCTGCCAAAGTAGGTCCACCCAGAGCAGGTTGCACAGGAACATGTCCAGGTGGGTTTTGAATGTCTCCAGAGACAGAGACTTCACCACCTCCCTGGGCAGCCTGTTCCAGGGCTCTGCCACCCTCAAAGTGAGGAAGTCCCTCCTCGTGTTCAGATGGAACTTCCTATGTTCAAGTTTGTGCCCATTTCCTCTTGTCCTGTCACTGGGCACCACTGGGACCTGCTGTTCAGTGCAGACCGCTAAAGAACAGGTGGCACCTTGACTCCTACGTAGTTACTTTAGCTTCAATCCTTCTTCCAAATTAAAAACCCCAAGAACAGCCTAGATAGCTACCAAAATTAACATTAGAGGCAAACGCATAAGAACACTTGTGTCTATAGGAAAATAGTTTAAAATCTACTAGGATAAGCTAAGTATTTTCAAGTAAGCAGGACCTGATGAAATTCACTCCACAATACTTGGTCTCAGTGATTAAAAGAAAAAAAAAAAGTTAAGTCAGAGTGTTACCTTGTAAGAGTTACAAAAAAGTGCTAAATGTGAGGTAACAGCCAGCTCGGGGTTTTGTCAAGATCGCAGGGAGGGAAGTGCTGTGGTGGGGGACAGGACAACCAGCAGCAGTTTTTGAAGACTACACCGTGTCAAACTAAAGCCTCATTTTCTATCAGGCTTATATTTCTGAGTTTGAGGGAAGAAGCAGCAGTAAAACGTCCTCTAATTCTTTCCAATGATAAAACCATGGAGCGTAACTTTGCCAAACTATGCGCATTTGAAATTTTTCCTGCTAGATGTCTCCCTCAGCTTTATTGCTGCATGTAAGACAGTTGCACAGTTTGCAAGAGACAGAACTAAGACAAATTACATTACCTGTGCTACCTTCTGGAAAGCCTTGGGCTGAAATATGCTGCACCCACCATGCTTTAGCAGGCACGTAAAATTTGACAGAAGGATGATCTGAGCCAGGCATGTGGAGCAGAGACTCTGGTTTGGACGACACATCAAAACTTGTTGCCTCAACTCGTCTGCCAGAGACAAACAATGGTATTTTGCCCCTACTTTTGCGGTTAAACACTTGCAACTTTCTCCTGTGAACTTCAAATAATCTGGTTTTGGTAGTGAAAGAACAGCAGCAGTGCAAGCCTGTCCCTGTGTGTCAGGGGATGGTGGTACAAACACCACGCTCTCGGGGGTCTCTCCAGCCTCCTGTACCTACAGGCAGCACAGGGCTATGGACCAGCTTCTGGAAAAACACCAAACAGCAAGAGAGTGCTAAAAAAAAGAGTTGTTTTGTAGGGCACAAGGCACCCAGTAAACCTGAGATACGGAGCGAAATATTTTAGAAGAGTTTAAAAAAGTTTGGTGAAGCTACTGAGAAGCAATTTTAGCAAACCCTGAGGAATGTTTCATTTCTGGCCAGATGTTACACGTCACTCAGCAAGTGCTTTCTTCCCCTTCCTGTTCTACAAACTGCATAACAAGATGCAGGATTGAAGCGGTAAATTCTCTCGATTTCTTCTTCCCTGACTTACAGACCAAAGATTTTTCTAGTGCCTTTGTCTTTGCACTAGAAATCCTGGGTGACTCACAGTTTCTCTCTCCCATCTCCAAAATTATTCATAGTGCTTCCTGACACCAGACTTCCCTTCAGAAAACTCAAGATCTGTGTTCAGCAATCAGCAGAATCAGTAACCCTTTTAAAAAAAAAATAAAATCTTGATTTGCATAACATTTCTTCTACAGCCCTATAATCATTATTTGCAGTATTTGTACAAGTTTTTGCATTGTCTCTATTTGCCTTATTTGATCCATCACAGCATGCAGAATCTTCTCACACAGCAGATGGGACCTGCTAAATAGGAAGCCAAAGGACACCAGCACGAAGCACCCCAATGACAGGGAAAGACAGGAAGCGTAGAGATTAAGAACTTCTCAGCAACTTGAAACTTGATAATCTTGATTTGCATAACATTTCTTCTACAGCCCTATAATCATTATTTGCAGTATTTGTACAAGTTTTTGTATTGTCTTTATTTGCATTATTTGATCCATCACAGCATGCAGAATCTTCTCACACAGCAGATGGGACCTGCTAAATAGGAAGCCAAAGGACACCAGCACGAAGCACCCCAATGACAGGGAAAGACAGGAAGCGTAGAGATTAAGAACTTCTCAGCAACTTGAAACTTGAGTGCAATAAAGGGAAGTCAGATTCCTCAAGGGGATCATGAAAGGATCATCAAGCACACAGGGCAGTGAGACAGGTGAAGCCACAGATTGACACATCCAGCAAGAGACATGAAAGTGACAGGAAAGCATCCTATTGATCTGAACCAGACACCTGCCTAAACCCTTGGTGAAGGCCTAAAATGTTTGGTATCAACTTTTTTGACTCCATTTTCTCTTTCCATACCATAAGCAACTGCTGATATAGATACAACTATTTTCTCTTTCCATACCATAAGCAACTGCTGGTATAGATACAACTATGGATCACAGAATGATCTGGGGTTGGAAGGGATCTCTGGAGAGTATCTCGTCCACCCCCCTGCCAAAGTAGGTCCACCCAGAGCAGGTTGCACAGGAACATGTCCAGGTGGGTTTTGAATGTCTCCAGAGACAGAGACTTCACCACCTCCCTGGGCAGCCTGTTCCAGGGCTCTGCCACCCTCAAAGTGAGGAAGTCCCTCCTCGTGTTCAGATGGAACTTCCTATGTTCAAGTTTGTGCCCATTTCCTCTTGTCCTGTCACTGGGCACCACTGGGACCTGCTGTTCAGTGCAGACCGCTAAAGAACAGGTGGCACCTTGACTCCTACGTAGTTACTTTAGCTTCAATCCTTCTTCCAAATTAAAAACCCCAAGAACAGCCTAGATAGCTACCAAAATTAACATTAGAGGCAAACGTCAGATGGAACTTCCTATGTTCAAGTTTGTGCCCATTTCCTCTTGTCCTGTCACTGGGCACCACTGGGACCTGCTGTTCAGTGCAGACCGCTAAAGAACAGGTGGCACCTTGACTCCTACGTAGTTACTTTAGCTTCAATCCTTCTTCCAAATTAAAAACCCCAAGAACAGCCTAGATAGCTACCAAAAAACATTAGAGGCAAACTCACAAGAAAGCCTTCATAAGAACACTTGTGTCTATAGGAAAATAGTTTAAAATCTACTAGGATAAGCTAAGTATTTTCAAGTAAGCAGGACCTGATGAAATTCACTCCACAATACTTGGTCTCAGTGATTAAAAGAAAAAAAAAAAGTTAAGTCAGAGTGTTACCTTGTAAGAGTTACAAAAAAGTGCTAAATGTGAGGTAACAGCCAGCTCGGGGTTTTGTCAAGATCGCAGGGAGGGAAGTGCTGTGGTGGGGGACAGGACAACCAGCAGCAGTTTTTGAAGACTACACCGTGTCAAACTAAAGCCTCATTTTCTATCAGGCTTATATTTCTGAGTTTGAGGGAAGAAGCAGCAGTAAAACGTCCTCTAATTCTTTCCAATGATAAAACCATGGAGCGTAACTTTGCCAAACTATGCGCATTTGAAATTTTTCCTGCTAGATGTCTCCCTCAGCTTTATTGCTGCATGTAAGACAGTTGCACAGTTTGCAAGAGACAGAACTAAGACAAATTACATTACCTGTGCTACCTTCTGGAAAGCCTTGGGCTGAAATATGCTGCACCCACCATGCTTTAGCAGGCACGTAAAATTTGACAGAAGGATGATCTGAGCCAGGCATGTGCCTTTCTATTCCCTCAAAATACCAAATTGAAGAAGAACTTGGAAAAGCACAGCTGGTACATTTTCAATATAAAAACCAACAGCCAAATTCCATTTCAAACTGCAAGTGGTGAAGCTCTTGGGTCTGCCCAGGCCATGCACATGCCATCTCCTAGGAGGTCCCATCCAGGATGAGACACATCTAAGTCCCCTGCTCCCCTAGCAGGCACTCAGGGTGTATTAGAGCAGCAGCAGTCAGATTTAAATACAATAGGACAAAAGCTGAACTCAGAACAAGAACGAAAGTAAACTGGGACAAAGTCTGCTGAGATGGGGACAGAAGATAAAATAACTGATTCCAAAAAAAAAAAAAAAAAAAAAAAAAAGAAAAAATGAAGGGATGAGGAGTTGGAAAGCAACTCCCATTTAGGGTTGACTGAGCAAGGAAAATAGGAAGATTGGAAATGACCAAGCATAGCAAGGAATAAATTGTGTGTATTAAGTGACAGCTGAGGGTGAAGCAAGCAGCAAGCCAGAGAAATGGGTCTTAGCACTCAGCTGTGTCTCCGGTGTCTCCGTCAGGGTCTCAGAGCGAGGAATAAGCCGGGCAAGTTAAGCAAGGGCAGATGACAAAGTCTGGTGTAGTCTCAAGAAGATATTACAATTGCTAGGGGCAGATAAAATGGCAGCTTTTCTGTATGCCACCACGGAGCTGATATTGCTGGGGAGGGGATGCAAGCCCGTGCGGAGAGCACAGATAAATTCTGACCGCAGCGAGGAAGCCACAGCGCAGACGCTTTACCAATCCCCATCACTTTCTGCAGGCTTTCCTCCACTTTTTCAAAATTAAGCAGCCGCTCAAAAATAAAATTTGTAAGCCTCGGTTGTGGGGCATGAACTCTAGACAGCTGTTCTGGAGGTCAGGAGCTGCAGAGAAGAAAGCAAACACCTTACATGAAAGGGTAAATTAAGCCGGAGCTTGATGAGGGAAGGAATACAAGAGAAGCAAAATAAAAAAAGACACCTTGGGGTGAATGCACAGAAATATTCATATGCTAGGGAAATTTTGCCATAAAATGAGGCGATACAGGCTGTGCCTTTTGAATGTGCTCAAATGAACGAAGTCTGGTATGTGGAGAGCGCCGAGTGCCTGCCAGAGGGCTGTACCCAGCTGAGGGCACGGTAAACACTCCAACCAACACCAGGAGAGACCCAAAAACAGGGAGAGGAGCAGAGGGGAAAGCAGAGGAGCTCCCAGAAGGGACGGGGCTGAGCTCTGCAGGTCAGCTCCCGAGTGAGGGAACAGCTGAGGTCAGCAAAAAGATGCAAGAGGACTATCGGAGTTGCTGCTTTCAGACTCCTAGTGACAACTTCTCCTTTTGTACCTATTTTTGTTGAGCAATAAGGAGATAAATTTGCAATGCAAACTCCTGGAAGGGAGAGAGATTTCAGTTTTCCATGAAGGATGATTTACCCCGGTGTCTACACACAGGTAGCAGTCATTAGTACCATACTACCCTTGGTTTTAAGTAGTTAATTCTGACAGTATAAAACCGTAAAAAGAGGGTTTAAGAAATTAATAAGAAGATAAAGAAATAGCTGGGAATTAAACTACTTGCATATAAAAGACAATAAACTAAGTATGTTCTTAAAAGGGAGGGGAGGTCTAAAAGCCCTCTCAATTCTTCCCAAAAATATTACCTCTCTGTCAAAAATATGCATTCCCCGACACAGAGGAACAAGACCAGGAATGGCACTTTAATGAAAACATGACCTTAAAATTAAATTTTACATGTCACTCATTCATTAAACTGAGGTAGATTTCTTATCTATATCAGAGATACACAAAGAATAGTGCCTTGGAAATTGAATAAATTGTAAAACCAACAAAAAGAAGAACAGGAGTCTGAAATATCGCTACCTATTAGTCAGGATTATTAGTTGAGTGACAAGCAGCTGGTATTTAAAGTAACATTTAAAGAAGCATTTTAAAGCAAATGAAAACACAGCTTACAGAAATCATCCTGCTCAACCTACTCCAACACAAAAGCCCCAAATTTTCTTCTCAGAAAATGGTAACTGTAGTAAAAAGGGGACAAGAAATCCTTTACACTATACCAATTTGTGTTTCCTAAACTATCAGCTTATTTTTCAGCTTATCAGGCACCAGTTTATTATAGTTTTGACTGAGGGAAATTCTTCTCTAGCTCCTATATTGAAACTATTCCTTCAGCTACAAATAGCTTGTTTTTAACATAGATGAATATTAAAAGAAAATCCCCTTTGTATGTCTTAATCGGGTTTATCATTCAATAAGAGGCATCTCACAATTATCAAATTAGACTATGTTCTGGTCATCTGCAGCCCCTCCTCATTAGGCATTTGACAAAAAAAAAAAAAAAAAAGAAAAAATGAAGGGATGAGGAGTTGGAAAGCAACTCCCATTTAGGGTTGACTGAGCAAGGAAAATAGGAAGATTGGAAATGACCAAGCATAGCAAGGAATAAATTGTGTGTATTAAGTGACAGCTGAGGGTGAAGCAAGCAGCAAGCCAGAGAAATGGGTCTTAGCACTCAGCTGTGTCTCCGGTGTCTCCGTCAAGGTCTCAGAGCGAGGAATAAGCCGGGCAAGTTAAGCAAGGGCAGATGACAAAGTCTGGTGTAGTCTCAAGAAGATATTACAATTGCTAGGGGCAGATAAAATGGCAGCTTTTCTGTATGCCACCACGGAGCTGATATTGCTGGGGAGGGGATGCAAGCCCGTGCGGAGAGCACAGATAAATTCTGACCGCAGCGAGGAAGCCACAGCGCAGACGCTTTACCAATCCCCATCACTTTCTGCAGGCTTTCCTCCACTTTTTCAAAATTAAGCAGCCGCTCAAAAATAAAATTTGTAAGCCTCGGTTGTGGGGCATGAACTCTAGACAGCTGTTCTGGAGGTCAGGAGCTGCAGAGAAGAAAGCAAACACCTTACATGAAAGGGTAAATTAAGCCGGAGCTTGATGAGGGAAGGAATACAAGAGAAGCAAAATAAAAAAAAGACACCTTGGGGTGAATGCACAGAAATATTCATATGCTAGGGAAATTTTGCCATAAAATGAGGCGATACAGGCTGTGCCTTTTGAATGTGCTCAAATGAACGAAGTCTGGTATGTGGAGAGCGCCGAGTGCCTGCCAGAGGGCTGTACCCAGCTGAGGGCACGGTAAACACTCCAACCAACACCAGGAGAGACCCAAAAACAGGGAGAGGAGCAGAGGGGAAAGCAGAGGAGCTCCCAGAAGGGACGGGGCTGAGCTCTGCAGGTCAGCTCCCGAGTGAGGGAACAGCTGAGGTCAGCAAAAAGATGCAAGAGGACTATCGGAGTTGCTGCTTTCAGACTCCTAGTGACAACTTCTCCTTTTGTACCTATTTTTGTTGAGCAATAAGGAGATAAATTTGCAATGCAAACTCCTGGAAGGGAGAGAGATTTCAGTTTTCCATGAAGGATGATTTACCCCGGTGTCTACACACAGGTAGCAGTCATTAGTACCATACTACCCTTGGTTTTAAGTAGTTAATTCTGACAGTATAAAACCGTAAAAAGAGGGTTTAAGAAATTAATAGGAAGATAAAGAAATAGCTGGGAATTAAACTACTTGCATATAAAAGACAATAAACTAAGTATGTTCTTAAAAGGGAGGGGAGGTCTAAAAGCCCTCTCAATTCTTCCCAAAAATATTACCTCTTTGTCAAAAATATGCATTCCCCTACACAGAGGAACAAGTCCAGGAATGGCACTTTAATGAAATCATGACCTTGAAATTAAGTTTTACGTGTCACTCATTCATTAAGCTGAGGTAGATCTCTTATCTACATAAGAGATACACAAAGAATAGTGCCTTGGAAATTGAATAAATTGTAAAACCAACAAAAAGAAGAACAGGAGTCTGAAATATCGCTACCTATTAGTCAGGATTATTAGTTGAGTGACAAGCAGCTGGTATTTAAAGTAACATTTAAAGAAGCATTTTAAAGCAAATGAAAACACAGCTTACAGAAATCATCCTGCTCAACCTACTCCAACACAAAAGCCCCAAATTTTCTTCTCAGAAAATGGTAACTGTAGTAAAAAGGGGACAAGAAATCCTTTACACTATACCAATTTGTGTTTCCTAAACTATCAGCTTATTTTTCAGCTTATAAGGCACCAGTTTATTATAGTTTTGACTGAGGAAAATTCTTCTCCAGCTCCCATATTGAAACTATTCCTTCAGCTACAAATCGCTTGTTTTTATTGTAGATGAATATTAAAAGAAAATCCCCTTTGTATGTCTTAATTGGGTTTATCATTCAAAAAGATTATCAAATTAAACTATGTTCTGGTCATCTGCAGCCCCTCCTCATTAGGCATTTGACCCTGAGAGAAGAAGGTTGGTAGTGTTAACTCCAGTGAAGTTTCTTTCAAGGCTTAATTGAACCATCCTATTCCCGTCAATTTTCCATTTTCATGATTCCCCCAGAAGTATTGGGAGCATCAAGGAAGCCACAAACTCTAAGTGCTTAAGTATCAAACTGTAAGACTTCTATTTAGCTAAAACCAGTTAAAATGTGGGGGGGCAGGTTTCAGCAGTAGATTCTTGCTTGAAAGGAGGACCCAAGCCGGAGGAACCTCATGATGGCTTTTCCCTTCTCAGGTTGAATATGCAAGAAAGAAGCAACGCAAGTGTCACGAGAGCCTCCCAGTCATTACTCACACAATGCCATTTTCAACACCCACTGAAGGGAATACATTACCCTCCCCATACGCTCAACAGTTTGAGCACGGAGGGCTTGTTCCCAGTCAGCAGCGCTGGGCATCGATGCCCAACCGTTCACGCTTCCCTCCTCTCCGTCCTGTCTGCACGGAAGGATGTTTTCCACCACTCTTCAATGAAATGCAATGACCTGAACCAAACCAAGAAAGCAGCAAAACGCAGCAATGAAAAACATTGGTTTCTTCCCAGATGTCTTTACTGAAAAAGAATTATAATCTCAAGATATTAATTTGCGTCCTGATACCTCGTGGGGGGCTGACCTGCCAGAAGGGCAGAGCATCTCAGTCACCACCCCCAAGGTAACTCAGAGGGAAGCTGACAACCCGTTTGATGTTATTATATTTTCTGCTCATGGGTCTATTTGGATGTCATGGGGTCAGCCTACACCCCGTCAAGCTTGGACTCATGCAGCTCACCTTATCCTCCTACGCTGGGGCAGTACTTCATATTTCCTTTGTACTAGAAGGGGAAGGACATTACAACGGTTGTGCAAGAAATAAACCAAAGCATAAGCCACGTTTCAGGCCTCAAACCAACAGAATTACACCTATGCTACATAGGAAATGAATCATCTGAGATCTTTCTATTGCCAATTTTTTTCTGCCAAATATGAAACAAACATGAAAGCAATGGCTTTCCACTGTACTAAGCTCGACTGCTCCAGTAGCCACTTCATGTTGAAATAGGAAAAGTTATTTCCAGGAAACTGCACCCAGTTTTCATCTCAACTGCTGAACTGCCCCAGGTGAGGAGCACAGACACCTCTGAGCAGTCCTGGAAACACCTCCCTGCAGCAGCTCCTCTCCCATCCCAAAGGCTGCTGGAGCCTGAGCTGCACCTGCCTGGTTGAGGTGGAAGCTCTAGAGGACAAAACTTCCAGAAAGACCTACTGACAGAGAGCCAGGACTCGCAGCAGGAGCACAAGACCAACCAAGCATCTGAGGTGGGGAGGAAATCTTGACTGTGGTGTTTTTGGGGTGGCTGGGTGCAGCAGGACAGTCTCCCTCCCTGGTGAGCATAACCAAGGCCATGGTGGCAAGGCTAGCCCTGCCACCAACAAGCTGTAGGGCCAACCTGGGTCCTGCAAATTGGTGTCAAAGCTACCAGTTCCCAAAGACACCACTCCAGTGAGGCTGCTGCCTCCAGAGCAAGGCGCGGAGGTTTTCAGTTGCAGTTTGCATCAGTAATTTCTCACCACAGACATCCTTTGAAGAAAAACAAGACTGTCACAAAACGGGCCTGACGCTGAACTTTCAAACCGATGGCAAGCGGGTGGTGGTGATGGTGGGGGAACGTGACAACAGACCAGCCTCCTAAGAGACTTCTGGGTGTAATTTCTTTGCATTGCATAGACATAGTATAATTATACTGACACAGGTCCACTTTTAACCTTACCCATGGAGATCAAAGTACACCAAATACGAAAGTGATAGTTTAAATCCACGCAGTGTGTGATAGGGCACCACCTCGTCGTACTCAGCTCTGCAGGAGACCTTCAGCCTCCTGCCTGGAGAGGCTAAAACCCAACTGGAACAAGGGACATAAAACTCCCGTACCATTGTAAGGTTGGCCCCAAAGAAAAACCCAGTCTCAAAATACATCCTAGTGATTATTTTGTATTTAAGGACTATTTTTAAAAGTGCTCTTTGGGAAGTCATTAACTGCAAAATAAGATCGTGATTGGATTAGTTCCACTGAGGGGCTTCCACTCTTCATGTAGAAATTAGCACAGCTACTTAAAAAAAAAGGAAAACTTTCAAAACACTGTCAGTTGCCTGCCAAATTGTCTACTAAACAAACAAGCCCTGGGAGGGGGGGAGGAAGGACATTAAGGGAACTGGAGAATAGGATAGGACGAACTTCCTTGGAGGAAATTCCAGTAAACGCCATAAAGTAGCAGATACACAGTTAAATATTAAAGTAATAGTACACTGGGCATATATATCGACACAAGAATCAGGAAGAGAGTCATTCCTTACTTACAGAATCACAGAATCACAGAATCATAGAATGGTTAGGGTTGGAAGGGACCTCAAAGATCATCGAGTTCCAACCCCCCTGCCATGGGCAGGGAACATGTAGAATGTAGTCTTAAAGCTCCCTAGGAAGCTGGAATTAATAGGGTTTGATACCTATGAAGTAAAAAGGGAGGAGGAGGAGGAGCAGTCGCAAAATGACGCCGGTGCTATCTCAGTGTAGGTGCAGAGTAACGATACAAGATGGGGCTTGCATCAAAAAGTTTGCTCACTAAATTGCCAGCCTAAGCCACAGCATCTCGAGCTTTGTTTTCCTTGGATACAGGACACCTACAAGAAAGGACGGCATCTGTGGAATTACACCGATGAAGTTTCTGGAGTGCATGGCTTCTTGTCTGCACAGGTCTATGGTTGAAGATTTTCCACCCTGGCACCCCAAACCTTCCTACACTCCACGCAAAACATCCACACTGAGTTACATTAGTGCAGCGCTGAGGGACTGCATGGCTTTACTTACTGACAGGCAATTCTTAGGGAACCATCTAATTTGAACGTTTTTTCAAAAATTAATGGCAAAGAGGATCTATATGCAAACACTTCAGAAACTGCAGCAGAAAGCTACAAACTAGAAGGCATTAAGTTTTAAACACTCAGGTACACATGAGTTTTAGTGTTGGGTATTCGTGCCCCCAAAGGAGGAGAATCCCATCTTAAAAAAAAGTTGACAGCCATCTCGATGCTGTATTTTTAATTCACTGCCTGAGGCAAGATGGTTCTTACATCTAACTTCTTGTTCAATTAATGTAATTAGTTATAAGAAGTCAGATCTGAAGTCGTAAAATCTGTAATTTTGAAGTTCTTCCCTAACCTAGTTCCAAACAAGTATAAAAACATACAGCTGAGTTCCCCAAAAGTAATAAATGTACTTTGAATCCATTTAGGGTGATAAAAATATTATATAGCTTCCAAAGGACATCGTGCAAGTTGACAGAAAACTTTCAGGAGACAACCAGACCCAGATGAGATGCAATCATTTGCACTCACAGAGCCAGAGGATAAGAAATAGGGCCCTAAGCTTTTGCTGTAATACAGGGTAGTTCTGTACATTGTGTAAACTGTGGGGGTTTTAGTTCACTTCAAGGAAGTCACAACATTGTCCAAACAGATTAACCCAGAGAAGTTGTTTCTGCACCTACAATATCTATAATGCTGACTTTGCATGGAGGCACTGATTTATTATTTGCAAAAAAGCTAATAAGGTATAGTTTTGAAAACGTAATTACTAGTATCACATTAAAAAAAATATATAAATCCTTAAGTAACCTTGAAGAAGTTAACACAATAACCTCCTCCACATACCAGACCTCAGAGTAAGAAAAATAAATAGCAAGTGCCCAAGAAACAGGAAACGCAGTTTATGTATCCCAAAGCAACTATTCCTAGAAGCAGTCAGAAAGGAGGCTCCAAATCAGCAGAAAGTCAAAGAGGTAGATAAAAGCATGTAAGAAGAGAGCGAGGAAGAGAATCACAGATAGCAGGGTCCCAGAGACCCCCGTTGTGGCTGAGAGCCCCCTTCATCCTAGATCAGGAGCAGGTTCTGCTGTCAGAGGTTTCTCCACAGCAACACTTCGAGTACACACTGAACTTGGTTTTCACCCAGCCTGGGTTACTAAACTCTAGGAACTGATGGTTTCCTCCCTCCTCACGTCAAGGTGGGCAGCTGTTGCGTATACTCTTATTTCAGCCATCAGTTTGGCAGCAGACAGCTTACATGGCTGAAACAGCACGAAGACAGCCGAGTTCGTAATGTTTTAAAATTCTCTGTAACATCACAAAGAACAACTAATCCACTGAGCTTTCACTGTGATGCACATCCAAGCCTGGCAGTATTTTTATCACTCCATCGGCCACACCAAGGAGCAGAACAACCGGGTAGTGCCGGCAAAATGAAGATAAATTATCTGGTTCAAAAGACAAAATTTACTTATTCCCAGTGACAGAAAGGGAACGAAAACAAGACAAGAAGACAATCGACAGTTCACGAAAAAGGCAAACGAGCCTTGGTAGACTAAATCACTTTCTTTTTCACATCTGGGTAAAGTCTATCATGCCATGGACAGGGCAATCTAAAAAGCTGACGTGATAGCCTAATTTACAAGACAACATCCAAAACAGATGTGTCATCACAGAGAATAAATTCCTAGGGGAAAAGAAGAGAAAGTTGCTGTTTTGGCTCTAGCGAAGCAGAACATCTCAGGTCACAGAGTCAACCAAGGACTTGACTGTAGGTCAAAATTCGCCCACACCAGACACAATCCATCCATTCCACTTTGTCTTCTTTACTATGTATTCCCTAAACTAAATACCTTGAGATCACTTCTCCAGAAAAAACATATACTATCTGTAAGCCTGAAATTTTAAAATTAAATGAATTGATATTTTTTCCTCTTACCTGGCCTTTGATCAAAGAAAAGAATCCAACTCTCTCATATGACCTCCTACATATCAGAGACCACTACCTTTCCCCTAGTTACTACGCAGTTAGTAACATTAAACTGTCTTGTAGCCAAGGACAGGAAAGACAGCCATGCAATTGTAGAATCTCTGTTATGAGAAAGTTAAACGAGCGAGCACCTGTCAAAAAGGACCATAAATATGGTTGCTGCCACCAGAAAGCAGGCAGATGGACTTAACGACCTCAAGGCTGTTCAGAGCTGAAATTACAGAGCACCACTCTGCAGAGAAACTACGCAGCACAACATTCGTTCTGTCTAAACTTGAAGGTATCAACTCATGATTACTTTCCCCTCACTTCAGAGAAAAAAAAATAAAAAGGTCTAATTTCCACTTTGAGTTTTCATTGTTTCAGCTTTCAGTAGTAAGTACTCAACGTGCTCCAGTTTGACAATTTAAGAAGTCCTTTAAGGCCAGAAGCATCCCAAAGAGTGGCTGCGGTAGAAAAGGACCTCTGGAGATCATCTAGTCAATGCTCCACTGCTCAAAGCAGGAGCTACTAGAACAGAACGCTCAGTGCTGTGTCCAGTTGGGTTTTGAATATCTCCAGTGATGCAGACTTTGCAGCCTAAGAGCCCTATTCCAGCGTTTGATCATCCTCACTGTGAAGTCTTCTGTTTAAATGGAATTTCTTGCTTTTCAATTTCTGCCCGCTGCCCTTTTTCCTGTCAGCAGTCACTGCTGAGAAGACCCTGACTCCATCTTCTTCACTTCTTCCCATCAGGTGTCTATACACCTTCTGTCTTCCAGGCTGAACAGTCCAAGATCAGCCTCTCCTTGTGTATCAGATGCTCCGAGGCCTTAATATCTCCTGAGAAGGAGACTCCACAACCTCTCTAGGCAGCCTGTTCCAGTGCTCTGTCACCCTCAGGGTAAATAAAGTTTTTCCTCAGCTGAGACAGAACTTCCTGTGTTCCAGCTTGTGGCTGTCGCTCTCCATGTGTGTCTCACCAGGGCTGAACAGAAGGGAAGGATCATCTCCCTCAACTTGCTGGTAATGCAATGCCTAGTGCAGCCCAGGATGTCATCAGTGGTCTTTGCCATAAGGATGCATCACTGGTCCATCAGGACCCCCAGGGCTTTTTTCTGCAGAGCTGCTTTCCAGCAGGTCTATCCCAGCCCATCCTGATGCCTGGAGTTACTCTTCCCCAGAGGGAGGACTTTGCATTTCCCTTTACTAAACTTCATGATGTTCCTGTCAGCCTGTTTCAAGACCCCTCTGGATGGCAGCAAAACCATCAGCTTTGTCAACCCCCCCTTCCCCATACTGTATCTTGTATAGCAGTCAACTCATCCCTTAAGATTAATTTCATAAATGGAACATTGCTCTGTAGTGCAGTACAGTGCCATACAACAAAAAGTTGCACTGTAGGGCATTTCCTTCAGACCTCAAATGATTTTTGCTGCCCTATTTAACATCATCTTCCCTTTTCAACATTTCCCCTTGACAAGCACCAGCACTGAATCGTGTGTGTTATTTCAAGTATCAGCTGCACCAAGCCTGTTCACTGAGGCAAAAGTTTCCCCCTCTCCTGTTCCTTTTTTTGTCCATGCCAGGATGCAAGCCTCGGTGCCACAGCCCCTGGGCATCGCGCTGGAAGCTGGTGTGCAGTTCCTTGTCCACTACAGGCTTCTCCAAAGTGCTGCTTTCTAGGATACAGGCCCTCTTTCATAAGGCAGAGCTTGCATTCCCTGTTCTCTGGCATACAACTTTGCCTTTGGCTGCATTAAAGACTCGGTTGTGTTTGAATGTGCCTGCAGAGCAAGTTGTGAGAGCTCCATTATCACTTACTATTCTGCTAGCAATTACTATCAGTAACAGTTTTTTTGTTTACTTCTGGGACAAGGATGAAAGCACGCCGTAGTATTGGGAACACTGCAAATAGTCACTGGAATCAATCAAAAGGACCCTTTTCCCAATCTGTCACTTAGCCAATTTTTAATCCAATGCCATACCGATGGTTATTTTTTTTTTTTTAATGAAAATGCTTTCTAATATTAAACATCCTTTCTGTCAGCCTCATTTCGCAGGTCAGACAGCTACACCTTCATTATCTTTTAGCTTTTGGTTGGTGGGGCAGAAAGTTAGGAGAAGAAGGGTGAAGGTAGGATGAGCTGGCTGTTGGATACTGCTGGTAAACATTTTAGGAAACACCACAGGCACTTTTTGTAGTGCTGTGTTCAGAACTCCATCCTTATAACCGCATGCTACTTAAACCCTCCAGAAAGGGCTATTTCAAGACTGTTGGGCATCCCAAGTCTTAGGGAAGTTTTATGGATGTCAGAATGAGACTGGAAGAGCAGAAAACTAGCCCAGAGGTAAGAGACAATACCTAGGATGAAGGCAGAAACTCAGGTGTCTATTCATGAGCTTTAATTTCTATCCATCGCAGCCTGAAGTTCAGAGAAAACTTATTTGGTTTCTTGAACTGCTGCCTTCTCCCTCTTTCCCTTTCTGCTACCTGCCTTGCAGTTATTACAACTATCTTGTAGGCAATGAACAGCTAAATGGGATTTTCCAGAAGCCTGGAGAAGTCTTCCAGTGGAATTTAGCACTAAAATATCACCTATTAAAGGCTGCACTAAAAATTCCTTTCTTTAAATAGATTTCTTCTCTCTTCAAAGTTATCTTCTCAATTCAGGCTCATGGGCTTTTCCACAAATGTACGTTCATCTGTTCAGAAGATAAATGACCATATGATTTAATTGTGCCTCCTTCACAAAAACCATGACTTTCTTATGATCAGTACACCTTGATCCTTTTCTTTTTCAAATGCAGTCCCACTTAATGAGTCATCAATTCCCTCCTCTCACACATGCTTTTCAGTCTCTCCTTTTCTCCCTTTTCCTCTTGTTTTAGTAAAAGCTGTAGGTAGGGCAAACTAAAATAGCAAGTTTCACAACTGGACATGAGACATCCTTAAATTTAGATCAAGTGAACCCTTTCAAAGTACACAGGATCTTTCCATCCAGACAGATTTATAAAAGCTACATATAATTAGGGAAAGGAATAGGATCAAAAATAGCATCTGTATGATGGCCTTTCTCAACAGTATGTGGATAGGAAGAACAGCAGCCTTATTCTCTAAGCAGCAGGAGGAAGGGTAGGACAACTCAGGGCAGCCATGGGAAGCCTCCACCACCCTGTAGCTTCCTAGATTGCTAAAAAAGCCTTAAGTGTGGTAGATTCTCAAAAAAACAAAAATTAAAAAAAATTCCTCATTTTCTACACTAATTGTTTTCCTAACCCTAATTCCAAAATATATCAAACTGGAAAGCCAAGATTATCCAAGAAAACTTAACTACATTTCA
Organism: Calidris pugnax; assembly: GCF_001431845.1. Taxonomy (NCBI): domain Eukaryota; kingdom Metazoa; phylum Chordata; class Aves; order Charadriiformes; family Scolopacidae; genus Calidris; species Calidris pugnax. The sequence goes on along the minus strand of NW_015090830.1, from coordinate 22,558,681 downwards.
CTATCTGAAGTTGCAGGTTCTTATCCAAGGTGAAGCAAAAGTACTTTAAAGACAGCCTTGGAAGAAACGTGCTTTGCCAGTCACTGGTTTGTCTTGGAAGTATAAAACTCAAAAAAAACCCAAAAACAAAACCACCAAAATACCTGTCACCTTGCCTTGACATCCCTAACTTCTACTCTTTCAGCAGGCGCCTGTGGATGATAGCAGTGAGACGACTCTTACTCCTGCCTTCCCTCCCACGCTTTGCACTGGCAAGAAGCCCCCACGCACTCTGCACTAACTTGGAACAAGTTCTGCAGCAACCCTTTCCACTGCAAACTGGAAATTTGGTGTCCGCTTCGGGTAAATACATTTTATTGAATCAAATACAAGAAAGTAAATACGGCAGAGTTACAGCCTTCCTTGTGTAAAAAAACTGAATTCCAAAATAAATAGGAACGCTACACAGCTTTCACGATTTTACTATCCTGCAAACGTTTCGGTGCACAACGATGCTAAAGAAAGTATCGGGAGAGAGATGGAAGTTTTGGCAGCTGCTGTGGGGAGAGCTGAGGCTTCAGGCAGTGGGCAACATTGGAGGGATTGTGTGATAAACACATCTGAAGTTTTTTTTGCTGAAGTAATCAATAACAAAAAACAGTTCTTTTCAAAATTAAGCAACAGATTAAAGTGATTACTCTTACTTTTGCAACCCCATCAGTTTCAGGCTGTCTCCAGAGCTAGTCAGTATCACAATAGTTGAGTTTGTGCGTGGAGGCTTCCTTACAACCCCAATGATTTATCTCCTTTTAAGGTGAAGCTGAAATTCAGCAGCATATTTTGGTCAAAAGAGCCAAATCCTGCGGCAGCGTGGAATAAGCAGGGCCCCAGGTGCTCTCATAGAATCATAGAATGGTTAGGGTTGGAAGGGACCTTAGAGATCATCGAGTTCGAATCCCTCTGCCATGGGCATGGACACCTCCACTACAGCAGGTTGCTCAAAGCCCCATCCAGCCTGGCCTTAAACACTTCCAGGGATGGAAGTGTCTCGCCACCAGGTAGGCTGGCTTCACCTCTCCACTTGAGGGACAGAAGGGAGACACTGCTGCGAGTGCAGTCACGAAACTCAACCTTCCTTGATGAACTTTGCGTGTGACCAGCATTCGTTACCCTCCATCTAACCAGAACCTCTAGGAGCCCTCCCACCCTCATAACCCGTACAAGGTAAGCCCCTCGGTGGTGGCTGTGGCTATAGGCAGTAAAAGCCATCTCAACTCCTATCTCCAGGGATTCTGTGACCTCTCTTGCAAGACCATGATGATTTTTAACAGATGAAGACAAAGGCAGTCACGTCAAAGCCCTGCTCTCAGAGCAGCGTTACCTGTCCAAGCAGCACAGCCAGCCTGGCATCAGGAGGGATTTCCCCATAAGGATGATCCGGGAGAAGGCCTCCAGGATTGCAGGCTCAGTACAGACACAACTTCTCGGCACAAATTACAATTATATCTTCACCTACTTCGACGCCAGCCACCAGACTGTAATTAAACTGCACGTAGCCTGGGACTCTGGGTGCGGGACAGGGAGCCGAGTGTGCACAAAACCTGCTGGTTTCTTTACAGAGCTATCTGTAAGGTTTTCCTTACGCACAACTCCGCCTGCTTCTAGGAGATGCTGAGGTTGCAACACACAGGCAGCGAGGCATCCCACCTGCACCTTGGGACCACCCCCCACCACCATCAGAGACAGCCTGGCCGGGCTGAAAACGAATTGCTTGGCCAGTGTTAGCTTTCAGCCCGTTCCTGGTCCAGCTGAGCCCTGCGCCGATGCATGGAGGTGGTGGGACTGGGTGAGCGGGGAGGGAGGGCAGCATGACCCTCTTCGTGGCAGCACGGACCAGCATCCCCAAAAGTGCCTCCCAGGAAATCCCCTGTCATTGGGAGCTCTCCTAATAGCACAGACCTGACCCCCAATTCCTATCTTTTCCTTCCCACCCCAGCAGACGATTAAGATTACCCTCACGGTGAGAGGATTACATTTCATTTCTGAGAACGTGCAGATAGGAAGCAGAAGGATATTCTGGTTTCCAAGACAAAAAGCCATTTCCATGTTACTAACTGAACAGATTTAACCTGGTGATCTGGGGCACGATGGTGAGGAGCAACAGGAAGACCTTTGTCCCTCACTCATCCACTGCAGATAGCTGTCACAACTAGACTGCTTTGTGTTTCAGTCCCCACATGCAGTTAGTGACCATCTGAAGGATCTTGACATGGTATTTAGTACTCTTCTATGTGGCTGAGGGGAGTGGGGTTGTTCAGCCTAGAGAAAACGAGGCTTTCCTTATCGCTCTCTACAACTAGCTGACAGGAGGTTGTATCAAGGTGTGGGTCAGCCTCTTCTCCCAGGTAGCAGGCAATAGGACAAGAGAGAACGGTCTCAAGTTGCACCAGGGGAGCTTTAGCATGGATATTAAGAACAATTTCTTCACTGAAAGCATTGGCAAGCATTGCAACAGGCTTCCCAGGGAAGTGGTTGAGTCACCATCCCTGCAGGTATTTAAAAGATGTGTAGATGTAGTGCTGAGGGACATGGTTTAGCGGTAACTTGGCAATGGCAGTTTAACAGTTGGACTCAATCTGAAAGGTCTCTTCCAAACAAAATGATTCTATGATTATCTTCTGACATACTGAATATTTTACCAAGCAGCACAACTGTTAAATCATAGCACACGACTACTACATTTAATAGACAGAAAGCAAGTCTTGATATATCTACTCCAAATCAATATCTTCGAAGTATAACAAGGAAGAAACTGGACCCATCAGTCAGTAATATTATCACTCTTTTCTCACAGCCAGAGCTGCATCCATCAGATGCACTATGGAAAACAAGGAGAACAAAGCTAATCAAATACTACCACCTTTCTTCCTCTCCGTTATTGCCTCTCCTAAGATTGACCACATTTGTGGTTAAACGCAGGGAGTCAAACTTCCTATAAGCCGTGTCGTTACGGTTCCAGATTTCCACTGTGGTTCAGCCATATCACAGCCCTGGAAAGGCAAACTGGCATGTGCTCAAACCGCTGCCTTCGCTAGTTAAGGTGAAAAAATTACATATCGTGACTGTAAAAGGTTCTTATCGGAATCATCTCACTGGTCTACCCTCTTAAAGATCTTCATACTGAACTTAAAAAAAACCCAAACCAATCACTCTTAAAGATCTTCATACTGAACTTAAAAACCCAAACCAATCCTCAACAACCCAAAATACTCCACACACCAAAAAAAACCCATACTTCATGAAAACTCGTAGTCTGGATAAAAATGCTTAGTGAAGGGACTGACACTATTTCACCATGCCAGGGGAGACACAAGCAGCTAGTTAGACCAGAGAAAAAGAAGCTCAACTCCTGAGGACTCTCAGCACACTCCTCATTCCTCTGCTCCCGAGGATTCCTGCTCAAGTCCCAAGGTTGTGTTTATATATATATATCTATCTATCTATGTGTGTCCCATCTTTTTGTCCAAGCAATCAAAAGCCTTCATCAGTTCTTTCACAATTGGAAGGTCACATCACTGTGACTGATAGTCCAATCTCAGCCACAGCCAAGATGCCACTGGCTTATCTGGTGGCAGGGCCAGCAGCTTGTCCCCTCAGAAAGCAATCTCCACAAACTCACGTGTACTCCCAGCATCTGCTGGTAAGTGTAGCTGCTCACACTAAGAAAAGCTCTTAAGTTTGCCTTTATACAAGGATCGGGTCATTGCAAAATGGACAGAGTGAAGCATGATGGCTTTTGGACTCTTCCTCTGAAAAGAAAAACCAGATCGGAATATCACAACCATGTCTTGGTAGTCAAAGTAGACCTAAGAAATTCAGAGTTTCAACTCCACCTCTGAAAGCAATGGGAAGCTCAGTGAAAGCTGAAGTTTCTCCACACTATGCAGTTACACACAAGAACAAGGAACTAGTCATGGCCCTCATCAATATTACTATCAAAACAATTCCAGTCTCACACGTGTGGGGTGCAGATGCACAAGCAGGTAGACCTGTAGTGCCAGGTGCATGAGAATGTCCCCTATGTAAGTGTGGCACTGTGTCAGTCCTGACCTGCACACCCACCACAGTTCAGACTAATCCCCCCTACTAAGTGACACTCCATGTATTTCCTCAGAGAAGAGTGGGCCTTGTACCTTCCCACACTCTTAATTCAAGACACTCTAAATTCAAGGTTCTAAGCTGGGAAGGTCACTGCACCTGCTCCGTGGTGGGGCTCATGCCCATGCAGTCATGGAGGGGCACTCAAACACCAGGCAGAGCAAAAAAGAGAGCAAAAAGAATCATCTCTGGCATTCAGAGAGAGGCAAAGTACTCGCAGGTGGCGTTCAGCAGCATTTTGCAGCAAAAGGAAGGATACATTTTTGTACAATTTGTGCAACATTAACCAAAGGGTCTGCAGCTGAATCTAGACAAAGTATCTGACACCAGCTTTTCCTCCTGAAAAGCAAACCTTCCAGGACCACTACAGCTGCTAGTGGGCAGGCTGTCCCTAATCTTCCAGGCATGCCAGGCTTGCACAACCAGTGAAAGAGCTGTGGCTGCCCTAGTGAGCAAGCACGATTGCTGAGATGTTTCTGTCATCCCTCTTGTTCATAGAATCATCATCATAGAACTACAGAATACCAGGTTGGAAAGGATCTCAAACATCATCTGATGCTTGGTTGTGTGAAAGCACTGTCTAGAAAAGATGGCCCAGCACCCCATGCAGCTGAATCTTTAACATATCTAATGTTGGGGAATCCATCGCTTCCCTGGGGAGATTATTGCAATGGCTGACTGTTCCCTTTGGGACAAATTTTCCTCTTGGGTCAACTGGAATCTCTCCAGGAGCAAGTTATACCCATTACCCCTTGTCTTTTCCACATGACTCCTTGTAAAAAGAGAGTCTCCATCTTCTTTGTGGCCACCCTTTAGATACCAGAACATAGTGATAAGTTCTCCCCTAAGCCTTATTTTCTCAATGCTGAACAAACCCAGTTTTCTCAGCCTTTCCTCCCACAGCAGGCTTCTCAGTCCTTTGATCATCTTTGTGGCCCTTCTCTGGACCCTCTCTAGCCTGTCCACATCTTTTTCATATAGTGGGGACCAAAACTGAACACACTGTTCCAGGTGTGGCCTGACAAGTGCTGAGTAGAGCGGGAAGTTCGAGAAGTTTACAACTGTCTCAGATCTGTTGGTTTTCTCCATTTCAACAAGGCATCGCCATCAAACAAGTCAACAGGCAAGCTCAAGTACCTGATATTTTTAGCTAGCTATGCTATAGCATCTCACAGATGCTTAAGAGTTTTCTCCCTGCAAGGTCTTAAGGAGATTCCTCCCTTCTCAACTGCCAGTCGAGCAGAGCTTGGGAGCTGCTCTTCACATGCTGAGGCAACCGAGCTCTTCAAACAGCTGGGAAAGCCACATTTCTCCACTTCAAATGAAGTACAACAAACCAATCTAATGCCTGTCTGGTACAACTGGTGTCGCTTCTGCCCCTTGGAGGAAGGAGAGAAACGTGTTCAAAAGTGGTCCTGAGGCTATTAAAAGAGCAAGATGTAGTCAAGAAAACAAAAGCTAGACAAATCTGAAGGGAAAAATAAAAAGGCTGAAATTCTGATCCTTTTTTACTGAACACAGAATGATCTGATAAGTCCCCATTCATTTTGAGGCAGAAATACCCAGTTTGGACCTTAAAGAGAGAGTCTATCTTAGTCTCTGCATTGCAGATGAGAACAATCACATTTTTGCTTGCTCTGACTTATTGCTAAATTGATTATTCTCCAGGACTAGAAAAGAGGGAGAAAGGAGGGAGATGGTAATTGCCCTTATAAAAGTCTTTAAGGTGAAAGAAGTGAATGCATCTTACTTTTCCTAGCAACCCTCTTTCCTAATTCTGAAGCAAATAAATCACACTAAGGACAGTATCCTGAACATATGGCTTTCTCCGAATGAGGGGAATTTGCCTGCCTACAAGCTTGTTTTTCTTTTCTCTTTTTTCTTCTATTTAATTAAATATGTCAGTCTCTGGAATCCCCTTCACAGCAAAGTGGTTTCTGCCTGCCCTCCCCCCCAAGAAAAAAAACCCACAAGAAAAGCTTTACAAGTATTAACTTATTTCTGTCCACAGAAGGCTGTACCTACGCTTAACATCTAGCCAACAGCACACAACCTGTTCACTACTGTTGCATTCACTTCCCACATATTCAGCAAAAGCACATTACTAAGATGAGAAAAGGAAGGACTTCAGCGCCCCAAGGCCAACAGCAACATGAAGAGCATCTTTAGAACACGAGTCACAAGCAAACAATGCTGGAGGCCCCAAAATGACCTTGCGCATTTCTTTACCACTTTTCTTTACACCTAACAAAGCACATGGCTCCAAGTACAATCACCCATGGGACATGTTTTCATTTTGCCATTTCCATCTTCCTGCACAAGACACCCTGCGTTGCATAGGCTGGACTTCAAATGCTCCCTGGTCTTTCTGTAGAAGCACTGAAGCAAAGGACCACAGGAAGGGATGCTGCTAAACCTTAGATCTGGAAGAGCCTCATCCCCAAGAGCCTTGAAGGCCCCTGGATGCAAAGTGGTTGTCGTGAGGGCCCTGAGAAGGGGGAAACACCCCCTGAAGTTCCTCACTGCCCTGTCTGCAATCCAAGGCAGCAGCTGGTGGCAGCATGCAGAAGATGGTCACAGAGAAGTTTGCCAGCAGGAACAAAAGGGTAGCGAGGATGCCAAAAGGCAATGCTCTGCATTTTTCTTAAGTAACAAATAAAAATAAGCAACAAAAATGTGACTAGCAATTGAAATCAGAAAGGCAAAACTGAAGTGATTTTACATAAACCGAAGTCATATCAAAAGCCACCTGAATTTTTCTCTATCATACGCCATTTCCCATGTTCATTTATGTCATCTTCACGGTGTCAGTTTTCGAGAGAACAATTCTCAGCTCAGCACGACGGAACAGTAATACCGACGGGCACGCAGAACATTAGCATGTTATAAATAAATTGCTAATTTGAGGTGGGAAAAAAATCATCAAGGCAGCTCTTATGATTAAGAACCAGAGAAAGAAAATGAGCAACTTGCTTAAGCTTTTAGGATACTGTCTGTTACAAAAAGAGCTTTTTCTAAACCCCCAGATCCTAGGGGGGAGAAAAAAAAAAGAATAAACCCAGTGAAATACCCAGTGTGGAGACAAAGCAGCCAGTGAAAATGCTATTATAATTTTTAAAGCTCTCCCTGCCCCCAACTTGAGTAGTAAATTGTCTTTTTCTACCGGCTCAAGAGGTTTGTGCTTAAAAAGAGTACTACAGGGGAGTTGTGAAGTTTCGGCTTCCTCTCACCCGACTCGCAGTTTTACATAACTCCCAGGAGACTTTTTTAGGCTACAGATACTGCGCAGCTTTAAAGCTCTCCCTGCCCCCAACTTGAGTAGTAAATTGTCTTTTTCTACCGGCTCAAGAGGTTTGTGCTTAAAAAGAGTACTACAGGGGAGTTGTGAAGTTTCGGCTTCCTCTCACCCGACTCGCAGTTTTACATAACTCCCAGGAGACTTTTTTAGGCTACAGATACCGCGCAGCTGAAAGAAAAAAAAAAAGAAAAAAGAAAAAAGAACGAGGTGCAGAACTATTATACAGCAAATTTGGATCTGGGTTACTTGGAGCCGCTCGATAAAAGACTTACCATGAAAAATAAAACTTTATTCTGCTGAGGCGACGGCCAGGATTATTCGTGCTCGCGATAGCCCCGATCACCACCCTCCGTCTGCCCTGCACGGGGTTCCCTTCCCACCCCGTCCCCGGTCTGCAGGGACAGATAACGCCCCGCCGCGGCGCGGCTGCCACCCCGGGTATTATTTCTGTACCACCCCAGCATTGTCGCTCCTCACCAGCGTGCCACTTACTAAGCATTATTATAAAAATTTCTGCGAATATCTACGTTCGCCACGAGCGGGGATAATGGCCTCATTGCCATCGCCTTGATAAGGGCTCCAACAAGACAGCTTTCAGATATGGCCACACAAAAGCCTTCTGTGAGAGCTGTAACCAACATCAATTCCCACTATGCAAAGACATGAGACAAAGTGTGAACCAGCTTACTGTACGGGGACAAAAAACCGACTGTCAGTATGTGGGACCAACACTGTCTAAGAACACGACGTTGGCAAGGCAAAATAACATCAGCATATATACATGGTAATTGCCATTTAATTCCAGAGTGAGCAGCACAAGAAAACAAGCACTGAAGGCACTATTAGGTTACTAGCATCACTCAAGACATTATAATTCCATATAATTCCACGTCTAGCGTCTCCGGTTGGAAAATGAACTTAAAACCAGCAGATGTTAAAAAAGCCCAAGCTGAGGGTGAAGGAAAGCCCAGTTTCCATTACAGAAGCAGTCAGAGAATGCAACAAACCCCTCAGGCCTGCTCCTTAAAGCATGTATTTTCCAGTACACCACAGACAACCCAATACACAAGCACTGCCATTCCACATATGGTACAAGAACAGACCCTTCCTGCACATCACTTCATATTTTTACAAACTTATCTGCTCACATTGTGGTAGCACCCAAAGAGCTGAAAGCCTACTGTCAACGTAAATGGACCGTACCAATATAAATGCTGGGCTAAGAGGCTACTTTTTTACTTCCACACCTGCAATTTGCTCGATGACACCTCTTAAATGGGAATGTAGGTAGGAGGGATGCAAGAAAGTCTACAGGCCAGTTTGTTTCTGAACAACACGCAAGGCAAATTTGAAAGCGAAGTTCTATAGAGAGCATAGTACACTCGCTTTAAGAAGTGTTTCACTCTAAAATTACATCTGTACTTAAAAACGTGTAAAAATCCTGAAATCCTACAGTGTGGATTCAGTGGCCTGTAGTAAAAAATATAACTGTTACTGCATTCCAGTTTTAGCAAGATTTTTTAGCTAACGGGTAGAACTGAAATGAAGAGAAAGTCATATTTAGAGAGAACTAGTAGCATGGATCTATAAGCCTGACACAATGTATAAGAATTGGACTCTTGCACTGCATGGTGACAGCCACCCTTGAGTCCTAAACCAGAGACTTTTAATGTCACCTTCATTAAGAAGGAAGGAAGTTTGCCAATGAGTTTCTTCCTCCACCCCACTTTCTAGCAGTAAGTTATACAACACGCAACAACCTTTGAACCAACAGCTGCACAACAACCAAAAAACCCCAAACCAGAATAGCATTGTAAAGAGAGGAGAATGTCTTTCAAGAAGTTCAGTAATGAAAATTACTTCTAGAATCTATGCATACATTAACCAACACACACACACATACCACAACTTGGAGCAGGAATGCTGGAGCTGAAGCAGCCAAGGCTAAGCAGACACCTCTTGTTATCTAGTTTCCCAATAAAATTTATTTTTACCAAAAACTGTTGTTTACATGTGTTCTACAAGTTTTCACAGATCTTTGCAAAGCAACTAGCGGCTTGCAATGTCTACTTGGTGAGACTCTAAAATCCCACTGTAAAGACAGAACTGAAAGTCAAAATAATAGCACCCTCTGCTTTTAACAGTGGCTCGTTCATACAAAGCTTGAGATACCAAGGACCCAACGTCTGCAGTGCCGCAACTGAAGATCACAGGAAGCACCCAATATCTTCCTTAAAATCAGGTCCTACACCCTTGAAGTAGGGCACCCAAAAATGCCGTCAGCCTTAGGTAGTGGACAATTCCAGGCCTAGACGCAGCCACATACAAGTTGGATAAAATCTTGAAAGTAGATGCAGTTGATCAAATTAAGTCTCCAACTTAAATGAAGCAATGAAACGGGGTACTGGTTTTACGTCTAGAGGTAGGAATAAGGAAAAGCCATACTTGCCCACGTAACTCAGCACAGTGACAGAAGATATGTCAGCTGATCCTAAAAAGGTGATCTTCAAGGCTCCACCTTTCCTACCTAGCTTAGTCCTAGGCAAAAGACACAGGGCACAAAAGCCTGAAAGCCACAGGGCACACAGGTATGGTGGTGGCAGATTTCATGCATTAGTTTTCACACTGTGACAGGCCAGGCCAACAACCATTCACACTCATCAATAGGACAGGAGAGACACAACGCATGCCATGAACCTTCGGCAAATTCAGTTTGGAAACAACTACAGAATCACATGGGCTTGGAAGGGACCTCTGGAGATCATCTAGTCCAACCCCCCTGCCAAAGCAGGTCCACCCAGGGCAGGTTGCACAGGAACTTGTCCAGGTGGGTTTTCAATGTCTCCAGAGATGGAGACTCCACCAACTCTCTGGGCAGCCTCTTCCAGTGCTCTGCCACCCTCAACTAAAGAAGTTCCTCCTCATGTTTAGGTGGAACTTCTTATATTCAAGTTTGTGCCCATTTCCTCTTGTCCTGTCCCTAGGCACAACTGAAAGAAGACCGGCCCAGTCCTCTTGACACCCACCCTTCAAGTATTTATAAGCATTGATCAGATCCCCCCTCAGCCTTCTCTAGACTAAAAAGACCCAAGTCCCTCAGCCTTTCCTCGTAAGGAAGATGCTCCAGGCCCCTAATCATCTTTGTAGCCCTCTGCTGTACCCTCTCCAGCAGTTGCCTGTCCTTCTTGAACTGGGGAGCCCAGAAGTGGACAGATTCGTCACATATTCCTATATGTACAGAAGGAAGGCTGAAATGCATGAAGTAGAAGGCTCCTACCACATAGCAGAGGCCATTTTCAGTATGTGCTGGTTTCATCAGTATCTAGTCCAACTCCTGTGTCCTCCCTTTACAGGGCTCTCAGATGGAAATATTTACCACAGCTCACACTGAGCCCACAAGGCATTAGGAACTCCACGAATGCCATGAGATCCAGCAAATAGCAGCCCCATCCAAGCAGACAGCATAATACCTCAGGAGACACCCATGCCAGGCATAGCACTTCCAAGTGTGGTTTTGGACCAACTTACTTGAGGAAAACAGAAGTGAAATAGTTCCCTTTTAAAGATGTGATAAATTGGGCAATTTTGCCAAGTCTGCCTTCAAACAGGCGACAGAACTGAAATTGAAACCAAGTCCAAGTGCTTCAGCAGCACCTCAAGCACTGCAACAGTCCCATCCCAGGGGGCACTGGCACCCTCCCTCCACGGCCCTGGGCACACAGAAGGGGTTTCTTCCCAGAAAGAGCCAACACAATCCTGCTGTCAAAAAAAACCCCCCAAAAACGCAGGAAGTGATTAACTCTGCCAGGCAAAACAAAAGCCTGAAGTCCAACTTAGTCATTTGTAAGGAGGAGAGCTGCCATCATATATGCACACGCTCGGTGCTGCCAGCTGTAAATGAGATTATTTGCAGAGACTGTACAACCCGGAGGTTTAGTTACATTAAGAAGAGCTTTCCATCTGCTGAAGGCTCACTCTGGGCACGGCTCGATCTATGTTACCACCACCAGTGCAAGAAGTCCGTCTGAACTGAAGTCATGATCTCCAACCCATCCTCAGCGGGCAGCTCCTCCACAAGCCAGAATTTAAGCCCACGACACCCTTCCAGCCCTTCACACCAGCACCAGCCTGGCACACACCTTTGGAAGTGAAGCCTGAAGGTTTGAAAGGTGTCACACTTAACTAAGAAAAGCTCACATCTTCATTTCTCATCCAACTTCCCTCTTGATGCTCTGGACTGGAGCTCCAAAGAGGAATGGTGGAACTTCATTTTCCTTTTTGCAATCTACTCTTTGTAAAGGGCCATTCCCACAGTAGTCAGACCTGCTTGGCCTCGCTGCTCCACAACCTCCTGTTTCCCACCCAGGGCCAGGTTAAGACCTTGTGAAACAAGCTGGCTCTGAAAGGGTCTCTAGCTCCTGCTCAGCCTGCAAAGTGGGTCCACCATGTCTTCAAAACGTCTTCTGAAGCCACCAATTCCCAAAAGCCTGGCAAGTAAAAACTCTCAGCTCATAGCCACGTTTGTTTTCTAGAATCATGTGGTTCTTTTTTATAAAAGGATGCTTCTATTTTAACATTAATGGCTTTCATTTCAGGAGAAATTAAATGGTCTATTGCTCTTCAGCTTGGAGAAGACAAGTGAGGACAGAAGATAATGTATCATAAACTGTGTTGAGAAACATATATGAGGAAATCGTTTTCCCCTACTGCAATATCTAGGGTCACCCAATGACGCCACAGACAGCAAGTTCAAAAAGAAAAAAGGCAGAAACGAAATAATTTCTTCTTCCATACACGGTAACTAAACTGTAGACAGAACTGGTTGCTACGTAAGGTCAGAACCACAACTGGATTCAAACAGGGATTAGACAAAAACCACAGGCCATTGGTATCTACAAAAGGCATTGTAACCCCTGAGCAAGGAAGTGCTCTCTCAAAGCAAGTAGAAGGGCTGTCCTGTGCAAGCCCTCTTTCTTCTGTTCCTTCCTCAAACGTTTGCCACAGTCACAGTCAGAGAAGCAGCAGGAGAACATTTCATCTTGCAAAATACCACGGTTCCTAAGTTTAACTTTTTTTTTTAAATGCTCACACACACTCACAAATAAGCACACTGTAAAAATTAACAGAGCAGCACCAACATACCTGGGATGAGGGGAAAGAAAACACCTTTAATTGCTTAATCAGTTGAAGCAGCCTCTGCGGAAGAATAAACTGGCCCTAAAGCGACCCATATCCAGCCTTTGGCACGCAGAGGCTGGTGGCAGAGGGCAGGTACCTTCACAGTGAGAACAGATAGGCTCACCAAGCCTCAGTTTTCACAAGTTGATCTATCTAACACCTCTACACTACTGCATGGGGAAGCTCCCGTCTCCTTCCCTCACCTGACTCATCCCATGCCACGCACATCCAATACCTACCATGTGCCAGACCTCATGGCTCATCAGACCCAGCTATTTTACCTTGTTGAAGCAGCAGAAAACCAACCCACCAGCACAGCTGGGAGCTCCCCAGGCATGGAGGGGTGGGAAGAGCACTGCCAGGCCAGAGGTAGGGTGAAGGAGGTGCTACAGAGGAGATGGTGAAGGAGAAGCAAGCCTGCTCCTTCCAGCAACAGTAAAGCCTTTGAGTGACTCAGCTGCTCATGGAAACCTGCCAGAAGCCCTTATCATGGTGGGGAGGGAAACCTACTGTACTTCAGTAGTTCTGGTGCAGACGGAGCCAAACCAGCATAGCTGGACTCTGCGTGAGGATAGGAAAGCCACCATCAGCAGGCACAGCAAGCTAAGGGCTATTCCTGTAGGTTTTTATTAGGATGCCTGCTTTCCTCTAGAAGTTTGTTGGCACCGTTAGGGCAATCCAGATTGATACCTCTTTGAACTCTCTTCAGACAGCTGTGCCAAAGGACCATGTGGTACCTCCTTGGGCTCAGGAGCAGCCTGTCGCTGGAGGAGATGGATTTAAACCTGAGGAACTCCCTTAAATGCTATTCAAAAGGCAAAGGCCCCAGACTCAAGCTAACATTCATTCCTATTAACACCAACTATTAGGCAAAGAGATATGGGAACAGTTCTAATATGAAAACACCTATGTCTTCTACACAGACAAAATTTTTCATTCCTGAAAAATAAAATTAAAAAAAAAAAACAACTAGTTAACTACCTACTTCTTCTAGGCAACTTACAGGTTTTTCTCCCATACCTTAAATCCTTTTTCAGTATTTATGCCATATTTGGCCTCCCCCTTTACCTAACGCCTAGGAGAAAGGTTGTGCGCTACCCCATTTTTCTCCCCTTCCAGCTGTGGCTGGGTGAGAAGGAGGAAGAGGTACTTTCTGAACCACCAGAAAAATGAGAGAGGTGCTAAGTATTCAGTTTGGAAATGTAAATCCTCCCGCCCCCTTCTGAAGTATGCCGAACCAGCCTCTCCACAGCTCATGTCATCTAAAGGCCACAGGAGTTCTCTAAAGATATTCTTGTTAAGAGGATTTAGCCCCTTTTAAAAAGGACTTAACATGTGGGTGGTGTCTCCATTTAAGCATTTTCTCATGGCTAAGAAAATGGCCCTCTTCTTAAAGGCTTATCTTTATAACCCAAAGACAGTAAGAAATTCTCCACTATTTGAATTAGAAACATTTTGAGCAGCTTGCTTGTAGAGCAGCCCCATTTTGGAGTGCTGGGATTTGCAAATGGTAGTGACTTTCTCACACCAAGTGAGAAGCCAACACCAGCGAGAATACTTTTGAGGGTACCTTGTCAAACATTAAATTCTCCCACATTTTCATGAGGAGCCGAGTTGATTGGCAAGCTCACTGCCACCAAAACAGCACGGTGTCACTACCCCTGTGTCCTCCCTCCGGCCATCATCTTCCTTTGATGGTCCTGGCACTTACCAGGCCTTCCATTAGCTGGTTCAACCTGCCTGCCCAGCAGAAAACCTGTATTTAGTGATTTTGGTCAGGGTTAATTTTCCATCCTGGAAAGCCTGAGCATTCAGAAGGGAAGAAGGGATGTGGCATCAGTCCCCAGCAGGGCACAGGAGGGCAGGAGAGGACACAGGTCAGTGCAGTGGCACTGACCCCATCTCTGGAGGCTCAGGCTTTCCCCAGGAACCCAAGCTGATGATTGCTTTGCAAGGGTTAAAGCAAGTGTTTAAGCCATGGCAGGGGTTCAGATCTGCCCAGTAACACTTTCTATTAACTCCACAGGAATGGTGAAAAAGCTCCTCAAGTTGAGAGGGTGGGCAGCCTGGGTCACAGCCTCCCAGAGCCTGGGCTGACCAGGGTAGAAAACCCCTGTTAGCAACCCTCGGCCGCAGGAGACACCACGACGGCAAGGAACAGGTTTGGGACAGTATCAAGACACCTGGTTAGGAGATGGAAGGGTGTGCAAGCTCTCACCCCTCTGGGGCTGGAGCCGCCTGTTGTTAGGGACCAGGCCACCTTTCAAGGCTTTTCCAGCACAGTTACGCTTACACAATCATAGATAAAGTAACTACCTAATTCCCAGGGGGGAAGCATCAGGGTTTGGCAAAAAAAAACTTCATTTGCTGGTACAGTCAAACACCTCCCTGAACAGCCTAAACCATACTGCTGTACCGACTCTTTTCCAGTCCCACCATAGTTTATATTTGGAAGTGATGGGTGGGTTGCCAGTGCAGTTACATCTGCAAAGACAAGAGCATTTTCAGAACCCTCACCAGCGCAGGTGTGCTGGCCAAATCTCAGGCTCATCCCTACCATCTTTTGCATAGTAGGCCTTGGTTTCAGCTGGGGATGGGGGGGGGGGGGCTCCAG
>NW_015090830.1:22541932-22543273 GCF_001431845.1 Calidris pugnax | reverse complement strand
TGGGGGGGGGGGGGGGGGGTGTCTCAGTCTCCACATGCTACTTGCGACTCATCTAATCAAGCGCTAAATTTATATTGGTGCTGCTCCTCCTCAGCTCACTGCCTCGACTGCCTGGCATTCTCACTCCTCTTACCAGGCTTTGATGCCAGTTTCTCAAAAATACCCAGCTAGGAGCCAACCGGGAAAATACCCTCGCCTCCCAGTCCCAGAACATCCTCTGTGAGTTTTGGGGAAAAAGTAGGTGGGAGCCGGAGAACCGCGGAAGGGATAGATCATCTCCCTGCCAAGACGGAGCAGAAAGAAGAGATAGAACATTAGGGCGCTTCAGGTTTAGCCCCCCCAAAAAAGCCAGGTCTGCAGCAAACCACTGTGGCCCTAAGAGGGGCACGGCCACCAGGTTGTGCACCCCCTTTCCTGGCACGTGCCACGGATGGCTTATCACCCTAGGAGGGTGTCAGCCCCGGCCTAGAGATACCACCAGCCTGACCGCTTTCTTCCTCCCCCCATCCCACATCTCTTCCCAAAAGTAAGCGTGGGGGGCTGAGGGTATACAACAAACTTGGGACTTATTTTTTTTCTTACAGGTGGAGCCCAAAATTGCCTTCCTGCTTCCAAACCTTTAAGGGGGGGGGGAGAAGCCTTCCCAGGTGTATGGCCAGGAGTTCCTTCTATTAGAGAGGTGAACCTCGTACCAAAAACAAAAAATACACTGAATTCATATTTAAAGGTCTTGTAGCACCCATTAAAGAGAAATTCTAGGAGTCCCCTATGGCACCAACATCCCTCCCACAAAGATGAGAAAACCTGTACAATTATTATTCCAGAATGATCCCATTACATACACTTCTCTTTGTATTTGCTTACCACCACCTTCTAGGAATCAAACCTTTGCACAGGACAGCTTTACAAAGAAGCAGCTTGAACCAGCCAGCTTGACAGCTATCACCATTAGGATATGCTGAGGAGCAGGGGCACTGAAAACCAATTATGATTTACAGCAAATATTCTTATTAAAGAAAAAAAATAAAGGTTTGGATGAGGTTTGATGAGCCTTGAAAGTTCCACCACTACCTCTGCAACCAACACCTGCAAAAAACCCACGCGTGGGGCAGCTCCTGCCATCCTCACCCTCACCAAGAGGCAAAAAACACTTGTTCCCCAGCTCTCGCAAAAGTATTTCAGAATTCCCAGCAGCATCCCATACCTGGACCACCACCCACTGGATGCGGGCAGGGGGGGTGGTGGTGGTGTTAAAACCCCTTTTGCCCGGGCAGGGGCACACCGGGGCGGGGGGAAGGAAGAGGTGGGAAGGAGTTTAGAGATCCCACAACGCCGGGTGGT
>NW_015090830.1:22512586-22541062 GCF_001431845.1 Calidris pugnax | reverse complement strand
GGCGGAGGAGGAGGAGGAGACAACACAGGGCGCCCCCACCGCCGCCGCGCCGGTGCTGCGGATCTGGATGAAGGTACCGGCGGCAAAGCGGGCCGGGAAGCCGGTGGGGGCTGCTCTGGAGTCCGTGGACGGTGCGGGCGGCGGCGCTGCCGGGGCCGGCGGCTGGAGTCCCCTTCTCATCCTTCCCTCCGGGTCTGTCCCCGCAGCCGCGTCTCCTCCTCCTCCTCCCCCCCGTCCCTCCCCCCCCGGCCTTCCCAGCTCCGTTCCTCCTCGATGCCGAGGCCCCGCGTAAAATACTGGGGGCTGCGGGTGCCGGGGGGGCCCCGGCTGCAGGATGCGGGGCGCCGGGGGGGGACGGAGGCGGCGGGGTGGGCAGATGCGGCGGATGGAGCGGGGCCGCTCCCGCTGTGTGGGGCCGGCTGGAAAATGGCTCCAGGAAGCGGCGGCTGCTGACAATGAATGAAGGGAAAGGAGACGGGTTACGCGCCAAGGGCCTCCCGCGAAACTCGGATTTCCCGCCCTCTTTTCAAACCAAATTTGCATGGCCCCGCCTCCGGGGCGCGCCCCGCCCGCCTCGCCGCCTCATTGGCCCCCGCCGCCCTCCACGCCGTCCAACGGGGCGCACGCCTCCCCGCCCTTCTCCCTTCCCACTGGCCCGCCGCCGCCGCTTATTTGCATGCCGCCCGACGATTGGCTGCGACGGGGGGCGAGGGCTTGGGGGGATTCCCCCCGGCCCCGCCGAGGAGCCGGGATCCCGGCCCGGCCCCGGCTCCCTGACACTGACAGCTGCGCCCGCCCCGCCGGCACCGGGGAAGGGGGAGGAGGAGAAACCTCCGGCACGGCCCGGTCCCGCCGAGCCCCGGCACGGCACGGCCCGCAGGGCTCCCCCCGCAACTCGGAGTGGGGCGGGGGGGGGACACACACAGCCCCCTCTGTCCTTCTCTCCCCGGGAAGGCGCTGGCCCGGCCGCCGTGCGGAAACCCCGCCGCTCCGGAGGGGCTCCGGAGGGGTTGGAGACCCCCACCCTTCGGCCGGGCCGGGTTCTGCTGCTCGGAAAGGGGGTCAGCTGAGCTCTCGCCCTGCTTTGCTCGGAAAAAGTGAAGTTTTGAGGGAGCCGAGGGGCGGGATTTCACGCTCCGGTGGCTGGAGAAGCCCCTTCCCTCACCTTCCTGCTTCTGCACCCACATGGACCCTCCAACCATTGCACTTGTTTGGTTTTTTTTTTGCACCCACCACAAAATATTGCCTTCCCTTATCTCCGAGAAGTAAAACTATGTCCACCAGCTCTTCCCACTTTCTGGGCAGCATCTTCGCTCAGGAAATGCCACCTATAAGCTTAAATGCCCCTTTAATTTATTAAATCCTCCCCGCCCTGCCCAGCGCCCACTAGCCATGCCTGATTTTCTCATGTTGTGTTTCCCCTCCCTCACACCCTGCTGCCCGTGCTCCTGACAGACGTGTCCCAGGCTGCACACCCAGGCCAACGCTGCCGAATCGGGGCAGATGGAGATCATAGAATCATAGAATCATTCAGGTTGGAAGAGATCCTTGGTATCATGCATTCCAACCATCTACCCTACTCTACAAAGTTCTCCCCTACACCATATCCCCCAACACCGCATCTAAACGACTCTTAAACACATCCAAGGATGGTGACTCAACCACCTCCCTGGGCAGCCTATTCCAGTGTCTGACCACTCTTTCTGTGAAGAATTTCTTCCTAATGTCCAGTCTAAACCTACCCTGTTGCAGCTCGAATCCTTTCCCTCTTGTTCTATCACTAGCTGCTTGTGAGAAGAGACCAGCACCAACCTCTCTACAGTGTCCTTTCAAGTATTTGTAGAGAGTGATGAGGTCTCCCCTCAGCCTCCTCTTCCTCAAACTAAACATTCCCAGTTCCCTCAATTGTTCTTCGTACGATTTGTTCTCCAGGCCTTTCACCAGCTCTCATGGATTGAGATCCCTTCCCTGGAACACATTCCCCCTTTCCAACACTAGCAGGTACACCAAGAAGTTGTTCCACCAAGCCTACAGCCCCACTTATACCTCCCCCTGCTCTGACCCCAGCTCAAAGGGAGTGGATGCCTAGGGTGTGATGCTGTTGCATGTAAAATGAGGGCATCTTCCATTATGGGCATGTTTTCCATCAAAGGAAGAAATTCTGCTCCCTTTGGCACTGGAGAGGGCTCGATTAAGCTACTGCATACGATTTTGGGCACTGCATGTTGGGGAAGACACAGCCTACAGAGAATCCAGAGGAAAACAAAAACAATAAGACACGGTCAGAAAAAAATGTGTCCTACTGCAAAGGTTGTCTTTTGTGTTGTCAGGGTGAAAAGTAGGGGAAGAGGACATGGCAGCGATGATCTGATGCGCAACAAGTCACAAAGAGGTTGCTCTTCCTCCACAGGGAATGTAATGGACTTTCTAAGCAATATTAGATTTAATCTAGATAATTGGGGATCAACAGATGTTGAAGTGAGGAAGCCCCACAGCAGCCTACCCAGCAATACTGGAGGAGGTTTTTCAACAGATGAGGAGGAGTTCTTTTAGGGGTGATGCAAGTTTGGACTGGGCATGCAGGACCTTCCCAAGTCTTCATTATGGTCCTTCCGTATCAAGCTGGAGCAGGGCTTGGCTGAAAAATTTCACATCCTTCTGCAGAACCTTGGCATTGCTTAAGATTTTATCTAAATCTGCAGTTCTGCGGCTGGGGACTGCTCTTAGGGAGTCGGTCAGCAGTGTCCAACTCTGTGTGTGAAGCTCTGAGAGCTGTGCTCAGCATGCCTTGGCCATGACAGGTGGAGCAGCACCTTGCTCGCCGGGTGAGGTGTATCCTCAGCGAAAGCAGGGAGAAGCACAAATCTCTCCCTGCTGCAGAG
Source organism: Calidris pugnax (assembly GCF_001431845.1). Taxonomy (NCBI): domain Eukaryota; kingdom Metazoa; phylum Chordata; class Aves; order Charadriiformes; family Scolopacidae; genus Calidris; species Calidris pugnax. Next base: position 22,538,180 of record NW_015090830.1, on the reverse strand, counting down.
TTCATCTTCTGCCTTCTTCCGGAGCCTCTCTTATGGTTTTCCTCTTCCATGGTCTATGGAAGAAGAAACCACCATGCCAGGGTGTCCTACGCCAGGACCTTGTAGCAGGAGGAGGTTACTGGGGCACATCCGAGGGCCAGAGCAGGGCAGAAGCTGAGAAATGAGGACAACAGATAAATGGGGAGGGAAAAGTTCAGATAATAGAGAACCATGGGGGCAGGTGGGCAGTAAGCTTGCTTAGAGTTCAAAGGGGGGTTTTTCCAGGTATGGAAACGGTAACATGACATGGCTTTAGCGTGTCCTAGAGGAAAGGTAATGGAACTAACAGGAAAGAAAGAAAGGTAACTGGGGGCTGCAACTGGGAAAGGAATAATGAGAAATTTTCAGGGAAGAGAGGAGAGGGGAAAAAAAGGCATCTAGGAAACAACGTGGATAGAGGGGGGGTGGAAATAATTAAGGATCCTGCAAGATGACGAGAAGAAACATGGGCCGTGACGTTACATCATAAAGAAAGAGAAAGCAATAAAGAAAGAAACAAGGTAAAAACACAGGAAAGTGACAACAGCAAAAATGGAGAGTCCTTAGAGCAGACCTTTAAAGAGAAGGGGTAAAATATAAAAAGAGACATGTAGGTACAGTGAAAATAGCCAGGATCCCAGGAGCAGAAACAAACCACAGTCAAACAGAGGGAGCAAAAGCAGCAGTGCACAGGCTAAGGCAGGGTACACTTCAGAATTCACTTTCACACATTGGTTCTTTCATTATCTAAGTTTCTAGTAGCTCATTACTCTGTAAAGGGCGTAAGTCAAGCGGTTGAAATAAAATAAAGCTAAACTATTAACAGTTAAATCCCATGTTGTTTCTCTTTGTGTTGTTTTTCATTGTGAAGGAAAAGGGTCCGGCTTCATGCATAAGAAAGGTTAAGAGTTTTCAAGAACCTGTTACACTCAGAAGGACACTTTAACAGAACTGCAATAAATCCAGAAAGACAGCATCTATTTTTACAGGAGAAAAAGAACAGAAAATAAATCCTTAGTCCAACAGGAGAAGACGCTCTGATGGGTAGCATTTCCCTGCAACTAGCAGAAAGGCCAGTCCCAGAAACGCTCACCAGCTGCATGGGATGGCCAGGAGACACGGCCCGTGGTGTCTGAATGGGAAGGTCATGTCCTCTGGAAGCAGAGTGGTGCTGTGACTGTGGCGAGGCTGGTGGAGAAACTTCAAAGAAAAGCGTGGGTTTCATCTGAAAAGCAGCTTTGTTGTCCGTAAACTGACTTGTGCAGAAAACACTCTGGGAAAAGAGGTGCCTTTTTTTTTTTTTTTTCTTTAAACACAATTCTGTAGCAGATATTTCGGTTTGCAGCAGGACCAATGAAACACACAATCCACTTCCTAGAGCTAATGGGAGGAGCCTAAAGAAAATGGAAAGTAAAGCATGCATAAGAAGTATACAGAGAGCTACGAAAAGCAAGCTGATTGCAGGCCCAAAAAACTCCATTAGTCTATAAAAAGCAAATTGCTGCGTTCTGGGATGTCCAGGTATCCACTGCAGAGAAAATACCCTGCAGAACTCAGTGTCTTAGGAGATTATAGTATGTCCTAAGCCTGATGTGCAGATGTGATTTATCTTTCCTTGTGAGTATGGTCTTTATCTGTATGATGATATACAATTTTACCCACACAGTGTCATTTAGGGAAAAGGCTGCATTTGTCCTGAAAGTGGATGAACCTGTGTAATGAGGATTGCTTTCTTTGGGATTCTGATTGCTGTTGCAACAACAGAGATTAAGCTTTGTCTCGATGTTAAAATGGCTAAAAGCTGCCCTGGAGATCTGGACTCTGATGCGACTTCACCTATGAAGAAGATTCTGGACAATGTAAAAATGAAGACCGCAAAAAAGTTCCTGAGTTAAGAAAACTGCCTCTAAGAAGGGTATGAAAGTAACAGACAGTAAATAAATATATAGCCCTGCATATGGAATAATTATGAGGACAGAAAACACCGTACAGCTACTTACTATATGAGATGTGCCCATCCTTCACACTGAATGAAGAATTGTGCAGGAATAATGTTCACATAAAGAGACACTGCATCATTATGCACACATGCAAGGGGCAGAACTGAGATTGTACAAAAACCCCTACCTTCCTAATTATTAGCCTTTAAGAACTCAACTTCTTAAATTTTGGAGCTTGACTTCACAAGCAAGGAAGAGCTGAGAAGGGAAGGGTGGGATTATGTGCTTGTGATCACGTATCTGGAACACAACTGCATGAGAGCCAGCAGACATCTGGAGGGATGTACTGAATGGTGGGATACCTACTTCTTGCTGTCACTGACAATGTGACATCCCATCCTCCAGGTCACTAAAGAAGATGTTAAACACTGTGGGCCCCAGTATTGACCCCTACCAGACACCACTAATGACTGGCCTCCACCAGCTGGACTCTGCGCTGTTGATGGGAACCCTCTGGGCCACTTAACATAGCCCATGCTTCATCCATTTATGAGGATATTACAGGAGACACTGTCAGAAGCCTTACCAAAGTCAAGATAACTGTCATGCACTGCTCTCCCCTCATCCCCTGAACCAGTCAATCTCACTGTAGAGGGCTATCAGGTTGGTTAAGTATATCTTTGTCTTCATAAATCCAAGCTGATGACTCCCAATCACCTTCCTGTCCTTGGAAATGGTTTCCAGGATAATTTGTTCCATCACTTTCTTAGGGACTGATGTGAGGCTGACAGATCTGAGACTCCCCAATCTCCCTTCTTGAAGACAGGACTGACTTTTGCTTTCTTCTAGTCATCAGGATCCTCTCCCAGTTGCCATGACCTTTCACAGATTATCAAGAGTGGCCTCACAGTGACGTTGGCCAGCTCCCTCGGCACTCCTCCATACATCCCATCGGGTCCCAGGAACTTGCGTACACCCAGTTTGTTTAAATGTTCCCCAATCTGATGCTCCTCTACCTAGGGTAAATCCTCCTTTCTCTACAACTTCCCACCATCTCTCAGGAACCTGAGATTCCTGAAGGCAAATCCTACCAGTACAGACCGAGGCAAGGAAGGCTTTCAGTACCTCTGCCTTTTCCATGTCCTTTGTCACCAAGTCCCTTTTCCCATTCAGTAACAGGCCCATATTTTCTCTCATCTTCCTTTTACTGTTGATGTAGCTAGAGAAGCTCCTCTTCTTGCCTTTCACAGCCCACTTCAGATTCAAATTCAGGTGAGCTCTGGCTTTCCTAACCCCATCCATACATGCTTGGACAGCATCTCTGTATTACTGCCTGGTCACTTGGCCCTGCTTCCACCTCTTACGTGCTTCCTTCTTACGTTCGAGTTTTGTCAGGAGCTCCATGTTCATCTACGCCAGAATCTTGCTGCATTTGTGTGATTTCCAGCTCATTGGGATGGACCAGTCTTTAGTGCGGAGGAAGTCATCCCTGAAAAGCAACTGATCCTCTAGTCTCCTCTCCCATGGGACAATCTCCCATGGGATTCTTCCAGGCAGATACCCAAAAAAGCCAAAGGCTGTTCTTTTCCAGTCTGGGTTGTGATCTTAGTTTTTGCCTTGCTCCCCTCACTCATGATTGCCATCTTAGGATGACATCTTCTGAAGCAGCTAGTAAACATTAGTGAACCTCTGCTAAACAATTGTAAACAGTGATGTTTAGTTCGTTTCACTTCCCAGAAAAAAATAATTTTCAGAAAAATTGTATTAATTAGAGCTATCCTTGACCAAATTTCAAGGCCTTGCTTCACAGATTAGCCTGGCAGATTTTTGAAAGACGGCTTGTGTTACTTGGCCTTGTTTCTCAAGTAGTTTAATAGTTCTAGCCAAAAATGTCAGGCTGAGGCCATCACCTTTGTGAAATTTCAGACCAAATGATTTAGCTTTAGAAGGCAACAGATTATTGAAAAACTGGATCTCAGAATGAGAAATGTTGGATAACCTTAAGTATAGGCATGTCTGCCCTCCCAGAGAATAATATATAGGCACCCCTTCTGGAGAGCAATTTGAGAATAAAGATGATGGAGCTTCAGTAAAGTCACAGCAGATTCTGTTTTTGTTCAGAGGGCTAGATATTTGGGATATTACTGGAAATAATCTAATATAATTCCACAACCTTTGAACACAGTTTATGTCATTAGACCCTTTTTCCTCTTAGTTGGAACTCAGAATTAAAAACAAAAACCCAACTAACCAACTAAAAAAAATGAACCCTTGTGAAGTAAATGCCTAAAACCTGGGCAAATTCATTAACCACATTCAACACATAAAAAATTTACAGGGATTATAATGGTATTTTCTAGGAGAGAGACCAAAAACAGAGAAATGAAACAGCCAAACTAAACTGACTTCCTTATTCTGTGATTCCTACTAAGAAGGTGGTCTGAGACTTTCGGAGTGAAATGACTCCTATGAATAGCATGTGATCTACTTACTGGGTCTATTTACTTAACAGTTTCTGGAAACATTTACAGGACTATCATCCCTTAATTTTTAAAAGGCATCACGCTTGAAATGCCCACTTTGCCGTAAAAAAAAATAGTTAGACATGGGCACAATCTTTTTTACCAACGAGCCATCCCTCCTATTTCAGTGGTTTCAGGGAAAGCACCAGACCATCCATACAAGAGCCTACAAGCAACACAGCATCATTTGGTAGCATCTCCTCATTATACCTGTGCAACATCTATTAATCCTAGTTATCTAAAGAATTTTGTGGTGGAGAAATGATTGCTTGGTTCATTTTCAGGATTAATGACTTTTTTTTAAACTGTTGGCAAGTCATCGCAGTCTGTTGATATTCCATAAGAAATTCCATTCTTTGCACGTAGTCATGTTTTTATGCTAAAAAAAGCCTCCTGTATATATCTATAAACTCGTTAATGTCTTCCATTCTTATACTTCACACATTGGTAAACGTACAATTTTGATTTGCAGCAAGTGATACGTACGAATGTACAGCAAAAATCATGCATAAATTCTGTATGTCAGCATAGTTCTGTTTTAGGGAGGATTCTAGTGTGGAACGTCAAGTCTGACTATCTGCTTCAGGACACGGAAGGGCACTGCACCCCTATCATGGAAAGACAGAACCATGTACTTGACCTTCTGCAGGCTACTTATCACAAGGTGACTTTAAGTGTCTGTGTATTGCCGGATTAGGGGATCGGCTACTTGCTGGACTGTTGGTCCTTCTGTTGCAAATTTCTGCCTTTCCTTTAGTGGGATTACAGCACATCTCACTGTGCTCAACCTCTGAAAACGTGGCCCAGTGCAAGAGGTTTCACTAGGAGGGAGAAGAGACATGGGGTCTGTTCCTCTGTGGCCAGTTCTGATCCCTTTTGTCAATTCAGTCCAACTTTACATAAAGAGTTAATGTCCATAGTAGCCTTCTGCACCTCTGTCCTCACAGAAATCAATTGAAACCTTGTTCATCTTGATCAAGTGCTATTTAAAACACAAAGCAACCTAAAATCAAGCTGCTCTCAAGCCATCTAACCCTCTTAGGTCTACCCCTCAGACCTTCAATCTTTTAAGTTCTTTAGCCTTTGTATAACCGAACCAATTGCCTTCCAAAAGACCAAGCAATCCCCTTGTAAAAAATAAGCCTAAACAACTGTTTGTGAAGAGACTCCACTCCCAGAGAGGATTGCTTTGCCTCAGCTTCTGGCCTCTGGAGCATGCAGAAGTCTGTGGGACAGATATCCATGCAGGTCCTGAACCTCAGGAGAAGAACTGGCTTCAAAAGGTTACTACGATCAGGCATATAATATTGCTAGTATATATTTTGTTAATTTTTGTGTATTTTTATCTTCAAGGTTTTCTTTTTAAAGAGCAAGTTATCCAGGGACTTTTTGGGTGAGAGTCAGTTCCAGAGCGTTCCGATAGGAAACTCTTTCAATTTCTTCTTCTGGAGTGTTCACCAGTTTTCTTCACTGGAAGAAGGGCTGCAACCCAGGTCTCTGCACCGATCACTCTGCCAGTGGTCTGCCTGGCAGCGGAATAGCTCCATTGGAGGGTGCCCACAGCCCATGCCCGTGTCTCCTAGGACAGAGATATTTGTTCAAACCCATTTTCCAAAGCAGGCAGAAGACAAATGTGAACCCAGACCTCCATTATCCTTTGTTATGGGCAAACAAGGAGAGAATATTTCAACTTCTGCTCAGTAAATAACTCGCTGTGAAGAACTGGAGAGTCCTGCTTATTTTGGGCATTTTTTTTTTTTTTTTTTTTTTCTTCCTTCTTCAAAATTTATTGAAAACTTATTGAATTTATTTAGAAGTTCAAAGATCCTGGCATCAGAGACTGCAGCGGACCCAAAGGATGTATCCAAAACAATGGATGTCATGAAAGGGGCCTTCAAAACTTTGAGCAGCACTGGAGTGCTAGAATAGAAGTTGCTAGATAATGCTGTTCCAGACTGCTAAACAAAGCAGTGACTCCTGATGCTTTTCTTTAAACAACAGCTCTAGACTGGCTTAATCCTCTAATGGTTTAGGGGATGTGTTGTACAGTAGGGGATATATATTGCAGCAGAAATCTCCATTATTACAACCGTGTTCAGAATTCCAGCAATGCATATCAGTTTCATTAATAAATCTGTTTTCAAATAAAATAATAGCTGAATTAATTTGCTGGATGGTTTCTTGAGTTGAAATTTAGAAACAGATTGACATGAATTATTACTCTTACGACAATTGTTCTTTTTTATTCGATAGAAAGCAAAGGGCTCAGGCCAGATATGCTGAACACTAGAGAATGTATAAGATGAGGCAATTGTCCTAAAATGCTTGCAACCTGTGTTTGTATTCTCAAACACAAAGAAGATTTAGCAAATAAACTCCATTGAAAACTGAAATTCCAATAGCCAGGATATTTTGCCACACAAATCGACATTTGAAGCTGAATTTGCAGAACAATTGTGGAAATGTAATTCTTAGAACTGAGAATTCACCAGATTGCCCAAATGCCTGATAAGCCTGTTTTTGGGCTTTTTTTTTTTTTTTTTGGAGAGTGGAAGGCCAGCTCTTAATCTTGGGTGCCTGTTTCTCTCCAAGCACTGGAGAGGAAGAGCTTGGGTGTTTGGTTCAGAGCTGTAGGATTCCCTAGGTGGCAGAGGAAGGGCTGCTGAGCACCCAGCCTGGGCAGAGGATGAGGTTAGGCTGGTGTTAGAGAGCAAGGAAGAGCATCGATGGCTGAGTGGCTGGTGGATTATTTCCTTCCCTGTGTCAGGGCCAACAAGAGAGGCACCACGGTGCCCACCTTATATCCTCTCCATCAATCCAGCTCAAAATTACCTCCTATTAGAGGATACAGGAGAAGGACTACTTTATTAGGGCACTGTCCCTTCTGTAACTAGAAGATTTTCATCTTTGTGTACACAAGGTCTCCTTTATCCTTCTCTAACTAGTGGGATTGTTGTAGAAAAGTTATACTAGTGGAATGTCTTAATTCAATCCAGGTTTGTTAAGTTTCTTCTCCACATTCGTCCAGATCAGATAAATTGCATGCTGTATTTACTTTTTTGAATGCTTGCCTGAAGAGTCTCTGCACTGAGGCTGTTTCTCATAACGTGCTGACTTTTGGAACTGACTCTTTATTTACAGGCTTTGGCAAAATGGTTAGATTTATTATTTATTAACCAGAAAACCAACAACCCTTTCTTTTAGAAAGGTACACAGTTGCACAAAGTATACTGTGCTCCCAAAATTATAAGGTTTGTTCTGTATTTTTTTCATAATTCTTATTATCTATGGTTCGATAGGTACAGTTATCACCATTTTTGGAGAACTAAATCCTTTCCCTCTTTCCTCCTCTTTCACTTTCAAACTTCCCTAACATTTCATAAACTCTTGTTGCACCAAGAATTTTTGTAAGGTTTTCTTTGAGATTATAGATTTTTTCTGTGCCTTGTGAAGAGACATTTCTTTACCATGCTTTTTAAATTTTTCTTAAACGAATCCACCTTTAACCTCAGTGGGTTTCTACAACTAGACGTATTCATCCTTATCTTCCTCTTTATTATGCCTGGATACAACATCAGTTAGCATTTTTCTTTGGTTTGAGTTGTTTTGTCAATATAGCTTTTGCAAGAATATGGCCTTACTTCTCCAATATCTGGCAGGTTGTCCAAAATCTCATACTTCATCATCACAGGAGTGTAATGGCAAGACGTGCATTTTGGAGACATCGGAAGTGTTTACAAGAAATAATAATACTTTCAAATAATGCTTGAATATTATTTCCACTTGTAAAGGCTTCAGAAACCCATTCTATTTAGACTACAGTGGCAACCAAAGTAGCAAGAGCCCAAGGTTTCCACATGTGGTCAGAACCATCCCTGTGGGACTATCTTCTGCCTTCTGTATCAGAAGCCAGATGCTAACAGAGCATCATGTTAATGAAGACATTTGGGGAACTCCTGTTTTTTGACTTCTGACCTGTTTTTTTCCAGAGCTGTTCAAATTAGGTACCTTTTGGAGACACATGAATATGAGATACAGGAGGAGCAATCCAACGTTGCTCCAACATCATCCATAGCTGATTCAGGCTTGAGTATTGACCCTAAAATCCTCTGCTCTTAGGTTGCAGTTGCATGCACAACTCAAGCAGGCAGAAGCTGTCACTGCCACCAGGAGAAGCAGTCCTGCATTTCACTTATCATTTGTTCCTGTCCCTGTGCTGCCCCTCCCTTTTCTTGTGGCTGGCAACCGATCTGAGTTAGAGCCAACTATTATTTGGGCTGGGTTAGTCTTAGCTTGTATCAGTTCCTGATCTGTTGCGCTGCAGGGCTGCACAGAATTTTTCTGTGCCAACACAAGGGAGGGGACAGCACGGAGGCAGGGATGAGCCAGGTGCCTGGAAAAAAGGGAGCTGAGATGCCACCAGCTCAAAGAGTTGAGGAAACTCCAGCTTTTTTCTTGGTTGTGCTATGCAGGAGTTCAGTTAATGGGGTCAGATGAATTTTTGCTGTTTTGCCATGTTTCAGTTGTTCCTCATCCATCTCTGCATAACAGGTGATCTACACTACTTCCAATTCCTCCAGGCTTTTCTTATCACTCCTGCTTTCCAAGGCAGGATGAGGAGTTCCATGAAGACCTGGCTGCCCCAGCTGCCTACATCCCAGGCAGGACAGTGGAGTCTGGTGGTCAAAGAGAAAATTGCAACCAACAATATCTCACCTTCCAGGGTTTAGATCTTCAGCAAGTGGCTTTGGCCTTACAGCTGCTTCTCCAACCACACAACAGTTGGAGGCTTCCAAGCCACACAGGCTTCCTTCCTCTTGGATGAGCCACAGCTGGACAAACTGCTTAACACCGCTTGTTCCTACCAGCAGTCTCTGTACTACGCTGGCTGTAGAAGGGACCTGAACAGGGCTGATGATTTCTCTTGTTCCTGTGACTCTGGGCAGCGTTTGGTTTGTCAGCAGCTGCAGATCCAAGTTTCCTCAGACCCGGCAGCAAAAGCTGATACAGTAGAAATCAGGTGGCATTGTCCCACTCTCCAGGACTCTTCTGCATTAAACCCCTGTAGAGGTGGTACCATCTGCCCCCAAACTCAAGGGAAGAACCAGCTGCAGACGCAGCTGGGGCAAACAGCTACAGAAGCAGCTGTTTATCAGCCTTTTAATCTCAGTTTTAATGCACACCTATGCTTGGCAAGGTCCCATTTGCTTACTTTTCTTATTATTTACTGAGGCTGGCCTTTCTCAGAATTTCTTCCCACCAAACCATGCGATTTCCTGCCACCACTTTATTGCAGTTGACTTTGCTTTGATCTCAGCAGTCTTTGTCACTTTAAAATAAAAATATTCTCTTTATAACCAAGTGTCATTGCACTCCGTGGGTATAATTGTAAGGACAAAGATTATAAATATTGGAATAGTTGGCTACTGAGGTTGTGAGTAGTAAGTGGTGAGATAGGAGGGCCTCCGAGTAATATCAAAAAGATGAGCTAATCTTTCTTCCTTCCTCTGGAGAACTTCCATATGCTAAAGTGACTACGATGTGGCTGTCAAAGTCTTGGAAAATGATGAAGCTCGTGGAATGGACAGCTGTAACATAAGACACTCATGTAAATTTCTTTGTACTGCTGCGAGGGAATAGTGTCTGTTGCGATGCAGTCCTTGCCCACGAGGAAAACCTCTTGTCAGGTTTTCTGGTCCCTATGCGTCCCCAGGTTTGAGCACAATCTGGTCATGCATAAAGATTTTAGGATTCAATTCTCAAAATTATCCGTCTTGCTATGCACCTTTTACAAAAACAAAGAGATTCGAGTCCGTGAAAATCCTCATTAGCCAGACATCAATATTCTGAGACTAAAGAGAGTAGCTGTTGAAAGAATCATATACTTGCAAACCATATTATTATTTATCAAGGTGAGCAGAAGGAAAATGCTTCTCTGATTCTAGCTATTTTTTTTTATTTCTGTGTAAAGTATATTTCTTATTATTATCACAACAAAGATAATTCATGTCTCAGATTTAAATTCTAAACTTAGCAGTAAAGCAAAATAGAGGCTTGTGCTCTGTTTTTCATAAACAATTTAGCAACATATGATGCAAGTTGAGTTAGCTGTGCTGGGGTATAAATGCATTCTTGTTTTGGTCCTCAATTCACTTTTATGTCTGACTCATCTGGGAGGATCTTGTCTTTCTGGGAAAGAGATGGCAGCAAATCAGTTGGGAAACAGCAGATTTCTTCAGATCTCACATTCATCTGATTTTGCAGTATGCCATTTCTAAGCTTATGAGACAGATGGGAAACCTTAGGAGCTTGGAAACTTTGGAGACTGTTGCCCTGAGATTAATGAGATCTTCATGAACTAGTCAACAGCTTCATCAGTGTTGTATCAAATGCATTCCAGGAAACACCATGGGTAAATATGCAATCTCTCAGAGATGCAAGAAATCTCATTTTTTGAGGTAAAGGGCAGCAAAGACAACGGGATAATTGCATGCTCCTGATTTATTGAATGGGGCAGCACTACTGAAATACACAAAAAGCCTGAGGAACGTTATCAAATGTGCTGCCGGAAGATTGCTTTCTTGGTCTAAGGACTGCCAGAAGCCTCTGAAAGGGTGTCATGCTGCAGAACAACGAGCCAAGCACCACGTACATGTACTTCATGCACTGGTCATAACCTTGCCCACACACACCTCCTCAGTTCACTGACAACTCTCTGTTCTCTTCCAATTTATAAAGCCCTACTCACCTATCACAAAACCCCCATGCCAAATAACAACAGACAGACAAAAAGATATATATCCAAGTCTTCTCAACTGTTGCTCAGAATCCATTTCCATCCACTGCCAGTTTACAATCATTTTAAATTATTGTGTACTTAGGGAAGCAAGAATTGCTACTGAGAAAATACTTACAAACCTAATAACTAAGCACAGTCACACTTTTCTAATAGCTAGGTTTTCTTGGTGGTGCCTATTTAGGGTGATTGCAATTTGAGGTTAAAAAAATTGGCTGTGATAGTACAAATATGAGGTCAGTGAGTAACTTGGCGAATACTGATTTCACAGAAATACCAACAGAGTATGTTAATAAAATCAGCGCTGAGCAATAGAGTTTGCTTTTGTCTGCCATTGAGGCTCTTTGTCTAAAGCAGGAATTTAAAGGGCATCTTCTTGTGCTCATTGAAATTATAACAACTTAAAACTGTTATTGCACCTGCTCACTCCCAGGCATCTTGGATAGTCTCCAACAATGTTAAAATGAAGTTACCCTTCATACAGAGTTACCTGATTGCACTAAACTGATGTGCAAGCATTAATGGTTTAAATTGTGATGTAAAAAAAAGGAATAGCAGAAGTTACCTTGCTGTTAACAGGCAGGGAACAGGGTGCAGGGTGCAGGCTAAGGAACAAAAATCATCCTCTGAGTTTTAGTATTTCCTCATCTTCTGTTTCAACAAGACCTATTTAGGTTCAGGTGAGGCATATCTTAAGATCTTCTGGCAACAGGTGTGCAACATTAATGATCTGAGCAGGGTATATTTAGAGAGCAAGGGTTGGAAGGTGGTCATTTTCCTTCTTTGCCTTTTCCTGTGGAGGGGTGGTTGGCTTGAGGTGGGCCCAAAGACGGTAGGACAAGGTGTGTGGGTGGATTAATTCAGTGTTCTGTACTCATAAATGGTTTTGTAATTATTTTCCCTGATGTTTCTCTAATGTACAGCTTTGCTGAGGAAGAGCTTAATTTTTGTGTGCTACAGAATCACATGGTGTTGCACTTTAATTCTTCCAGGCCTAAATTGAAAAAAGTAGCCTGATTTGTGTCTCTTTCTGTAAGAAAGAGAAAAATAAGCAAAGAAATCTAGAAGGAAAAATCTCAAGTAAAGTTATCTCTCCAGACACTTATGTGTTACTAAGAAATTGAAGGGCAACACTAAACACTTCTAGACATGGATTATTATTTTTTTAAAGTTCTAATTTATTAGAACAGTTGATGACATCGTTTTGGTCAAGACTAATGACCATTCTCCCAAATCAGTTCTGGGCATAGATCAGGAGTCACTGCAGGCCCAGAGGCCTAGGATTATTCCTGGTAAATCACTTCAATGTGGCCGTCCTGTTTTGGAGGGTATTATGGACTCCTAAATTTTACTAATACATCCTACTGGTTCACCCAATTACTCATGTTTTGTTAGAATGCTAAACTGCTGTTCCTGGAAAGAAATGAAAACTTAATATCAAAAGAGATGGAACATTTTCCCTACTTTTTTTGAGAATTTATTCCTCTTAATCATTTGAGCTTACTGTATGTTTTGAAGTACATGGCTCCAACATCCAGTCACTGGTTGGTTTGTTGGTTTTTTGGTTTGGTTTTTTGGTTAGTGGTTTGTGGTTTTTTTCCTGTTAGCCTATGGTCATTCAATATTTCTTTCTTCAGGAGATATTTATACACTGTAGTCAAACCTGATTTTTATAACAGATTGTGTTCTTCAGGTCTCTGTTCGTAAGTTTTATAATAGTTTCTGCAGTTCTAAAAAAAATACTGCTGTTCTCTTCTGCATCAACACCCATTTTCGATAAGGATAAAATATGGATAGCCATTGTAGTTATGCAGACTTCTAGTGTAGTCTTAGTTCTCAACTCCCTTCTGCATCCTTTTCCAAGCTGTGTTGATTTGTAGCATTGCAGCTGGAGCCTTTTTTCAGCTTCTGTCTCCTGCAATACTTCCCAAAGTCACTCCTGTCCAGCCCACAGCCTCCCAAGCTCTAGGCAGAGCCTCTGTTTCTTCTGCAGTTGTATGTTTGGCTACAATTTGTTTGAAAAGGTCCAGATCATCCCAGAATGACTCGGATTGCTCCATACAAGTGCCCTGTCTGCTCAAGTAACTAATCTGTGCTGTCCACAAATGTTATGGGAAGTGATATTTACAGCCTCAAAACAGCTTTACTATGTTAATTTAATAATAACCACAAATATAATAAAAATGTCATAATAACAATGCTCTGCAAAAGTATCTTTCTGTCAATGGCAATTAATTGACCTTTATTTCCTAATTTTTATTTTTTTTATTTTTAATCTACATTTGTTTGCTTTCTGTTAATCCATTTTCCATTTATTACTTATTTGAATATTGTCCATTTTGTGATTAATATGGGATTATTTTCTTTAAAAAAATATTATTCAGCATATATTTAAGGAGCTGCTATAAATCAGTGCTTAGTGATGACATTCAGGCTTCAGCATCATATTCTTTAGGGCAGAGTTCTGTGAGTATGGAGCTGTTTCTCAAAACTAGAAAAGCCTTAATAGGAGAATGTCCTGAGCCATTTTCACTGTAAACTACAAGGGGTCAATGTCAAAATGGAGCTACCTGTGGCAACAAAAATAGTATTTGAAAATGCAGATAGTATTGTGGTGAAACTTTTGCCTGTCCTATTCTGTATTCTTACCAGAGTCTTTTATAAAGTATCCATCTAATTCTAAAATTTTTTATTAGAGAGAAAAAAAACAAACCCAGGACTTTATAGCAGTAGCAGCTGATGAATGTGACTAGTTGTAAATCTGGAGTACAGTCTGATTGTAAGTCTGGAGTAAAGCAGAAGCTAAAACTTTTATCCTCATCTGTTCAGACATATCGAACACAGAGCAGAACCCTCCATGAAGTTCAAGGCTCTCAAGTTTCCTTAGGCCAAAGACATACACATAGTTTATAGAGTCAAAATAAACAATCAGCACAGCTTTGAAAAAACGGCTAAGCCATTTCTGTTTGTTATTAGCCCAGCTGGTCAATTATTTGCTTCTCAGCATGCCTGCTAACCATCTAGAAGTTTCTACTGTTATTCTCCTCACCATGTATAACATAAAACGTTCACTTCTCAACTATTTACAATAGACTTTCCTCTTTATACTTTAGCTGTTAAATAAGCTCTTGAAATATTTGCTTGGAGTAATAAGTATTTTCAAGTAAGTAGTCTCTTGCTTTTCCTGTTCACAGTCTTGCATTCAGAAATGAAGTTCAAGTGCTAAAAGCCGTCCAGTTTTACTTTTCAGCAGTAAATAACCTAAGCTATCTCCTAAGTTACAGAAATTTGCACTGCATGAAATGTAAGCCAATCACAACCTTCAAGTATAGCCACATATTTAGGAAAAAATTGCTGGGATTAGGAAATAGTATGAAGCAGTAGCTGGGGGTTTTCTTGTGCTCAGCACTCTCAGGCTGAGGAATCCCAAAGACGGTGCCAGAAACTCGAAAGCTATTTACGAAGGCACTCGGGCACATCCTACAGAGCTAAAGGATCGCTTGTTTATCTACAAGGAATATTCCTACCAGTAAAACTACTGCAATTTGCAGAAGGCAATGAGTATGTTGTGTAACAGAGTTAGTACCTACTGAAAAGACCCTGCTTTTAGGAACAGTGTGACTTTTTTTTTTGGATCCACAACTTGTTCAGAAACCTTAGTGAGCTGGAATAATGTGACACCAGAACCATTTTTTTTTAATCATTTAGTGGTTTTCGTTTTCTTTCCTTTATGTTCCTTGGGAATATTAGAATTATCTGTGTGTTTTGTACTCTTTGCCATATAAAAATAAAGATGGATGCTATATCTGCAGGGATCTTAAAGCAACAAATTTGGGCTCTGTGATAGAATTTTTTTATTTCATGCTACCAACATGTGTGAGAAACCAAAGAAACAGTTTGAGTAAGCAGTCAGCTCTTAGTTATCTGCACATCCAACCTGAATTGACTTAAGCAAAGGCAAATTAGGATGGGAGTTGCAACATTAGCTCATGTTTTACCATCCTGTATAGCACAGGCTAGTTTTAGCCTTCCAAAAGTCTAATGTGAAACTCTGGGACAAACAGCTCTTGGATGCATCCCTTTGTTTACATGGTGAATGTAAACTGCAATCCTCTATGGTTTGAATTTTAACCAAGATCATTACACTACTTGGTTTCAAGGCATCAGGGAGCTCTCCCTAAATATCTCAGGCTAGGCCCCCAAAATCAGTAGTGGCATTTGAAAAAAACCACTTAGTTAGAATATATGTCATCCACAGTGGTGCTCAGCAGTGAGCTAGAGGAGCAATCTCTAAGACATATCTGCAGCCTAGCTAGAAAAGATAAATTCATCTTGGATCAGAAGCCTAAATGCTTCCTTATAGGGATAACTCAGGCAAGCAGCAGACTTCAATGGAAACTGCCGGCGTTCAATAGCTACGTAATGGCAATCACCCTTATTGTCAACCTCGGCTACACACAGGATGGAAAAGGAGATCTTTCATTAACTGTATAGAAGGCTGTCACTACAGCAGATCTGTATCATAGTCCGTCAAGTAGAATGCAATTTGTCAGTTCCTGTGTAGCAAATTATGATGATATCCGTTTAAAAACATGTTTGCAAGCAGTCAGCTGGCGAGTGCATTGTATACTGGCCCATCTGTTACCACAGTAATTGGGTCATCCGCTCCAGAAGAAGCTGTTTTGCCTGCATAGTGACAGAAGCAATGACCTCATACGAAGAAAGCCTGTATTGGACCAGGAATTCTAACAGTGGGGTAGAGGAAAGAAAATATTTCTACAGAACCAACTGGAAACACCAGACCCCCATGAGGCACGTGTTCAGCTGGGGCTCTGGAGCAGGTCTGATTGCCCCTCAAGAAGCCATACTGAAGGAAAAAGGTTCTAGAAGTGATCATTACAGAGGTGACTGCAACTTACCTCAAGAGAGGGCTGCCAGGACTGTCTTCCTGTCCAGCACTGCTGATAACCAGGACTAGCTGTCTTCCTGTCCAGCACTACAAATCACCAGCTTCAGCACCCTTCTGTTAACACCAGGTACTGCCTATGTGGAAAAATGATAATGGGAAGTGGTTATGGGTGTATTTTAATTTTTTAGGTTGGCAATTTTAATTTGGAGTTTCCTTTTTAATAAGAGTAAATAAGAGTTGGTTTCTGATTTGAAGATAATCAGGTTTTTGGTTACAAAATTTATGAAGTTATAACTCCTATTTTACTTGTTCACTACAGGAGAATCAGGTCTTTCTCTACATTAAGTACTAATTTTTCCTTTCTCTCTCTGTCTCTCAAGGCCATTACCCCTTAGAATAATTTTGCTTTAAGAGAAGATTGTAACTCTTCTCTATCCCTAGCAATTTTAAAAGCTAGAGTACCTCCCTTTTTTAAAGTTAGCCTCTAGTCTGAACAAGAAACAATTGTTACAAAAAGTTTGTTACTTCATTAGTCTTTTTTCAGTCTTTAATCTTTTTCAATCTGAACCTTTTAATTTTCTCTTCTGAGACAAGCTCCCCTCCTAGGTACACAGAGTGAGTTTCTGAGAGTTCAGATGTCCATGATGCCTTGGCCACCTCTGCAGTACAAAGTCAGGCAAAAGTTTTTTGTAGTTAAGCTCAACAGCTTCTCACTGACACAGATCTATGGAAAATATGTAAAATAAATTGAGCAATTAATTAAAGTTTCTCCTCAAATTTAAGGGAAGCATCTAATAGTTTAGAGATTAAGCACCAAAATTGGAATCATGGAATGGTTTGGGTTGGAAGGGACCTTAAAGACCATCTAGTTCCAACCTCCCTGCCATGGACAAGGACACCTCCCACCAGACCAGGTTGCTCAAAGCCCCATCCAGCCTGGCCTTGAACACTTCCAGGGATTGGGCATCCACAGCTTCTCTGGGCAACCTGTTCCAGTGTTTCACCACGGTCATAGTAAAAAATTTCTTCCTAATAGCTACTCTAAATCTACCATCTTTCAGTTTAAAACTGTTACCCTTTGTCTTCTCACTGATAAAGAAATACACACATATTCTCCAAATGAAGCCCAAAACTGATTTAGTGGAAAGAAAGCTGAAGTAGGAAGACAAAAGGAAAGTTGAATCCTTCTAAAATGAAGCTTCATACATCACACTCTCCCACTAGTTCAGGCTTTGTGACCACCAGGGTCACTTCTGGCTTTATAGGCACTGACTCTCCCCTGTCAGCAATATGCGAGTGGAACCTTCAGCTCCATCAGCCATTCCCATCACTTCTTTCACACTGGACTTTAAAATCCCCCAAAATATTTAACAGAGTCATCGCCTGAACAAGACAACAGTTGCTGAAACTCATTAACGTTTGACTTAATCTAGCAGGCTGCATCACTGCCAATCAATCAGTTTCTTAGATGAGCCTGTAAAATATGCAGTGAAAAACACACAGCAAAGACAAGCTCATCACATTTCTGCCAGCTTGGGCTAAGGGCTTGTTTCTAGTGGTAAGGAAGCTAACTTTTGAAATAAGAGCTAAAACTGAGGCAGCCAGGGTAAGATTCAAACACCTTTTCAATACATAGTGGGATCATGTTATCCATATAACATCAAGCTCCTCAGTGCAATTATCTTTGTGTGCTCTTCTGTCAAACTGTTCTGATGGCACTTGGAGGCCCAGTTTTCTATGCATCTGCATCATCTTAGCCTTGTGGCAAATGCATGATGTCCTATGAGATTAGTCTGGTCAGGCCACTAATAAAACTAAACACTTATTTGGATGCCCAGCTTTATCGTACTACTTTTTGTTTTCCTGCACTGCTAAAAAACCTGGAATTTGTTCACATACAGTCACTTGATACAGTAGGCATGGTACATGCTAAAGCAGACAGTGCTCAACCTCATCTAAACCGTTTTCCTTAACGAACTCCATTTTTTCCTACAGAAGTAGCCTTGCATTTATGAGACAGCCAGAAGGTGTGCCAACATCCAGGGTAAGTTTATAAAATATCTGCTGACAGATGTGATTCACGGGAGACTTTGAAGGTTAAGGTTTCTGTTTCTCTTCCTTGTAGTATCCACAACTTTTCTTTGATGATCCTGGCTTGAGGCAGTGACATGAACCGATCCACCCGGGAGGGTCTGTTGAGTGGCTGCCTTTAAAACAATCACCATCAACGTTTTACAGATCAACCAGCAGGGGTCCTGCCTTTGCCAGCGATGAAAATACACTTAAAGGTCTCATTGTTAATTGGGTCATGTTCTTTCTGGTGGAGTTTACTGGGTGTTGAATT
This sequence comes from Calidris pugnax, assembly GCF_001431845.1. Lineage (NCBI taxonomy): Eukaryota > Metazoa > Chordata > Aves > Charadriiformes > Scolopacidae > Calidris > Calidris pugnax. The sequence continues at coordinate 22,519,651 of NW_015090830.1, read as the reverse complement.
CATCTCTTTCCGCTAGGCATATAAATATTATAGTCATAATAATAATCCCAGCAGTAATACATTTATTATGTTTATTATCACTAGACCAAGCAGCTGTATTCTTGGAGGAAGACCCTGTTTTGCTGGACGCTACACAAGCCCAGAATAAAGCAGGCGGCCCCAGCTGAAGGGGCTAATGATCTAAGTAGGAGGCAGGATTCAAAGCTGGATAGAGACCAGCTGGCGCAGGAGGCCAAGGAAACAATAAGACAGCGCTAATCAGTGAATATGCTGTGATCTCAGCAGAACAACTCTCTGTTGACAAGCTTTCAGTGGAAAAGCGTTTCTCCCCCTCCTTGAAACAATAAGAAGGAAAAAAAAAAGTTTTAAGAAGTAATTAAAAAGAGGCTAGTATATTAATCTTGTATGTTTATTGGGGTCAACTCCTAATTGTGGAAGGGCAAGTTCAGAAGAAAACCCAGGAGTGCTTGTTTGAAAATCTAACATAAGGGGTAACGCTTGTCTTCGGGTGGATGGATAGACAATGGGAACCTAGGAAAGGAAGAATGACACAAGACAGAGCAAAACAGAATATGCAAAAATAGGACTCACAGAGTGAGGTGAATTTGGGAAATACGCTTGGCAGTAGCATTCTAATGGGACAAGGGTAAATTTACTAATGCTGCAGGGAAAAAAAAGTTTCAGTAACCAAGATGAGATAATGAGAGCCTGGATGATTTTTTTAGCTGAGCATGTGTTGACTAGATCTCTACAGGTATCCACTCAAATAGAGTAATGAAGTACCACTTTAAAGTAGAAAAAGGCAATTTCTATGAAACAAACAGATTAGAAAAACCTTCACAATCTAGAATTTCTTGTAGTTACATAATTAATATATTGGTCATCTTAACACTCAGCAGCTTCAAATCATACTTATCCCTAATTTTTTTTCCTCTGGACATAATTTGAAAAAGTCATGACTATCCACAACTAGAATAGTTGTACACACAATTAGACCTCTTTAAGGGTGTACTGCAGGACAAAGTGTTCTGTTAGAGCTAGTGTTACTAGATATCTTATTCAGGCTGTACATGTTGCAGAGCAGTGGAATTAGCTAACAGCGTTATTTGATAGCACTAGTGGACAAAAACTTTGTAGATCTTGGCTCTCTAAATCCATGCACCAGTACCCAATGATTCCTGCAATGTAATTGAATCTTTTCCACGAGACTTTTAACTAGAATTGAAAGGGCTTTTTTGCCTATACAAGCTCAATTTTTTCATTTTATAAAATTGTAGTATTACACCTACAGCTTTGAAAACATTACAAAGCTTTCTGTTAACTTTGTCCTCACTGGTTTCAGCACCTGTTATATTAACTGCAAAAAGGATTTCTAGGAAACAATCACGATATAAGGAATTGAAACTATTTCTCTAACTTTCTGTCAAAGTTAAAATGACTTTTCTCTGTGTTGTACAGTTTCCCCTCTAGATGGTAGAAGAGAACAAACTCTAAGGTACTTGTACTGTGAAGACTGGGATGATGTTAAAGAAAAACGAGTTGCCGGTGAAGTACAATGCAAAGAAGATGAAAAGTCGTGCTGTATTACACTATCTTTGTGTTCTGTTTTCATTTGACATAGGTAAGAACAGTTATACTTGATACACTGATTGTTCCTAGTAAACTTACACCTCGAATTTTGAAGGAATATTACTACCAAAAACTTTCCTGCACTATGATTTGCCTTTACATGACTGTTCTGAAATCCCCTCTTAAGAATACAAACATCACTATTTAAATAGTTTTTAAATATAAAACATTATTTCAATACTCCTGCACATCTTCTGTTTTCTTTATATAACAGAATCTTATAAAATCTTCTCTTGATTTCCTTAAATGTTGTTGAATTGAAATCTCCACATGTCCAACAGTTATTGCCTGGATCCTGAATGATTTCCATGGACCTTTACCTTTTTCGTATGAGTAATTGTTATTAAGCTTCAATTTTTGCAATTTCTCACTTTGTAAATCACATGCCCTTCCATGTTTTTAGTTTCAAGCTGTAACTAGAGTTACAGCTTGAAAAAAGAGTCTTTTATATCTCAAAATCTTCCTGAATGAAGAATAGTAGGGCTCACAAAAAGATCCAATATAAACCATCTTCTTCTCAATTCACTAGTAAACAGTAAAAAGAATCCTTCTATATTGACATGTGCCTGCCTTATGAACACTGATTTTATTACAGTCAAGAAATCCCTCTCAGCATCAGGAAAAGAAATGAGGCTGCAAAATTATCTCAGCTCTAGACATGTGTGGCCTCATGTTGGTAGAATGAATCTCAAGCTATAAAGCATATGTAAACTTCTGTTCATTGTCTTCTATCTTCTTTAATTTTGCATCAATAGATCCAGATTCTAATTCACTATTACTTGAAAATATTAAAGATCATTATCCCATGATCTCTGAAGCCTGCTTTGGCAGGTAGCATTCTCTTTTGATACTAGTGAAGGCCATCAGCACTATGCCTTTGCAGCTATGCAGTTGTAAAGATGTTACCTAGGAAAAAATACCAAACTACTACTTTCTCAGTTGCTCAACTTTGTTTCTTGCAATACCATCCACGGGCCACCATGGGCCCTATGCCTGAGTTAGGAATGAGGATTTGAAAACAAACCCATTCTGAAGCAAAAGGAGCACAGGAGTGATTTCTAGCTCATCTCTGGTAAGTTTCCTTCACACACGTAAGACAAGGTACAGGCACCTTCCACTTTCACATCAATATTTCCTTAACTGTGGAATCAAATTCTTAGCTTCTCCTCCCTGCCTGCTTTTTCCAACCTTTTCTGGATTCTTCCAAAATTAGTGCTGACAAGGCCAGAGTTTAAAACACCTGCTTTTCTGGATTCTTCCAAAATTAGTGCTGATATAGGCCAGAGTTTAAAACACCCATGCAACAATGAAAGGGACTTTTTAGTGGCAGACTAACCTTTCTATTGCTAAGACCAGTCTAGATGTCTTACAGCATTGCTATGCTGTGCTTGGGTGCTGCATGGGTAACCTTCAAGCTTCTGTTTCCTAACTGTTAAATGATTGTCTTTATGACTTCTCCACACTGACCAGTGAGTTGTCGTCTTCTGTTTAAATCATAAAGCAAAACCTTCCACTGAAGAGTAACACTCATCACATGGCACTTCCCTCCATACACAAACTGGTAGAAACTGCAGAAGAAACCATGAAATGAGCAGACACTCAGGTAACCATAATATAATGGGGAAACTACAGCCATTGTACAGAGGTTACACATCAAATCCATTCGAGTTCTCTGAATGCTAAGGGTGATCCTGTCAAAAAAGTATATTTGTATTTCCTGCTAATTGGGGGTAAGGTTTCAAACCCACAGAAATTAAATAATCACAGAATAGTAGTAAATACTCTCCCCTGGTTTAATAGCTGTTTAAAAGGAAATAAAGGATGAGAATAAATGTTGAGTTGGAAATTAATATGAAGGAGAATGTGTCCTGTTGAACACATTAAGTTTTCAAAAAAGGACATGAGAAGACAAAGTCAGCAAGGATATTTAATAATTCAGGATCACCAAAGTTTCATTATAGAGTCGCAGGGCATCAACAGATCTGACTTCCACAGATCCCAATGTTGTATTGTGGGGCAATGTAAAGACTGTAAACATTTAATAGTGATGAATGTAAACAGGAAAAAGCAACTCTTGATTATACATACATGTTAGGCGGTAAATTACCTATTACCTTTGCGATAATAGGATTTGAATTCACTGGGGATGATGTTAGGAATTCTTGGTAAAGGAATATAGAACAAAACATTATGTTACCACATAAATCTATAGTATCTTGCTTTCAAAAATAGAAACAGAAAAGGATGAAGAAAGATATCAATAACTTCCATGTAATGAAAGATTAACTGGACTCTTCAGTGAGGACAAGAGACAACTCAGATCATATAAAGTTATGAATGGCATGGGGGAGGTGATAAAGAAATGATTACTCACTTATTTCTCACAGCACAGGACAGCACCCAATGAAATTACAAGGCAGCTGCTTTAAAACAAATCAAAGGAAGTACTTTTTCATACAGCACATAATTAAATACCAGAACTCAAGGGATACTATGGAGGTCAAAAATATAAGTGAATTCAAAACATATTAGACGTATAACACGGTCCCATCAGTGGCTGTTAAGTATGATATTCCAGATGAAATTTCCATCTTGGGAAGTCCTGATGGCCAGAAGCTGGGAGAGCATGAAATAAAAGGATTGCTTTGCATTTGCCACGTTTCTTGTATACCTTGTCTAAGCATCCACAATTGTCACTGTCAGAGACAAGAGACCGAAGCAGCCTTTTTGGTCTCACAGGTTATAGCTACTCTTATACCTGGTAGTTGGTCTTGTCAGTGGAGAGGGGGGCAACATGTAGTGACACACAAATTCCATGTGCAAAGTGGTTTATAAATCAGGTACAGCAGTGGTGCAAAGATACTCAGGATGGGTTTATTCAAGCACGGTAGGGCACGGTGTAGGGCAGCTTGCTAGTCTGAGTGCAGTGTATCATGAATTCGCTGAACCAGTCTGGGTCCAGAAGTGTGCTCTCAGTTGGATTTAGCCCTGTTGAATGTCTCTTGGCTCCATGCAATGCCAGTTCAAATGTCTCCTACAGCAGGCCTTCCCTTTCTGGGGGCACAGGCTCTGCATAACACAGTGCACTGCTGGCTCCACACACCTGTACTACCCTCTCACCATGCTAGAAAAGCTCCCCCAGGAGATACACCAAAGACTGCATTGAGGAGACTTCAAACCAAGCTCTCCGGCTGACAGTTCAGGTTTGAGGTGGAATCTACCTTCTCCTTCTTTTGGGATTGTACCAGCCTCCCATGACTATAAGCTGTAGAGCTGATGGTGTTTCGCTTGAGTGTTTCAAAGCTATTAGCTAAACGAGAAAAGGAGCACTGAAATTCATGAACAGTGATTTTCAACAGCAATAATTTTTCTAATAATTCCAGTTTTCTTTCCTCCCTTGTTGCCATTCGGCTTTTCCTGCCTCTTCCCCCAGTGCTCTCAATACTATCTTGCTTTTCTTATAAAACTTCTGTCCCACTCCCTTCTCACTGATGCACTTCCCTCACCAATTCCGTGTTCCTAACCATAGCTCCTTTTGCTCCTAATCTTTTATATCTATCTGTAGCCAACTTTGCTCTAGTTCCCTTCACTGGGCTTCTCGTGCTAACCCACTTCAGAATCACCATCTTTCTCCTTCTCATGCTTGTGCTCCTGGCTTTCTCCATCTGTCCTTTTCTCCTTCCAGCTGTTTTCCGGAGCAGCTGTTTCCACCACGGCGCAAAGCCCAGATGGCCGAGTACTGACTAAGAGACAGCCATGTGATATCCCACTCTGCTCCTACACTGGCAGAAAGAGATGGAGTTCAGTCACCTGGAGGAAAAGTGAAGGACTGGAGAATGGTTGTGGTCTTCAGAGACGTTATATACTGACTCCCTGAGTCTCCACATGGAATACACATGGCTTTTCCCCCAGAACTCTGGCAGTTGGTGACTCTTGAGTAGTTTCACAAAGACAACGAAAGGCATTTCCTTGATTCCAGGAAAACTACCACATTGAAACTTGAAGTCACCATCCCAGAGGTACAAGATTTCCACAGAGAAAAAGCTTTGAGAATATCTGTAGCGTGTGTAATGTAATAAATCATTTTTGTTCTGTTCTCAAAAGCAGGTCAATGGTTTTCACTGAAGCTCAACAAGCAGCCCGCTTGTGGCGGACAAGCCCATGGAAAGTTCCATCCAGATAGTTTCAGGCTGGCAAACTTTAAACAGCTGGAAAGAGGGATTTCTAATGGAAAATGTTAGGAACTCTTATGCGTGGCTACCCCATCCTTCCAAACTGCCTCCTTTCCCTACTTAAAGTATGTGTGTGTATGCATGTATGTGTATATATTTATATATATATGTTTTCAAACCGGCACCACTAGAACAACACTATTAAGAGAATGTTGTTGCTGTAAAACTCCTTCCCTACTGAACAATTTTTGCCTGGGTTTTCCTGCACAGCAGCCCCTTGCACAGTGTAAGGAGGGCACTTTGAACACGGCACACTGCCGTTTGAAGCCAAAACCACAATTTCAGCTTCCACAGCTGGCAATTATTTGAAGAAGAGAAAACGATGGGCCTATTAAAGAGCCTGAAACTGACCCTGTGAAGACACTCTGGTATATTTCAGGTTCTAAGCATGGCAGCAGTAATGAGGGGAACTTACAAGATAAGCAGTTCACTTAAAACTCTTAACTCCTTTTTCATTTTTTTTTCCTCCATCACAGAAAAGTCACTATTCTCCCCAAATCACACGCGTTTTAAGTTTCCAGCGATGCGAACCACAGGCCCGAACGCTTGGTGACTCCCCATTAAAAACACAGGCGTTTCTGAGAGCAACGACCAAAATCAACCCACCTGCGTTAAAAACAATAAAAAAAATGAAAACAAAAGCTTCTTACAGGTGTTCTGGCTGCGGCACTCCAGCTCCCCTCTGCTGGGGGCACTTGTGACCTGGCGCCTCGGGAAGCGAACGCTTCTGAGGGGAGGCTGGAAAAGGCGGGAAACCGCAGCCGCCGGTCCCTCCTTGGCCAGGCCCGGGCCCACCCCGCTGTCCCCACACGCCGACCCGTCCTTCTACCGCCACCGGCCGTGCACACCGAGGCGTTAACCGCTCCGGGGCTACCGGGGAAGCCTGAGGTGAGACGGGGAGGGTGAGACGGGGCGGGGGGATGTATGCAGGATGCTTTTCCCTTCCCGTCACAAACTCGACGCCGCCGGGAGGTGTGGGGGGGGACATACGACTCCCCCCTCAGGAAGGCGGCCGTTATAACGGCCAACGGCCCCTCAGGCGCGGGCTCGGCCGCCCGCACGTCCCCACCCTCCCCTCTCTCCCGGCGGCAGGTGAGTCCCCGGGGATGGCGAAGCCTCCCGGTTACCTCCCCCGCCGCCCGCACCACCTCCCCTCCGGCAGGGCACGGCCAGCGCCCGCCCCGTCCCGCCCATCCCACGGCCG
>NW_015090830.1:22431073-22512105 GCF_001431845.1 Calidris pugnax | reverse complement strand
GGGGGGGGATTGGTGCTGCCGTGAGAGCCCTCTGTTTTCCCCGGCGATTCCCCGGCACTTTCCCGTGCTCTTTGCCAGAAGCGGCTGCTGCCGCTGGATGCTGTAAGTCGGGGCGTTGAGCGAACCGCCGTGAAGTTTTTGACACCCTGAAGCGGTTCAGGTGCTTGCCCGGCTCCCGGAGGCTTTTTGGGAACGGGGCGCTGGGCGGGAGGGTGGATGCGGTGTGTCCCGCACCGAGTCATCGCCTTCGGGCGCTGCTTTTTGTGGCTACGGAGCTGGAGAAAGGCAGCACAGAAGTCTCTTTCAGCCCGGTACAAGTGCCTGGTGGAATCGCGAAGGGCATACGATACATGCCATCGTCTTACAGGACAGCCTATAACAGATTTTTGGCTGTGGTGCTGTCTGGTTGTTTACAGCCTTCCAGTTAAGCGGACCTCTAACAGGCAGAAAACGTCCCTCCCTCATCCCCACCTTTTATTTTCTCTCCAGCCTTCCTGCACCTGCTGCCTTCCTGCATTCTGGCAGCCAGGAGGAAGTTAGGGCTGGAAGTTTGTGCTGACCAGAAAAAGTCTCCACCGAGCTACGAGGAGGAGGTTGAGCTGTGCTCTTAAGAAAGCAGGGCAGCAGGGGCGTGCTGGTGAAAACCAACAGAAGACTGAGAGTTATTTGCTTTCTTCTGTTTGCAGAGTGGCTGGTCCTATGTGTCATTTTTTACTACTGTTTGTTTTTAAAGTTGAGTAAGAAATAAATCATTTTCTAGATTAAGCCCCTGCATCTAACCATGCCGGTTTTTCCTTTTTTTAACAGAAAACAGGCTTTGATGCAAAAAAGAGATGCGTTGCTCAATGCTAAAACAGTCAAACAATAAAGGCCTGTAATTATCTATAAGCTATTAATTTAGGAGAGGGTGCATGAATAGTGATAGCTTCTTTTTTGAGGTGTTCTGTGCTGTGATTGATGAATATGGGAACACCAAAGGAACCAGGAATAGCAAACATTTACTGTTGCAGCTTGTTTTCAACGCTGTGATGTACGTACAGTGTTAGGCTGACTGGGTCACCGAACAACGAAGACTTGACAGACTGCAGTTTTTTCTTTCTAGGTTTTCCAAAACTTGTCCATTCATTCAGCCAAGGTGGTACAAAGACAATGTTGTCTGTGGAGAAAATTCTCCCCATGTTCTTCTGGGCCTGAGGATGCTTCACTGCACCTGGTTACCTGCTATGTTTGTCCCAGGGCCCTGGTCTTGTGGGTGGTGCTGATGGTGAGCACCTGTGTGACTGGTGGTTTGTGACTTGAGTCCAGACCAGTAAGTGGAGAAGGCATGCTCCAGGGCTGGTGGTGTGGCTGGGCTGTGTGAGCACACATGCAGGCATAGGTGCTGTTGCTGCAAATGACCCCGCTGGCTCCAGTGGCACAGAGCGGTGCTGGGCTGAGAGGAAACCCCTCAGCTGGCATTTGTTGCAGACCTGCAGCACAGCTGTGCTGAAACGCAGCTTTCCTTACCTGAAAATCACCTTCTCTTCCAACCTCCCCTCCCCTGGACCCTGCTTAATTGTCCCTGTCAGAGCAGAATCACAGAATGATTTGGGGTTGGAAGGGACCTCTGGAGATACCTAATCCAACCCTCCTGCCAAAGCAGGTCCTCCTAAAGCAGGTTGCACAGGAACATGTCCAGGCGGGTTTTCAATGTCTCCAGAGATGGAGACTCCACCACCTCTCTGGGCAGCCTGTTTCAGGGCTCTGCCACCCTCAAAGTGAAGAAGTTCCTCATCATGTTTAGGTGGAACTTCTTATGTTCAAAGTTTGTGCCCATTTCCTCTTGTCCTGTCCCTGGGCACCACTAAAAAAAGACTGGCCCTGTCCTCTTGACACCCACCCTTGAAGTATTTATAGGTGTTTATCAGATGCCCCCTCAGCCTTCTCTTCTCCAGACTAAAAAGACCCAAGTCTCTCAGCCTTTCCTCATAAGAGAGAGGCTCCAGGCCCTTAATCATCTTTGTAGCCCTCTGCTGTACCCTCTCCAGCAGTTCCCTGTGCTTCTTGAACTGGGGAGCCCAGAAGTGGACGCAGTACTCCAGATGAGGCCTCACCAGGGCAGATCAGGAAAATCAGTCATTTAAAAAAGTGTCCTCCAACCCTCTTGCCTCACTAAAACATGCTGGACCATGCCAAGCATCAGGGATTTCTCCTGCCCTGAAGTAGGAAATACCCAGATGGCTGTGCGGAAGCGTTGTGCCACAACTGTCTCCTCAAACAGTAAGAGTTTCAACTTCAACTTGCAGTGCTTACGCCCACAGACAAAATAACAGTTTCAACACTTTCACAGAGCTGTTTTGCCAGGTGGGTCGGTTAGTTTCCTCGCTAGAATGAGAAAGGGCTTTTGCTGAGGGAGAAAAGTTCAGTCGCTGGAGCAATGATAGGTGGAACATGTTTTGTCATCTAATAAGCAGCTGTTGTATCACCAACTATGGGAAGCATGGATGAATATGAAAATGACATTTTTTCAGATTGGTTGTTTTCTTCATTTTGGAAAATTACAACTTAGGTTTAAAAACAGTGCAGAATTACAGAGTGCAGTTCCTAGCCACACTGTGTACCTGGCAGACTCTTATTTAGTAGACAGCCTACTGCATGAGCACATATCAATGTTTTCTGCTTTAGATGCTAAAATAATCCTGATGTCTCGGTGTGTATTTGCATGTCTCTTTAATGGATGAGTTATCTTTGAATTTAGCATTGAAATATTATTTTTTTTTTAAGAAGTGCTATATTCAGTAACAAAACTAATAAGCTTGCAAGAGGATGAAAAGACTCTCTGTGTTCAATTCATCATCATATCCCAGGAAAGCAGACTTTGAAGTTTAGCTGACTTGTGTTCTAAAAATATCTGGCTAGGTCAATGACACACCTCCAGCAGCATTTGGAAATGAGTTTTGGGTTGTTTTTTTCTTGTCGCATATGCCCCAAATCACTGATTCTGGAACGTCATGCATCCAGTATGCTCTAACAGTAAAGTTTGTCAAAGTATATATATCTATGTATATTTTTCATATATGCCCAAAATCACCAATTTTGAGACATCATCCTCTAGCATAAATCAGTGATATATGGTAAGTTAAAGAGTAAACTTTTAATAGTGTGACTTCTGTAAACAAAACGCATGTGTGTATAAATACAGTGAAGAAATACATATGCTATTTAAAGGTATATTAAAAGAAAGTTTAATGGCATTGTTTATCCATATATGGAGTTTTTACCATGCCTTTCTATGCTCTAGGTATCTCTAGAAGTAATTCAGATTCAAGGGTTAAGACATTTTATTAAAAAAAGTTGCACTTCTTAAAATTGTTTTGTAGTACCCTTGATATCCCAGGTTACCTCTTGCCTTGGAAGTAGCAGTCCAAAATGCAAATCCTCGACTGCCATACAACAAACCTTACATTTTAACAGGCCTTACCCTGACCTATGTCAGAAAATACCAAGTTTGTTGACTTTTAGGGAAATATGTTCTGTGTTCAAGGGTGCGCTCTCTCTCTAAAGAAGGGGAAAAAAAAAAGGTAGTATGAGCATCTTCTCATGTTTATATTGGAGGGCTTTTAAGTTCAGTGTTTTCATTGATGAGGCCTGATGTGTTTCCCCAAAGGGGAAAATATGTGCTTTTAAACTTAATTTTGGATGCTTTGGCTGCCAGCTCTACACCTTATTTTTCATTTTAATCCTTTCATTGGAGCTGGTCTGCATATTTATGTTTTGGCAGCAGTTTAAATAAAACACTGACTCTGTGGGGGGACTGTGGGACGTGCCTCTGAGTCTTGGGATAGTTGAAGTATTAGAAATGTCTTCCCACTATTCCTTGAGTTTGAATAGCTCTCTGCCCAAAGCATGCTGATAAATTGGTATAAAGAGGAGAAAGAAGGGGGAAAAAAAAGTATATGTATATTTTTTCCTTTTACAAAGATCACCATGAATTCTCATCGCAAAATTCCAGCTCTTTTGCTGTCCAGCTTCAGTTTTGCTTCTATGCTTTCTGGTTTAGCTAGTCAGCAGATTTGTTGGTCCCAAGCCTCTTTGCATGGTTTTTCTAATCTACTTTTTGACAATCCAAAGCCAAATGAAAAAATAGCTTTTTAGAAACTCAACAGACTTGGGCTGGAAAACTTAAAGGTTCTTTTAATGCTCATCACTAGGGGCATTAGAAGAAGTAGTGCTGAAGGAAAAAAAAACCCAATTATTAGAGATTGAAGTGAGATAAATATAGATGGGAGTTCATTGAAGACATAAGTGAGATTAGTATCTGATTTTTACCCGAAAAAAGCTACTCTAAGACAACAGCAACAGTTGTCCATGTTTGGTGTGAACTGTGCTACATCTTAATTCCCTGATGCCAGTCATTCTGCAATTGAAAATTCAGTGTTTTCATTTTGAATTGCAGCAGTACTTGTCAGACTTAACGCCTTCCTGCCTGACACCCTCAACTGCAAAAAATAAAACAGTGTAAACTGTAGTTATTTGAGAAACGGTAAGCAAAAATGAAATTTGAAATCAACATCTTAAAACACATTTATAGAGAGATACCACTTCGGTTGCCAAAGCCAACTTTAATTTTGATACTTTCTGACCTTTGAGTAGCCGGATAGAGAGATACCACTTCGGTTGCCAAAGCCAGCTTTAATTTTGCTATTTTCTGACTTTTGTAAAACTATCGTCCTTAAGAGAAATCATTGGCTTTTTACTACAGTGCCATGAAAGGACATAGCACTCGATTTAAAGAACAGAGGCATAGTCTTGCTGACTCTGCTTTGGTTCCTCAGTTAAGCAGGTCAGTTCATAGTGCTCGTGGGCTGCACAGCTCCTCTGTGCTTTTAGAGCAAACCCACTCTCTAACGTGTTGTGCCCACTTGTGCAGGGCCCAAGATTCTGTATGTTCCTGAGACAGAAGTATAGTACTTTCCAAAGATTAAGGCCGTTTCCAAAACATTTCTTTTGTTCAGGTCAGCTATTACTAACAATTGCAATAATACACATTTTCATCTGCCTTTTAAACACATGCTGCCTTTTTCAATGTTTTTTCGCTCAGTTTGGCACTACAGTCTTGAACCTCATGGCTGATGTCTTGACACTATGGGTGTAAATATTTCCACATCCCTCATGCGTTGAAAACAAAGTCTGTCCTATTAAGTTTTTCATTTGGCAAGGGACAAAAGTGCAACTGGAATCAGCCACTTGCAATTTTCCCCTTTTAAGCAGTTTCCTTCTCATTTGTGTTAAAGGAGATGTGGAAAAATAAACGTTGGAAGCGCTGCGTAAACTTTCCTGAAACCTTCTCTGCACGTTAATTACAGCGGCGCTGATTTAGTGGTGCTCTGCAGCTATTTTCAGACAATATAAAGTAGTGACGAAGGCTTTTGGGCTCCAGCCTAGGGGTCTAGGCAGCGAGCACAGAGCTGGCTCTGTGCTTTCGGGGGAGCCCCTGATTGCTTAGGATTTACTGCGCCTTGGCCAGCCTGGCATGATGTTTAATGCCCTGGCTGCCTCTTGGCTCCTGCTGCCCTTCATGAGAATGGGCAGTGCTTGAGGATAGACTTGCCAAACTGCAAGTGGTGCTGGGCAGGGCAGGGGAGGCTGCTGTGCTGGGCTTGGCGTCAGTGCAGAGGTGAATCCAGCCTCCTGTACTTGTCCAAAACCAAGTAAAAAGTCTGATGTCAACGGGATGTGGTTTTCTTTGCAGTGGAAAAAAAATCCCTCTGTACGTGATCTAATAGTTACAGGTATCCTTGAGGGTACCAAATATCTCCTGGATGCTTGGGTCGTCTACTGACTGTTCTTAAGAAAGGCTTCCAGAAACTCAAGCTTACTCTTAAAAGTATGGCATGATGCATAAATTTCTACTGTCCTTTACCAATAGTAGGAGTTTTTATGATAACATATCAATAAGGAGTACACTTTGAGAATGAAACTCTGGACTGTCCACACTTAGCATACTTTCTACCTGAAGTGGCCCTGGAGCACCTGTGTGAGGTTGCTTTCTGAGAATATGGAGCTGAAGGATGTGTCCCAGGAGCCTGTAGTGCTTCAGCTGCTACAAGGCGTACAGCCTGCAGCCCCAGAAATCAACTGCTCTGAAGTGAGACCCTCCAGACAGAGAGTCACATGAATGTGGGGTCCTCATCCTCAGCTGTTTTGGTCTTCAGACCCACTTCGGCTGTGCCACACTACTTGGTAAGATAGGCATCTTGGCAAGTGGATCTTACAGGCATCTCTGGTGGAAATCTCTGACCTTCATTTGGTGGTTTCTTCAGAGCCTAGCACTGGTCAGGCTTGTTTGGTCACTTCTGACAGTGTGGAATCCAGTGTGTTGTGCACAGGGCTCGGCTGGGTCAGCCTGTCCTGCCTCTGCCAGCGGGAAGAACAGCCCGTGAAGGAAAATGGCCAAGGGGAAACCCTTCAGGTGGTCCCTCCCCAGAGCAAGGTGGGATTTGATCATTCTCCCTTCTTACGATCTTGATTAGAAATGCTCATTTTCACTAGTCCTTTTTTCCTTGGCTTAAGGCATTTTAAACAGTTTTTGCAGAATTGTAGGTGAGCACCCAAGTCAAAACAAAAGTACAAGTAATAGTTTCTGATATAAATAGGTTTTTTTAGAACTTTTTGTGGGGGGACTACTTACAGTATGTTGCATCCTTAACGGAGCTGGGCAGTTAATTTTATTGCTATGTTTTGGGCTTCCCACATCATAAAAAAATTTCAAGCTTAAAAAAATATATCTTAATAATGTGAGAAAAAGTCCTTCTAAACATATTTTTGAATCAAATAAATTGAAACAACACCTGTGTGTGTGTATCTGTCTGATAAGTCCCAGAGAAAAATCTGGCAATCTTATGGAGTAGCAACTTTAAAAATTATTAAAAATTATTGATCTGTATCAGATTAGATTCTGTGGTTTTCAAGTTCAGTGAGTAAGTCAGGCTGGGGATGCCTCTGAGGGAAAAAGGAGGCACAAAATAGTCTTTTAGATCAGTTTTTTGGTTTGCACGCAGAATACTAAAAAACTGAGTAACAATTCTAAAAACCAGAAACTTCAGCTGCTGACTGTTGTGCACAGAGAGAGCGTTTGCTTCTTCTACAGGCCCTGGTCTTGTGACAAAAGCTCTAATTGGACTTGAGCAATTTCTTCGTTTGTGGTTTCTTGTTCAAGTGCAGTTTGGCACTAGTGTGCAGATAGGGCAGGAACGGGGAAGGCAAAATGACAAAGCAAAACCCAAGACATATGAGGACCCCCCGCTCCCAACATTTCTCAAATAACTTCCATGCTTGTTTTCATGCTTATGTATCGGTTTTATTTTAAACTTTTTTTTTAAAGAACCGCTGAGTAGAAAAGATTTAATAATTAACTCTTACACCTAGCTTAAATGACATTATAAACTGGTGAAAGTAGGTTTTTTCCTGTTATCAGTGCAAGGGAGTGTTAAAGAGTAGTACAATATTGACTTTGTTTATCTCATGTGCGCACACACAGATGGGAAGCTCAAACCACTGACTCCTACGATTTGCAGTAAGTATTTATACCAGCGAACTCCACGTAGATCAATGATTTATCTAGAGAGAGAGTTTCAGCATTACTTTGTTCACTCTCAAGCAGAGTTTAAGTTGTCTTACATTTATAGTTCTTATGCTACAGGGTTTCTCAGGATGTTCTGCCCACTACGCTGTATTGAAGGTGAAAAACAAGTGTAGACAAACGGTTTGGAGACAGTGACTGGGAAGTTAAAGGACTTACTCTTTGAACGAAATCTAGTTTTTGATGGTAGCGTTACACATCCCCAGTGAGTTGTAAGCACTGTTAGCACCCACAGCTGTTTACGCCTTTGTGTGTATGTTTGTGTTTATCCTAATTCTCTTGAGGTGAAAAATTGTTGGTCTGTAGTTGCCACAGCAACAATAACACTGCAGTCAGTGTATGGGTGGGTTTTGCCTATTTTATACAAATATGGTGAAAGTGCAGGTATATTGCTGTGATACATTGTGAAATACGATAGACTCTTAAGAAAGGAAACATTGGTTTGGTTTTTATTCAGAGAATGTAACTTTGATTTAGTGTTACCTTTTATTGCTACTTCTCTGCTATGGGGCTAGTTCCCAATTGCAAATATTAACATTGCAGCGAGGAAAGTGAGCTCAGCAATTTGGAGAAAGAAAGTTTTAGAGATGTTCTCCTGGTGCTAATGAGCAAATAAATGAGGATTACAACAAAGAATGATCCAGGGCAGAGGGAAATGGGTGACACAATTATGTTTCTGTCCCATTGCAGTCGATCTTATAAGTCAAAAGATGACTGTAGCTCTTTGCCATGAAACCAGAGTGAAGTTATGGACAAGATAAAAGAGGAGAAATTACAGGGTAGACTTCTTAAACATGCAAAAGCAAAGTGAAGGAATTGGGTTGTTTGCTTTAGAAATGTGACTGTTGAGAGGGATCATGGTAAAAGTATATGTGAGCAGCATAAATGAAATAGATCGAGGACTTCTTCCTGTCTCCCAGTGTTTCTCCATGTGAAGAGAAAAATGTTGTAACACTGCAAGGCTGAAGATTCAACAGTGATTAAAATGAAGGTCTTATTCATGCAGTCCAGAACTGGCCTGTGAAATCCATTTCAACAGTGAGGACTTGGGTGTTTCTATGAAAAACATGAGTATTCAGAGTAAAAGATACTTAATAGCTTAAAAGGGAAAGCTTTTGGAAGTACTTATTCTTTTGTCGGATCCTTTCAGGGCCTGTTCCCTCTGCAGACACTGGTTTCTGGCAGCTCTGCCTCTGGTGTTGCTGATCCTTTTGGGATCCCAAGTCGCTGCTGGCAGTCCCAAATGGGGCTGCTCCCATTAGGGCTGAGTGGGTCTCACTCACCAGTGGGCCAGAGTCATCATCTCCTCCCAGGCCTTGACTCCACACTGGATATATCTCTTGAGTTTCTTCACGTGGTGATACAGCAGAAAGCCACAGATCTCTGTAGGGAAGATCAGCCAACACCCAAGAGTGGGATGCTTCTCCAGCATCCCACTTTCAGGGAGCCCAAGCTACAGCTATCCTTCTGTCAGTTTCTATATAAAGTAACCGGGCCTTTATATACTTTGCAATGTGTTTTCCTCTTGGTTATCCTCTTACTTGTGTGTTCTGATTTTTAACTGTTGAGGGTTTGGGTTTTTTTTTTGTCTGTATTTGAGCATTTCCTCTCTGTTCGGTTCGTGCTGCATATCTTCAGCACTGCATTTGCTAGTTCCATCATCTGCATATTCTCTTTGAAGAGACTACACCAGCAGGTGTCTGGTGGAGTCTGCCTTCATCCTTTGATAGGGTTCTGACATACAGATCACTAGTCTGTTATCTGTTTATCAGTCATACATTTTACATGCACCATTATCTCAATTGCTAAACTATATCAGGCAGGCTTCCTGTTTTTTTTCACCTGGATAGAGTTAAGTTAGGGTTTAAATGATTATTAGGGGAAAACTGCTTCTGTATCTGTCTCTTCTTTTTCCTTTTTCTCTGACACTTCAGTTTTTGAGCATAGTCACTAATAAGAGCAACGTACCAGACCAGCTTAGAAGACCCTCAATGGCAGGTGTGCGTCTGTTTCATGTATCTAGGATTGGGTCTTTGCAATTGCTTGGACTATTTCTACCTACAAGACGGTGGCCTCATTTATTTGCTGGCAGGTGGAACTACTGTCTTGTGCCCTGGAGAGACTATGAGTAGCCAGATCCCTGGTCATCCCCTTCCAAGTCTGCTCTCCCTCGTCCTGTATGAAGTACATGCTGGTCATTTCTCAGGTGGCTTCCAGCATCAGGGAAGCTGATATGCTATCACACTCTGCATTTTAGTGCTACAGTAACAGTGGGAAAAAGTCCATCTGCGTTTTGAGATATCTTATGTTTGCTTAAAATCAAACCTGAAATGCTGTCTCAAAGTGCTTCTGAGATAGCCAGATGTTAGTGGTAGAAGAGCTTGCGACAGAAAGAGAGATGGAAATAAATTTTGCGGGCCAGCTGTCTGGGTCATGCAATGTCCTGGTTCTTTTAAAGCATGTTTTTTTAGGCTTTATGTGTAAAGGGGTTGTTTGAAAGAGAAGTTACAATTATTTATGCAACTTAAAAGATTGTTGAATTTCTTTTCCTTGGCTATGTTCAAGTTCATAGGGTATATTGAGAAGAGCATTAACATTGCAGCGAGGAAAGTGAGCTCAGCAATTTGGAGAAAGAAAGTTTTAGAGATGTTCTCCTGGTGCTAATGAGCAAATAAATGAGGATTACAACAAAGAATGATCCAGGGCAGAGGGAAATGGGTGACACAATTATGTTTCTGTCCCATTGCAGTCGATCTTATAAGTCAAAAGATGACTGTAGCTCTTTGCCATGAAACCAGAGTGAAGTTATGGACAAGATAAAAGAGGAGAAATTACAGGGTAGACTTCTTAAACATGCAAAAGCAAAGTGAAGGAATTGGGTTGTTTGCTTTAGAAATGTGACTGTTGAGAGGGATCATGGTAAAAGTATACGTGAGCAGCATAAATGAAATAGATCGAGGACTTCTTCCTGTCTCCCAGTGTTTCTCCATGTGAAGAGAAAAATGTTGTAACACTGCAAGGCTGAAGATTCAACAGTGATTAAAATGAAGGTCTTATTCATGCAGTCCAGAACTGGCCTGTGAAATCCATTTCAACAGTGAGGACTTGGGTGTTTCTATGAAAAACATGAGTATTCAGAGTAAAAGATACTTAATAGCTTAAAAGGGAAAGCTTTTGGAAGTACTTATTCTTTTGTCGGATCCTTTCAGGGCCTGTTCCCTCTGCAGACACTGGTTTCTGGCAGCTCTGCCTCTGGTGTTGCTGATCCTTTTGGGATCCCGAGTCGCTGCTGGCAGTCCCAAATGGAGCTGCTCCCGTTAGGGCTGAGTGGGTCTCACTCACCAGTGGGCCAGAGTCATCATCTCCTCCCAGGCCTTGACTCCACACTGGATATATCTCTTGAGTTTCTTCACGTGGTGATACAGCAGAAAGCCACAGATCTCTGTAGGGAAGATCAGCCAACACCCAAGAGTGGGATGCTTCTCCAGCATCCCACTTTCAGGGAGCCCAAGCTACAGCTATCCTTCTGTCAGTTTCTATATAAAGTAACCGGGCCTTTATATACTTTGCAATGTGTTTTCCTCTTGGTTATCCTCTTACTTGTGTGTTCTGATTTTTAACTGTTGAGGGTTTGGGTTTTTTTTTTGTCTGTATTTGAGCATTTCCTCTCTGTTCGGTTCGTGCTGCATATCTTCAGCACTGCATTTGCTAGTTCCATCATCTGCATATTCTCTTTGAAGAGACTACACCAGCAGGTGTCTGGTGGAGTCTGCCTTCATCCTTTGATAGGGTTCTGACATACAGATCACTAGTCTGTTATCTGTTTATCAGTCATACATTTTACATGCACCATTATCTCAATTGCTAAACTATATCAGGCAGGCTTCCTGTTTTTTTTCACCTGGATAGAGTTAAGTTAGGGTTTAAATGATTATTAGGGGAAAATTGCTTCTGTATCTGTCTCTTCTTTTTCCTTTTTCTCTGACACTTCAGTTTTTGAGCATAGTCACTAATAAGAGCAACGTACCAGACCAGCTTAGAAGACCCTCAATGGCAGGTGTGCGTCTGTTTCATGTATCTAGGATTGGGTCTTTGCAATTGCTTGGACTATTTCTACCTACAAGACGGTGGCCTCATTTATTTGCTGGCAGGTGGAACTACTGTCTTGTGCCCTGGAGAGACTATGAGTAGCCAGATCCCTGGTCATCCCCTTCCAAGTCTGCTCTCCCTCGTCCTGTATGAAGTACATGCTGGTCATTTCTCAGGTGGCTTCCAGCATCAGGGAAGCTGATATGCTATCACACTCTGCATTTTAGTGCTACAGTAACAGTGGGAAAAAGTCCATCTGCGTTTTGAGATATCTTATGTTTGCTTAAAATCAAACCTGAAATGCTGTCTCAAAGTGCTTCTGAGATAGCCAGATGTTAGTGGTAGAAAAGCTTGCAACAGAAAGAGAGATGGAAATAAATTTTTTGGGCCAGCTGTCTGGCTCATGCAATGTCCTGGTTCTTTTAAAGCATGTTTTTTTAGGCTTTATGTGTAAAGGGGTTGTTTGAAAAAGAAGTTACAATTATTTATGCAACTTAAAAGATTGTTGAATTTCTTTTCCTTGGCTATGTTCAAGTTCATAGCGTGTATTGAGAAGATTAAACAGCTTACTTCAGGAGTTTCTGGAGTTTTGTTCCTGTATTTTGTTTCTTGGACAATAATTTGCCTGTCGCTGCATAGCAGGAGCATCACTGTAATCATTCTAAAATATCAGGAAATTCTTTTTTTATTTTTTTTTTCTTCAGGAGTTTCTGGAGTTTTGTTCCTGTACTTTGTTTCTTGGACAATAATTTGCCTATCGCTGCATAGCAGGAGCATCACTATAATAATTCTAAAATGTCAGGGAATTCTTTTTTTATTTTTTTTCCCCCAAACTGTTAAAGAGAGAAAAATGAGACTTATTCCTATTGCCTAATGATTGCTGTCCTTTGTAAAGGAAAGCAAGTTAAGTTTCTGCTATTGCTGGCTCATAAGCATGGCAAGAATACACCTGGGGGAAAAACATAATACTGTGGCTAAGTAATACAGACGTGGGTGGGTTTTTTCCTCCTGATATGGCAGTTGTCTTTGGAAAATATCAGTGTTATAACCCAACGTTCTGCTGTACTGTATGCAAATAGTATGCAACTCTAGTGGGGGACATGAAGACAACAGCATGCTTTTAGTAAGGCAAAGAGATTAAATCTTTTTTTCTCAAATGTAGTATAGTACAAATGAAATTAATTTATAGCAAAATCCAAGTACGGCTTCTTTTTTATGTTGTTTATTTTACATTTCTTTATGCTTATTCACCAACTGATACTCGCTCGTGCTGTGTGTTTTCCTGTTAGTTTTTGTTTTGGTTTGGTTGCTAAGTTTGAAAAGTAGGATTTATTTATTATTTTTTTTTTTGGAGGGGGTAACCCCTGGAATTCATTCAGGGCATGACTTTTTGGAAAGGTACTAATGATTTCCAGATATTTTAGTTTAGTGATGGTTGAGATGTTTGACTTGTGCCAAGTCCTGAGTGCTTGTCATCTCCAAGTTACTTGTTTTCAATAGAGTCTGAAGTTAAATGCCTAAAATTAGACACGCTCTGAAGTTCAGCTTCCAGAGATATTTGCTGTAGATGTAAGGTACTTGTAACACAGGCATAACTTAACAGCTGGGGCTACGTTCTTGTCTTCTTGCATGGTTCAAGATCCAAAATAAATGAGCATGAAGTGAGTGTTGTGCAAATTCTGAGCAGAAATAAGGAACGAAAAACCAGCCACAACAGGATAATGTCACTGTACATGTTTTATTGGTGGCTTTTCTTCCTGCCACAGTTCTGAAGGGATTAAAAATAAGTCTGCAGCCCACATGAATGAAAATTAGATAAACTTATTTTATATTAAACAGCACAGAGCTATAATTTTACTTTTGAACTGTAGAACAATAGGGAAGGGGAGTATTTTATGACTGAAATCTCATGATTGTGAAAGCGAGTATCTGAAGTTGGCAGTTATGGAGGCTTGCTAATTCTACACACTGTTATAGCAAAGGAATGAAACAAAGATAACTGTGTTTGAATTGAAAAAAAAAACCAACCCAAAACAACAAATCCCATACACAGCTTTTTGGAGATAGGCTAAAAAATGAAGGAAAAAAAAAAAAAGCTATCTAGGAAATTCGCTTAGCAGCAGAATCAAGGGCCACAGTGTAAATGGGGGACTCTGCAAGCAACTGCAGAGTATAAACTTTTCATTGTTTGTGGAAACAAAGAGAGTAAGTTACTAGCTGTTATGTTTGCAAAGGTAATTACCAAAATATAAACTGAAAGTGTGATTTTTCCCTGTGAACTAAATGGCTTTGACTAAAGCTTACTACTAAAAAAGGTGGTTCTGCATATATTCCCTTCCCTTTCTTTTTCTTCTCTTGTGAAAAAACTCTGTTGTGCATCTCCACAGATGTTAAGATGACTGAAAGTTAGGTCTACCAAAAAAAAAAATCACCACCAAAAAACACCTGAGCAGATTCACTACAGGTTTTCCCTGGCGCTTACTGATGGCTTCCCAAAATCTTTGTGTATCCTCTTCTGCCTGCAAGGGAGTTCCACGTTGAAAGGTAGCTGGGAATATCTTCTGTCCCTCTTAGCAAAATCTGTGACTCTGTGTTGTTGGAAAGGGCATGGGGCACCCTGAGATCTGTGCCCAGTATTTTGCTGGGTTGGAGCATGAGCAGAAGAACATAGATCTTCACCTCTCCACATTGATAGACCCTGAAGTGATGTTTTTAAGCTCCACTGAAAGCATTTTCTTTGTTGTTCACAAAGGTTTTCCTTCCCTTCTTCTGCAAGTGCTGTTACTGGGTGTTTCAGAGATGCAAAACTGCTTTCACAAGGAAGGCGACAGGAAGACCTGAGGTTTGCAGCACCTGCTTGCAGAAGCAGGAAACTGGGGGTGTTTGACTACACCCATCACACAGGAGCATTGTTACCCAAAAACTCGACCACACATACCTGGCAGTAGATCTACTAGTAATTTCTTTTGCTCTTTGCAGAAGTGCCTCCTGATTGGCACTCCCTGCTCTGTTTTATTTCAGACACTTGAAATGGGCTTAGTTTATTGCGAAATACCAGCTTCTGGAATATGATAACATTTTCCAGTGTCTTTAGGTGGTAAACCACAAAGTGGAGCACCAGGAACTGTGGGTCATTTTTGAAAATTTCATCTCTTACAATCAAATGGAAGTCCAGTTTCACAGTCCAGAGATTTCTTTTTGCTTCTGTTAAAGTTAGTGTGTGTAGTATGGCTACTGCTCATCTTTGTAAGTCTGCAGTGTACGTTTCTAAATGTAAACTTACTCATTTAGATTACTTCTATAGTAGAAGCACCTGGTTTAGACTTATGTTTTAGGCTTAGATGAATTGCAGCCTAGAATTGCCTTTCCTCCTCATTGACGATAAAAGAAATTTAGATGGACTATCTCAGGCATTGACATCAGTGTTAGGACAGATAAATTTAAACTCTTCCTCTAGCAAAGTCCTTGCATAAATTTTTAAAGCATGTCCTAATACACTAATTTTTACAGTGTCCTTGTTTAAAGTTACTATGAGCATGATTGAGTGTTTAAATACAGGATGTTCCAGATTTTCAATGTGTAAGGGCCTAAAAAATTCTTATATAATGCCATTACAATGTCTGAAAGGTTTAGTCTTTGATCAAGCTACTTAATTCCAAGGATGATGTGCCTAAATTTAACACAGTGCTGGCAGTTTCATCAGTGCTGGGGGGGGTGGAAAGCCCAACTTTCTTTTGGTTTAGAATAACTTGTGAAGTTGGCACTTTTTTCCCTTACTGATGTTTGTTTCTTTCTGTTGTGTGCACTTACTGGGATATCACTGGGATAATGTGAACAAAACTGCTCTGTTTGTGTCGCTGTGTATTTTTAAAGACCACTGACACATTTTTCTATAGAAAAGGAACTGAAAATAGAATTGCACAGACATTGCAACAGCAATAACGGGGCAAGTTATTTTAGATGTGCCAGTTCCTATTCTAGTGAAGGATTGCACTTTAAGCCTACTGTTTTATTTTTAAATTGGTGACTATGTGCAGGCGCAAGGCTTTCATCTGTCCTGGAAGTTAAGCGTGGTTCTGAACTGGGACTTTAGAAATGTTGCTATAAGGATCCTGCCATCCCTACGTTCATGCAACTCCCCATTGGTATTTGGGGAATATCATTTACGTTGAAGCCACAGAAGGGTGTACCAGCAGAGTGGCTGGGTATACACACATATGTCTGTATTGTCTTCCTTCTTTGCATTTTGAATAAATCCACCATGTACTTACGTCAGTTACCCAGACAAAGTGAAAAGGTGCTTGACTTGCTGTGCTGTGTTCTGAGCTTTTAAAAACTAAACCTTTAAATCTGGGGGGAAAATGCAGATCTGTGTTGATGCTACTCTTAGTACTGCTACTTTGCAGTTATTTACTGAAGAATACAAAAGCAGAAACTGGACTGAAATCTCTGAAGCAGTTAGTGCTTGAGGCTGGTGAACTTGAGCTGGGTCATGCCTGAGGAAACCTGTCCTGGTCCTGCTTCCTTTTTGCTGCTGACCTGCTGTCCATGGTGGATGAGGTGACGGTGCTGGAGAGCAAGGGCTAGGCAGTGCTCTTCAGAGGTTGTGTGAAAATAATTGTTTGGGTTTTGGGAGCACTCATCAGGTCTGAAAAGACCAATTGGGAGCAATACCTGTTACCCAAGAACTTATTTCTGAGAAAAAGATGGGTAATTGGCATATTTAACTAAGGATCCAAAGCTCCAGTTGGTTGCCTGAGCCCTACAGGTGGCAAAGAAAGGGAGTAGCAGTGCTGTGGTGTCCCCACCATGGGAGGTTCCTAGGGACTTTCAGAGGAGGCTTTGCGGGCACTCAAGTGTCTGTTTGTTGTATTTTAGTCTCCAGGAGTTGTTGTTTTCCTTATGGCTGTTCATTTTCACTTCAGTCTTCGTCTCCTAACTTTACATTACTTTAAATTGTGTCTTCTGAGAGGACCCTGTGAGAAGAGCTGGAGTGATGGAGTAATGTGATACGGTCAGTCTGTTCTCTCTGCATCAATAGGAATCTACACATAAGCAAGGAGAGTAGATGGTACAAGATGCCACCTTTTCTATGAAAAGTACTTCCTATGGAAGCCTTTGGAAAAGCAGGGGCTGTTCATTTTCACTTCAGTCTTCGTCTCCTAACTTTACATTACTTTAAATTGTGTCTTCTGAGAGGACCCTGTGAGAAGAGCTGGAGTGATGGAGTAATGTGATACGGTCAGTCTGTTCTCTCTGCATCAATAGGAATCTACACATAAGCAAGGAGAGTAGATGGTACAAGATGCCACCTTTTCTATGAAAAGTACTTCCTATGGAAGCCTTTGGAAAAGCAGGGCTGGT
This sequence comes from Calidris pugnax, assembly GCF_001431845.1. Classification (NCBI taxonomy): domain Eukaryota; kingdom Metazoa; phylum Chordata; class Aves; order Charadriiformes; family Scolopacidae; genus Calidris; species Calidris pugnax. The sequence goes on along the minus strand of NW_015090830.1, from coordinate 22,495,031 downwards.
GGTCCTGGTGTTTTGAGGGTTTTTTCTGTCAAAACTCCTGTTTGGGTAATGACATTTCACTCCTCTTTTTCTGGGTCTCATGAAAATGTCTTCTATACTCTGGCTTTTAGTAGTTCGGCTGTGTTGTGCCTCCTGATTGGCACTCCCTGCTCTGTTTTATTTCAGACACTTGAAATGGGCTTAGTTTATTGCGAAATACCAGCTTCTGGAATATGATAACATTTTCCAGTGTCTTTAGGTGGTAAACCACAAAGTGGAGCACCAGGAACTGTGGGTCATTTTTGAAAATTTCATCTCTTACAATCAAATGGAAGTCCAGTTTCACAGTCCAGAGATTTCTTTTTGCTTCTGTTAAAGTTAGTGTGTGTAGTATGGCTACTGCTCATCTTTGTAAGTCTGCAGTGTACGTTTCTAAATGTAAACTTACTCATTTAGATTACTTCTATAGTAGAAGCACCTGGTTTAGACTTATGTTTTAGGCTTAGATGAATTGCAGCCTAGAATTGCCTTTCCTCCTCATTGACGATAAAAGAAATTTAGATGGACTATCTCAGGCATTGACATCAGTGTTAGGACAGATAAATTTAAACTCTTCCTCTAGCAAAGTCCTTGCATAAATTTTTAAAGCATGTCCTAATACACTAATTTTTACAGTGTCCTTGTTTAAAGTTACTATGAGCATGATTGAGTGTTTAAATACAGGATGTTCCAGATTTTCAATGTGTAAGGGCCTAAAAAATTCTTATATAATGCCATTACAATGTCTGAAAGGTTTAGTCTTTGATCAAGCTACTTAATTCCAAGGATGATGTGCCTAAATTTAACACAGTGCTGGCAGTTTCATCAGTGCTGGGGGGGGTGGAAAGCCCAACTTTCTTTTGGTTTAGAATAACTTGTGAAGTTGGCACTTTTTTCCCTTACTGATGTTTGTTTCTTTCTGTTGTGTGCACTTACTGGGATATCACTGGGATAATGTGAACAAAACTGCTCTGTTTGTGTCGCTGTGTATTTTTAAAGACCACTGACACATTTTTCTATAGAAAAGGAACTGAAAATAGAATTGCACAGACATTGCAACAGCAATAACGGGGCAAGTTATTTTAGATGTGCCAGTTCCTATTCTAGTGAAGGATTGCACTTTAAGCCTACTGTTTTATTTTTAAATTGGTGACTATGTGCAGGCGCAAGGCTTTCATCTGTCCTGGAAGTTAAGCGTGGTTCTGAACTGGGACTTTAGAAATGTTGCTATAAGGATCCTGCCATCCCTACGTTCATGCAACTCCCCATTGGTATTTGGGGAATATCATTTACGTTGAAGCCACAGAAGGGTGTACCAGCAGAGTGGCTGGGTATACACACATATGTCTGTATTGTCTTCCTTCTTTGCATTTTGAATAAATCCACCATGTACTTATGTCAGTTACCCAGCCAAAGTGAAAAGGTGCTTGACTTGCTGTGCTGTGTTCTGAGCTTTTAAAAACTAAACCTTTAAATCTGGGGGGAAAATGCAGATCTGTGTTGATGCTACTTTTAGTACTGCTACTTTGAAATTATTTACTGAAGAATACAAAAGCATAAACTGGACTGAAATCTCCGGAGCAGTTAGTGCTTGAGGCTAGTGAACTTAAGCTGGGTCATGCCTGAGGAAACCTGTCCTGGTCCTGCTTCCTTTTTGCTGCTGACCTGCTGTCCATGGTGGATGAGGTGACGGTGCTGGAGAGCAAGGGCTAGGCAGTGCTCTTCAGAGGTTGTGTGAAAATAATTGTTTGGGTTTTGGGAGCACTCATCAGGTCTGAAAAGACCAATTGGGAGCAATACCTGTTACCCAAGAACTTATTTCTGAGAAAAAGATGGGTAATTGGCATATTTAACTAAGGATCCAAAGCTCCAGTTGGTTGCCTGAGCCCTACAGGTGGCAAAGAAAGGGAGTAGCAGTGCTGTGGTGTCCCCACCATGGGAGGTTCCTAGGGACTTTCAGAGGAGGCTTTGCGGGCACTCAAGTGTCTGTTTGTTGTATTTTAGTCTCCAGGAGTTGTTGTTTTCCTTATGGCTGTTCATTTTCACTTCAGTCTTCGTCTCCTAACTTTACATTACTTTAAATTGTGTCTTCTGAGAGGACCCTGTGAGAAGAGCTGGAGTGATGGAGTAATGTGATACGGTCAGTCTGTTCTCTCTGCATCAATAGGAATCTACACATAAGCAAGGAGAGTAGATGGTACAAGATGCCACCTTTTCTATGAAAAGTACTTCCTATGGAAGCCTTTGGAAAAGCAGGGCTGGTGGTCCTGGTGTTTTGAGGGTTTTTTCTGTCAAAACTCCTGTTTGGGTAATGACATTTCACTCCTCTTTTTCTGGGTCTCATGAAAATATCCTCTATACTCTGGCTTTTAGTAGTTCTGCTGTGTGATACCATGTGATACCATACCTGCACAGAGGTATGTCAAATTATTCTTTTTCAAGTACTCTTTTGGGGTTAAAGGTACTGTAATTACTGGGCTACTTCACTGCTGAGCAGTCTGAAGAAATGAGGCAGCTCTTCTGACAGACTAAAGGTGTTCTGGTTTAAAGAAAAAACCACCTGAATGACTAAAGGCTCCAGCTTGCTTGATTTTACTGCTGCCTCTATTGCAGGTAGGAATTAGTGCTGGCTATTTCAGGTACAAAGGAATTTTATCATGCTATGTTTTGACATGACTCACTGGGAGAACAGTAATTACTGAGTTACGGGCAGTGGCAGAACATCGCTGCACTTAAATGATCACTGCTTAAACATCTGTTCAACATACAGAGTCATTACAGTTCAGTGTAAGAGCTGTTGACAGCAACCTAAAGCTGGTTTTGGATCGAGTCCACACATTAAATTTATCAGCCATCAAAGGTAAACGTATGGTTGTGTGACTTAGCATTGTGATGTACATTTGACTTGTCAAGCTTACTGATGACTTCAATGGTTTTCTTTTACAATTTCTGATGACTCAGGGTTTAATCTGCTCTATAGATATATTTATGTGTGTCCTGCTAGTGATTATTCTGCTGGTGGCTTCATAGAGGTAATCCAGAAAGAACATCTGTTTCAAGTTTATAGTCTCAATCATGGAAGGATATTTGACCCTGTAAGTAGGAAAACAGCAGAATTTACCCAGGGAAACAGCACAACAGGCCAAAATACTGTCAATTTGGCATATTCTGCTTTACCAACTCTATATTCCACATGCAACAGCAACAAAAAAGCCAGGGCTAATGAGAGCTTAGTGCTGCTTCTGAAGGTGGCTGTAATCTTAAATTGGTCATGCATATACGCTTCTCCTCTCTCCCATGAGAGAAATTCTGTTTTCAAACCTTTGCTTCTGCCCCCTCAAAATCTTCTTCAAGATTCCACAACACGAAGTCAGAGAAATTAGTTATATAATATATAATATCGGAGATGTGACTTGTCAGTAGTTGTATCTGTATTTCCCTGATGGAAATTAATATCTCCTCTCTGATCCGTGCTGTCTGCAATTCACAGTGCTTGGATGTAGACATAAAATACAGCATCTTGCAGGCGGCAGTCGGTTCTGATTTCTTCACAAATGGCTGCTTGTGCTGGCTGTAAGTGCACAGAATTCTGTGCAAACTGATACCACTGAGGGCAAAAAGGGGAGCTGTGCAGATGATGTTACGGGAATACTTCTCCTTTGTGGAAACCCAAGTCAAAATTCCAGCAGTGGGAAACTCGACATGGTTTCTGTGATACTGTCCTGGTTTTGAGGGTGTTTGTCACCTTCTCACATAGAGTTAAGTGATCTTTGTAGAGAATATTTGTCCTTATGGTTCATAAAAATAGTCTGGAAGATCAAAATATTTTGAAAAATTTCAGTTAAGTATCAGATATCTTTGAGATGATCTGATTAAAGAATATTCTCTCTCTCATTCTTAACACACCCTTTTTAAATATCACAATTTGGGTGTTATGAAATGCTATCATAACAGCAGGTCTATTTTTCGACATCAAAGAAATGTCTCCAGCAAAGTGAACTTAAACATGTTGTTTGCCAGGTGTCTTTGGTTATCTGTGCAAAATAATCTTTTAATCAGAGAGAACAAGTTATTTCACTTCTGTAGTTCTTGCTTTATTTTTTGCAAGAAAGACACCATCCTGGAAGATTGGGCTGATCTCTGGCAAAGTAGAATGTTTTATTATAGCATCCCTTTTCCAAAATATTGCCCAAGCACTGTTGGACTCCACAGACAGTGGTTTGACTTGAGAAGGAGTTGCTGTCACTGTCAGTAGTTTCTATTAACATGGTTCCTTAGTCTTTTTCCACATACTGAAAACAGCTGTTTGGTAATCTGTGGTAAGTTAGTGAATAGAGGAGAAATTCTAATTTGCCAGATAAAAGCCTTGTAGCAGCCTCCTAAACTAATGTGCAGTAGCTCATTAGTAGATAGCAGCAAATATGGAGAATCTTGACCATGGGCTGCAACTTCACCCTTATACGGAGCCACCATACGAGGCCTCTGTTCAATAGGAATCTACACATAAGCAAGGAGAGTTGCTGGTACAAGAGGCCACCTTTTCTATGAGAAGTACTTCCTACTTCCTATGGAAGCCTTTGGAAAAGCAAAGCTGGTGGTCCTGGTGTTTTGAGGGTTTTTTCTGTCAAAACTCCTGTTTGGATAATTACATTTCACTCCTCTTTTTCTGGGTCTCATGAAAATGTCTTCTATACTCTGGCTTTTAGTAGTTCGGCTGTGTTATACCATGTGATACCATACCTGCACAGAGGTATGTCAAATTATTCTTTTTCAAGTACTCTTTTGGGGTTAAAGGTGCTGTAATTACTGGGCTACTTCACTGCTGAGCAGTCTGAAGAAATGAGGCAGCTCTTCTGACAGACTAAAGGTGTTCTGGTTTAAAGAAAAAACCACCTGAATGACTAAAGGCTCCAGCTTGCTTGATTTTACTGCTGCCTCTATTGCAGGTAGGAATTAGTGCTGGCTATTTCAGGTACAAAGGAATTTTATCATGCTATGTTTTGACATGACTCACTGGGAGAACAGTAATTACTGAGTTACGGGCAGTGGCAGAACATCGCTGCACTTAAATGATCACTGCTTAAACATCTGTTCAACATACAGAGTCATTACAGTTCAGTGTAAGAGCTGTTGACAGCAACCTAAAGCTGGTTTTGGATCGAGTCCACACATTAAATTTATCAGCCATCAAAGGTAAACGTATGGTTGTGTGACTTAGCATTGTGATGTACATTTGACTTGTCAAGCTTACTGATGACTTCAATGGTTTTCTTTTACAATTTCTGATGACTCAGGGTTTAATCTGCTCTATAGATATATTTATGTGTGTCCTGCTAGTGATTATTCTGCTGGTGGCTTCATAGAGGTAATCCAGAAAGAACATCTGTTTCAAGTTTATAGTCTCAATCATGGAAGGATATTTGACCCTGTAAGTAGGAAAACAGCAGAATTTACCCAGGGAAACAGCACAACAGGCCAAAATACTGTCAATTTGGCATATTCTGCTTTACCAACTCTATATTCCACATGCAACAGCAACAAAAAAGCCAGGGCTAATGAGAGCTTAGTGCTGCTTCTGAAGGTGGCTGTAATCTTAAATTGGTCATGCATATACGCTTCTCCTCTCTCCCATGAGAGAAATTCTGTTTTCAAACCTTTGCTTCTGCCCCCTCAAAATCTTCTTCAAGATTCCACAACACGAAGTCAGAGAAATTAGTTATATAATATATAATATCGGAGATGTGACTTGTCAGTAGTTGTATCTGTATTTCCCTGATGGAAATTAATATCTCCTCTCTGATCCGTGCTGTCTGCAATTCACAGTGCTTGGATGTAGACATAAAATACAGCATCTTGCAGGCGGCAGTCGGTTCTGATTTCTTCACAAATGGCTGCTTGTGCTGGCTGTAAGTGCACAGAATTCTGTGCAAACTGATACCACTGAGGGCAAAAAGGGGAGCTGTGCAGATGATGTTACGGGAATACTTCTCCTTTGTGGAAACCCAAGTCAAAATTCCAGCAGTGGGAAACTCGACATGGTTTCTGTGATACTGTCCTGGTTTTGAGGGTGTTTGTCACCTTCTCACATAGAGTTAAGTGATCTTTGTAGAGAATATTTGTCCTTATGGTTCATAAAAATAGTCTGGAAGATCAAAATATTTTGAAAAATTTCAGTTAAGTATCAGATATCTTTGAGATGAACTGATTAAAGAATATTCTCTCTCTCATTCTTAACACACCCTTTTTAAATATCACAATTTGGCTGTTATGAAATGCTATCATAACAGCAGGTCTATTTTTCGACATCAAAGAAATGTCTCCAGCAAAGTGAACTTAAACATGTTGTTTGCCAGGTGTCTTTGGTTATCTGTGCAAAATAATCTTTTAATCAGAGAGAACAAGTTATTTCACTTCTGTAGTTCTTGCTTTATTTTTTGCAAGAAAGACACCATCCTGGAAGATTGGGCTGATCTCTGGCAAAGTAGAATGTTTTATTATAGCATCCCTTTTCCAAAATATTGCCCAAGCACTGTTGGACTCCACAGACAGTGGTTTGACTTGAGAAGGAGTTGCTGTCACTGTCAGTAGTTTCTATTAACATGGTTCCTTAGTCTTTTTCCACATACTGAAAACAGCTGTTTGGTAATCTGTGGTAAGTTAGTGAATAGAGGAGAAATTCTAATTTGCCAGATAAAAGCCTTGTAGCAGCCTCCTAAACTAATGTGCAGTAGCTCATTAGTAGATAGCAGCAAATATGGAGAATCTTGACCATGGGCTGCAACTTCACCCTTATACGGAGCCACCATACGAGGCCTCTGTTTGTACACTTTCTTTTGTTCAGCAGATAAAATGTAGATTTAAATCCTTATTCTCTCATTTGGCTGATAAGTGCAAGGCCTGGAATAAAAGTAGAGGCATCTTCTGCGATACCTATAACCTGAGGACAGTCCATATTATCTGCTGCCAGCCCAGCTGTGCTCTAACACTTGGTACCTCTGTGAACAAGTATGAATGTGCAACATGCCTGCTTTTTGTCCAAAGGTTGTGTGTTGTGGGGCACACGTCAGCACCTTGTCATCAAACAAGTGACAAATTAGCAGTGTGACTTCTCCTAGTGATTTTCCTAGTGAATGAATTATAGCATGAATAGGAATTTTGCTTACAGAAGGCTGTCCGGTTGGGTAATGGACTTAATTGCCATTTGGAGTTTGGAGAGAACTCTGTGGTCAATTCATTATATCCTCCTAGATTTTTGGAAAGTGAGATCAGTTTTTCTGCTAGTATAAGGGAGGAAAAAACTAGTAAAGGAAAAGCAAAGTATTTTTGTGGTCAAAACAGAATGCAGGATATTTCTTCCTCATAGTTAACTCTAAGGAAAATGTTAAAAACACTAGAATAACAGACTGCGTGCTTAATCTTACTTATTATCTCTTCCTAGAGTGTGATCTAGTAACCTCTAATGTCTGTTACCACTTCTTTAAATGGGGAGATTTGCAGATGTGAGGTTTGTGGGATGAGGGGAATTGAAACTTCCTGAAGTGTGAGTGGTTAGCAGCCTACCATGACCTATGGTGAGTGGGCACCAAGACTACTTGTGATGATTTGGTGGAAGGGTATAAAGTCAGATTTTACCTCCTCTTGTGTTTTCTGTTTCCCATCCCAATAACTTCTGGATGAAAAAAGCGCTTTCCATTTTTTCCTCATAAGGCTTTTGTGGTTTTTTTCAGTGATTTTTCCAGTGCACCAAACAGCACATTTACCTGTCTCCTTTTGGAAATGCAGTATGGCTCCATGACTTTCTGTTAGAGGAATTTGACAAATTGCTACCTTTTTTTTTTAGCCCACGCCATGTAACCAGTTTGCTCCCGTAACAAATGGTGATAATTGTTATCTGCCAATCACTCAGTGTTATTGTCCTCCAAACGATGAGGTTTTGAGACACATGTATTTAATGCCAGGTATTTGGAACTTTTTTGGGGGACTTGCCAACTGGCTGTTGCCCTTACAAGTGCCTACCTACAGTTAGTGGAACCCAATAAAAGGTAGAGCAAAAAGTTGTATGGTTTTCCTCTGAGAATGGTTATGAAATTGAAGAGATGACTTTCCCATGTAATATGCTCTGCCTGTGGATGGAGATGACTGAAAAGGTGACTCCAGATGCCTTGGAGTCAGTGTTTCCTCCTTGCTACAGTACCAGTCCAACATTTGTCAAGTTCGTTTCATGCTAATAGAAATGGGAGAAGAAGGAAAGGCTCAAGGCAGATGGAACTAACCCTCCATGAACTTTGAGGGCTTTGATTTTGGCATAATAGTATAGGGGATCTTGAAACTGTTCTGTTTGGTTATTCTTATGTCACCATCATAGAGGCTTGGTTGGTTGGTTTGACCTGGTTGCTAGCTTTGTATAAAACTCAGATTTGCAGTCTAAATGTTACTTTGAGTTATGGCTAATGCAGAATTTTAAGGGATAAAGGGAGGAAGTATGGTTTGGGGTATTATTTCTTGTTGTTCATATCTGGTGTTTGCATGCTCTGGATCCATCTGGCCTTTTAAATTTGAGACTATTAGATATTAAAGGATTCCTTAACCAGACAACGATAACCATCAACCCAGTTGGGCTGGAGCTGTTCCAGATTTTCTCTCTCTCCAAAAGCACAGATATCTTGTTTCTGCAATGCAAGGCTGCTTTCAACTGGCTGTGACTCAGATACGAGTCTTCCAGATGTCGTTGCAGGGTCCTGTGTGAGACTGTCTTACAGTGTTTAATCATGGAAAATGAAAGGAAGATAGTATCTTGTTTTGGCAACATATCACGTGCTCTGATTCCTAATTTTATTATGTCTTACTTACTAGAGCATGGAAGAAAATGACTGTAAAAAGCAAAGGTGTTTCTTTTTTGTTGGCAAAGTTGAAACCAGATGTGAAAAAAATAATTGATGGCAACACTGAATTGGTGTGAATAGCTAAAAACAAGGGTTAAATGACTTATAATGGTGGGTTGGAATGAGAACGGTTAATTCTCATATAATTTCTCTTTTATTTCTGTGCTATTTTTGTGTGGACACTATTCATCAATGTTCAGAAGCCCTCAATTTACTGTTTACAAAGTGTTTTTAGCAACAGTGGAAATAACCAAAATAGCTATATATATATATATATATATATGAACCCTTTTTTCTTCAGGAAGGGAAAGGCAGGAAAGTGTGACTGTTACTTCACTTGTGATGCAATACAACATCTCTTAAAATCTTAGGGATCTATATACTTGGGTATCTTAAATATGTAAAGTGAAGAATAAAATTAATTTTAAAGGGAATGCAGTAAAGTCACTGTCAGATGAACTGTCAGTCTTTCTGTGTACGCATGTGAATGCTGCATGTGTTTAAAATGTTACGTATAAATAACTAAACAGAGGTGTTGGTCCTATGCAAAGCTGTCATATCCCTCTGTTACTCTGTGGAGAACAGGCTAGATCTGGTCTGGTACCAAAGTTAGTGCTTAGTTTTAAATAGGGAGTTTAGACTGCCGGGCACAACAAATTTTCTCAGCACTTGGAAAGGAGCTCCCTAGTTTTACTGGTGTCTTGACATTTGTCTTACATTCCTGAAACCCGTGAAACAAACGACTTCCCTCCCTCTCCTTGTGGGCAGGTTATAGTTAAGAAAAGATTTAGCCTGTTTTATCAATGCTTTCAGCTTGACTCAGGTAAATGCAGAAGGGATTGATATACAGAAGTAGCCTGCAATTGCTCAGCACTTCTAAAAGTAATTCCCGCCGTAACCTACGTGCTAATCTTTCAGTGAGTTCTGCACAGATAAGTTTGATCTTCAGACTGAACCCCACAGAAGTCAGAGGTGACCTTGGTGCATTCAAATTCTAAGTGCAGACTTAAGGTGGACAGATACAAGAAGTATTCTCCAGTACTATTCCACAATGGTTTTGTCCAACAGGTACCAAATACCTCACGGATGACAAAAAGATTTTATCAGTAATTCTTTTATTTGCCTTTCTGGTCCAGTGGTGTCCCTCTCCCAACCCCTCTGCTGAGCAATACTTTAAAACTGATCATATTGTTTGTAATGTGTATGTGCTACTGTAAATAGACACAAAACAAAACCACTGATCATATTGTTTGTAATGTGTATGTGCTACCATGTCTATTTACCTGGTGTAAATAGACACCAAACAAAACCACCCTAAAAGCCTTAATGGTAGACAAACAAATGTAGAATGTTGTGTTTAGGGGCAGTTCTGTCTGTCAGAAAAACGTGACCATGGAGGAGAGGAACCTGGAAAGCTGCTGAAGAGCTATGGTAGCTGCAGTTCAGAAGGGACGGCAAAGGCAAAAGCATGAACGTCCTCAGCCAGTGAGGAAAAGTTTTCTCTTGCTGTATTTTGGACTGTGGGTTTTTTGTATCTGGAAGTCGATCTCCCAAGCAATGCGTTGGGTGCAGCCTTCTCACTTCCTTTGTGCTGTTGCAGTAGATAACGTCCTGCTCAAATCACACTCAGGAATCCTGATGTGTGTTTGTGCCTCTTCCACCCCATCACTGTCATGTATCCTGAAGAGGATGATCCTGAAGAGGAAGGTTAATCTCTAGGTTAACCTTAATCATATCTGTAACTTTCAATGGTGTGTTGTAGCCATTCCTCTGTAAGGTACTTTCTAGCATAATTCAGTACAAAAAGTGTAAACTATTATTCTGAGATTATTGCTTGCTGAGTCCGTTGGGTCTGTGAGGTTTGGCTGCTCTGCAGAAACAGCCCTTATAAATTGAAAGCTGATTGAAATGTAAGGCTAGCATGTACTTTTGCTTTTTTCCTGGTGCAAGGCTTTACCCCAGCTCTTGCAGAAACAGCACGGAGAAGAAATTGTCTTGCTTAATTTGCACAACAAAATGAAGATGTGATAGTGGCGTGGTTGGGGTACCCGTGCTAACTTCAATCCAAGTAGCACAGGGAATACATGCTCAGAGGAACTGATAGGGCAGGCAAGCAACAGGCTGTGTATGTAAAGCTGCTGTGCTGTTGTATACTGGATGTTAGCTTGTGACAAAGTCTCTGCTGCTTGCTTGCTGCTGCTGCTGGCATTACCTGCCTTAATTATGTAAATGCTGTTACAAGTGTGTCTGCCATGGCATCGTGCACCTTCATTTTGTTGTGCCTCTGAAGTCCCAGCTCGTTGGGACCCAGTTCTCAAACTGAACGTACAAGAACTGGATGAAAGTAAAAAGCAAAGGCTGATGTTAGTGGTTTTTACTGGTGTAAAGCTTCCGTGAGTGACTCTGCAGAGAAGGGGGTATTGTCTTTTAAACAATCAGCTACATCAGGTTTCTTGGAGCCCCTGCACTTCCCTTCTTTATACTGAATCAGAGAGGCTCTGCGTGGCACAAAGTTGAGCTGTGCTGCATGTACTGACCCTAAGTGGGAGCAGGCTGAGGTGGGATTAAGGTTCACTGAATTGTCCTTGATGAATTGGCATCCACCAGTCTTGGGGACTTGCTTAGAAAGGATGCAATCAGAGCAGCCCTGTAGGGGATGTCCTCTCTCCAGCCATTTCTTCGGTACCTCTGGCCGTGGAAGGAGGAGTTAGTGTTTTGAGTGTAACCGTATGGTAAGAGATCAGATGAGAGTCTGGGATTTGTACTTCATCATCTGGGTTTTGTGAGACCAGTGCGATTTTGTTCTCTTACTTTTTAAAACTTGCACGGAAAATAAGAATTGTCTTATTTAAATAAAGCCTAAAGTATTGTCATAATAAGACGTTGCTAATTACTTGCTTTTGGGTATAGTTCTATGATACCGTCTGTTATAAATGCTGGTTGCTTACATGAACAAGAAATAAATTTATATTGTCTCTGCTCCAAAGAACTAAAATTCAGCATATCTAGGTATTTGAATTATTGCATTATTCTATCGTATGGCTGCCTGCGTCACTGACATAAAGGAACTGCAGCAATGTAACCAACAAACCTTTAATAGAAGCCCTTGCTTGAACAGCACCATGTTGGATACAGTTATCCAGAATAAAAGCAGTTTGGGGCTATAATGTCTTGTTAAACATGTTATGATGTTTTTGACAAGAAGCCTGGCAGAATCCAAGCACCTCTGGACAGCCAGCCTGTCAGAGCATTTTTGAGTGAGATATATCATCCTGTCCTGGACTGATAGCTTTGGAATTCTCTAGTCCAAGTGACTGCTTAAATGTTTCAGCCTATTTAGTTTTGCTTAGTCTGGGATGACTTGCTCCTGGAGGGCTCAGGGTGAATTTTATTTTATTTTTTTTAAAAAAAGGCTGCAGCTGAATAAATGAATTTAACTGCAGCTGCCTAGGGTCTAGGCTGGATTTACGGGTGTCGAACCCTAATGCTGTATTGCTCTGTTAGAGACAGCTCCCAAACTCTGTTGTTCCTCTGACTTCAGGAATTTCTGCTGAGGTTCCCAGGGAGAAGCTGACTTGAAGAAGACAGCTTGGTATTGATTTTTGCTCTGAGAACCCGAAAGCTTTTGCTTGTCCTTATGTCTGATAGGAGTAAGCTCTAGTCATGACTGCCTGCCCTCTGCATATACCTGTCTTGTGCTTCTTACAATGGGGCCAGATGGCTTCCCATGCTCTATAGAGAGACATGCAGGAGCCAAAGAACAGTTGAGAAGCACTTTTGTTTAGCTGTCTGCGTGATGCTGGAGATTGCAAAGTTGTTTTCTTTGCACTCTGGAGCTGCAAAAAAAAGGGTAAGTTGAAAGGCCTGCTTGGAGGATGCTGGGGAGGGGAGCATTTCAGCTAAGAAGGTTGTCTAGTTACCGCTTGTGAAACGGTGTCACATCAGGATTGTTGATTTTGCCCTTTTGTGGGGGTTTGTGGACCTGGTTGAGCATTGGGGCAATGCTTCAAAGTCTCAGTCTGAGAAGAGGGTGATGTCCCCTGGCTCTGGGTTGGGCTGGTGTGTCAGCGCTGCTGGCAGCAGAGCAGAGCCCTGCCCCAGGGAGAGTGAGAACAGCCCAGAGCCTGTCCCTGCCACAGGTGTCTGGAGCCTGTTCTTCCTCCTGACTGAGTTTTTGGGTGGCTACGTGCTTGTTTAATCCCTTCTGTTGTTGGCCAAGGGAAGTTACCGCTTGGGTTCACGAGTGAGAATGCTAAGAAACAGAAGATTCATTGCTCTTGCTTTTCCCCCACTTTTCCTGGCTCCACTTTTAATTGTTCTTCGAATGGAGAGCCTCCTTTCCCCCCCACCCCACCTCCAAGAATCACAACCATTTTTTCTTTCATTTGTCTTTTACAGATCAATTTCGTAGCCTGTCAGCTGTTTGCACTTTTGGCTGCGTTTTGGTTTCGTATTTACTTGGGTCCCAGTCATGCCAGCTCTGCAGTTCGCCATGCATTTGCCACCCTCTTTGGAATATACTTTGCTGTCTTCTGCTTTGGGTGGTGAGTATTTAGTCACCATGTAGACAAGGCCTGGGTAAAAATATTTTTAAACTTCATATCAGATTTTCTGGTTTACATCTTCTTAGTCTTAAGACACTTTCTGTGTTATACTTCAAAAACCCCAACAATTCCTAACCAGCATAACCATCCCAAACTCTTAAAGTAAAATGAACCGTGAAAGTATTTGTAAGTGAAGTATTTAATCTGTGGACTTTGTTCTGGAAGTTAAGGCCACACCAGTCTGCTGTGAAGATACCTCTTTTGGAAAAGATGTGTCCAGTTTGAATGTGCCCTTTGAGTTAGGCTGCTCTTTCTGTCAGTGAAACACATTGACAGTATCTTGCCAATAAGTATTAATTTATGTTGCATATTCAGGCTGTAAAGATGTCGTTGTGATAACCCATGTTTACTGATACCCCGATATGACATCGCATTTATGTCATTTGCATGGAAAATTATTCCCTTGCTCTGAACTGCCAGCCCTTCCAGGTCATGTAGAAATTATCTAAATACTCACTTTGTTGTCTTCAAGGTATTCCATTCATCTTTTTGTCCTGGTGATGATGAACTATGGCATTATGAATATGGCAAGCATTCCCAACATCCACAGGTGAGCTGATGCGGCTGCAAGTCTGGAGCTGCCTCTCTGGCAACTTCTCTCCTTTCATGGAGAAGCATGAGGGTTTTTTAGGACCACCTTCTCTTCTCTTTTGCTTTTCTTTCCCAGTTACTTGCAGGAGCTTTGTTCATTCGGTTACAGAAGCAGCTGTAATCTCAATTTGTGGTTTTTGCATTGATATATTGCATTTCCCAACAAAATTCCTGGCCTCAAGAGCTGGCTTTTGCAGACTTAATAATTTATGCCCAAACCTCTGGTTTCTTAAACATAATGAAGTCATATTCTCCTTGGTCTTGTGTCCTTGAGGATCTCTTTTGATAATTCTTTTAAATGTGTTTTCCCCTTGCTGTTTGGCCTTTAGGTATTTTCCACTTATTTGAACTACCTAACTCAAGAATAAGGTCACTGTGGCAGCTTAACTTAGTGATCTACAAAATTAAGTCTTGCATTTGGTTATGGGCTTTGAGTTTGAAAAAGTAGAAAGTACCAGAAATGTCATTGCTTTGAAGCAGAAGCTCACGGCATCAACATGAGAAGTTTTCTTTTCCTTATGCAAATGTCTCAGAGGAAAGAAGACACCTAGACTCCTAAAGTGCTTTATCAAATGAGTGCCTTTCTGGCCAAAAGATATATGGAAATGAAAACTACATGCTCGTTATATCTGCTTCTTTCACTGACTAAGAGGAAGTTCATGCAGAAGAACTACTGTGCTTGGTCACTGAGCCTCCTTGTGTGGGTCCCATGTTCTCCAATAGAGTTCAGCATGTGGGACCTTTTAAAATTGTGTAGGTGGAGTCCTTTGCTTCCCGTCAATCTGCACAAATAGGAATTTTTATTCATACAACTGCTACTTGATAGCAGGCTAGAAGGATGAGCTGGCAGTTCTTCCCACTTCTTTATTTTTATGTTGTTCTCCCTAACAGCATGTGGTTAATCCTGTGGTTTGGTTTCAGTGTGTTACAGGTGATTTCTGGCTCTGTGCTGTGTAGCTCTTTCTGTAGCAGCTGCTGAATGCTCACATCCACATCAGTCTGGGCTGGGGAACGGAAACCCTTTTTTCACTTGTCTTCAGGGCCAGGGTTGTCTGAGGATCTGATGCTCAGATAATCATCTCCCCTTCTTCTTTATCTCTTCCTGAGGCAGCCTCTCTCTAGTATAAAATTTGGAACCATCACTTATGATTTCTCTAGGATTGTTTAGAAATGTGAACCGTAAACAACAGGCCTCTCTATAGCAGTCACTGGCATTTTGCAACAGCAGGATAGGTATTAAGGAAGGAGGTTTGTTCCAGCCCTTCACAGGGTGTATAGTCCAGAAGTGCAGAGGTAATTAATAATTAAAAAAAAAAAAAAAGTAATTGCACAATATTTATGAAAGAAATGCCATCCAGAGACCAGAAGGAAAAGATGCTAAAAATGTGTACAACTTGTCTTCTGATCATTGTCCCTGCCCGGTGCTTGAGGGAAATGCAGTAGTTGCTGATTGTAGACCAGAGGAACCAAGTCTACAGAGGGAATCATCCAATACTTACTTATATCTTCCTAGACAAGTTGTTGTGTTAGTTAGGGAAATGAACACAGTTTCAACAGGAAACTGCCTCCCTCTTACTGTTTTTAGCCAATTAGTCACAATGGGGGAAAAAAACCATGTATACTGCAACACAAATTAAGTTAGTTCGTATAATGTTGCCCACTGCTGCGAGACAGTCTTGTGTTGATTTGAGTCAATGTGAAATAGCAATCCAGCCTGCTGTAAAACCATAGGAGGGCTAGAGGGATTAGGTTAGGACTCTTATACTGTGTTCCACTAGCCATAGCAGGGTGACTCAAAATACATCCACATTATTAATTTTGGCAAAATAACAGTGTATTCAAGCTGCTTGAGAATAAACTTGAAAAATGCCAGTTTAAGGGCTGGACCTGTTCATACTGAGGGCCTGTAAGAACACTGGATCCTTCATAGTGGGACTCAGAGATTTGGCTTTTTTCCCCCCAGCACGCAAGTGGAAGTGAACAAATGAGATGAAGAAACTATGTAGTTTAACCTGCATGCTCCTTTCCCTGGATATTTTCTGCTCGTTTGCTCTCTGGTGAGGCTGCCAGCCTTCAAGATCTATAAATGGACAAACTAATCCAGCATCAGAAATGCTCCCAGCTGCAGCAGCAATTCAGTGTATCTCTCTCTCTTCGCCTCCCTTTCAATCTAGGAGCTTTACACTTAAACATTGAGGCTTATTTTAGATGCTTCGTCCTGTCTGTCACCGTTACACATCTGAGCTGGGTGACTTGCCTTTGGAGGGATGCTTCTGTTCTCCGCTGATGAGAGGGAGCCCAAGGACCTGGCTGAGGCTGGACTGAATGCCTGACCCAGATAAAATAAGATAAATTCTGCTCTAAATCTCCTAAAGAAGCTGTCGTGTCCCCTCAGTCTGCCTTTCATCCAGCTGTTTGCTGTGGGCCACATGACCTGCAGGTTGCCTTGCAATCCATCACTGTCACTCACGCTGCAGTTTATTTGTCCTCAGGGAGGCAGAGCTCATTTCTTTTAAAACCAACCGTGATCTGACAAAGGCCTGGCTCATTTTCAGTCGTCTGCTTGACTGTTCCTCTTGTCTGGTTTCACCTTTAGTTCTCCACCGTGATCAGTCCTCTGAGTGAGTCTGGGGGCACCCTGCTTGGCAATGTGTGTTTACCAGCCTGCCTGACCTCACGTGGCTCAGCTCTGCTGGGTGGGTAGGATGTGCAGTCTCATTCTGTAGCCTCTACGTCTTTACATCTTGTCCCCAGTGAGGCAAACTTCTCCTGAAGCAGGGGACACCAGTAGACATGGTCTGGACCTGTCTGTGTGATGCAAGCCTTTTATTCTGGTGTCCCAGCTCTCCGCTGTGCTAGTTTGCTTCATGTGTCAGTCTGTCTCCAAATATCCATCCACTTTTTATCTCCCCAGTATCCCCTTCCTTGCTTGGGTAAATACAGGGAGAAGTTAGTGGTATGAAAGGCAGCATCTGCCCCACCTAGAGACTGCAGCACTTCCAGTCCTCCCAGACCTCCAGTCCAATTCCTGTTCCATTCCTTAAGATAAAAGGAGTCATGCTGCTGTCCTGCCTAATGTAATTTTGTGATTATCTTGAAAGAAGAAGTTGTCACACTCTACTTGAGTGCTTCATCGGTTGGACTTGATGATCTTGAAGGTCCTTCCCACCTTAAATGATTCTATGTTTCTTTTGGAAGATTGTGTGTTTCAGCATGTAGAGCTGAAAAGATTAGGCTACATGTCATTATCTGCCATTATATAAAATCAGAAGAGAGAAAATACCTCTAACTTGAAATATTTTCATTTCTGGTATCTCTGAGGAAGAGTTGTACATGTAAATAAAGAACATTTACAGATAAAAAAAAGCGGTGGATAATTTCAGCAATGCACATACAGTGTCATCTGGTTTCAAATACTTGAGTCAGACAGAAATTTCAAAATAGTGTGTGAGGGTGGGAACTCTGCAATTGAAATGCCCAACCTGAACTGATCCTATTTCTTCTTTTCTCTACTCCCACCCCCAGTGTGAGGAGACACCCC
The DNA here is from genome assembly GCF_001431845.1 of Calidris pugnax. Taxonomy (NCBI): domain Eukaryota; kingdom Metazoa; phylum Chordata; class Aves; order Charadriiformes; family Scolopacidae; genus Calidris; species Calidris pugnax. The sequence goes on along the minus strand of NW_015090830.1, from coordinate 22,477,395 downwards.
CGTAATGTTTCAGCTGTGTACACTAAACTGTCAGTTCTCTTTGAAAATTTCTGCCACATCTTGCAACATCGCTTCAGACTTGTTAACACCCTAATTTGCAAAAATCAGACTCTACTCCTAAACAAGCCCAAACCCCATTTGAGTGATTCTAGTTCTTGTTGGTACTTGTGTTGGTAACTGTGTCTTCTGTATGTTATGTTTTTAGGTACTCCTTTGTCGTAGCTATGGGATACCTCACGTTGTGCCATATAAGCCGAATATACATATTTCATTATGGCATTCTCACTACAGATTTTTCCGGGTGAGTGAGTCTGCAAGTTGCATCCTATGTCAATTAGTATTAGCTGAATCCAGTACGTTTTAAGAATAATTTTTATGTTATCTGTGGAGCACCTGCCATTTTGTTGCCCTTAAACTTTTCCTAAGACTTTATTTTATTTTTTTTTTTGAAGGAAGGAATAAACGCTGTTTGATTTTTTGCATTGACACGTTGTTTCTGCCGTTTTCTTGCTAGGCACTGTCTAGTTAGGAAGGTAGAGCTTGGTTAGCAAGACTTCCACCTGGAGAAGCCTACCAGGATAAGTCTGCACAGTCCTTCACTGGTCCTGGAGGAAGGCTTTATAGCCCTGGTGAGCCCCATGGCTGGTGCTCTGCTCCCTGAGAGGTGGGATGGGCAGCTCTCCTCCCACCTTCCTAGGCACAGCCATTAGCTCCAGGTCATCTTTTCCCCCAGGTTCTGATTTATCTTGATGCCCCAACTGGGAAAGGTGTTTCCCACCTGCAGCGGGCAGGAGGGGAGGACTTGGGCAGGGGGTGAGTGGCTGGGTAACCCGGGCAGAGAGACATGAAATCAGCTTTTGCTCGGCCAGTCTTATGGGTTGTCTCATGGAGAAAGGTTGTGGCTGCTGTTTAAATAGCACAGTTTTTTATATGCCATGTATTTCTGTGAAGCAGTGTTTTTCATACACATTGTAGTCTCTTTTTGATTTCACTGAAGCTGTAGAAGACGCTTTGCAAAAATATAGACAGCTTTATATATTTTGTTTATGAAAGTATACTTTTGCCTGATTTTAAAACAGTGTGCTAATCTGTATTCCACTTGTTTAATTGAATGTCTTGAATACAGAGTAATTAGTAACATATTATGAAAAACCTCAGTAAACTGGCACAGTAAGTTACAGATGCCTCTTCCAAACCTCTGTCTTCTTACAGGCAACTGGAGTTTTGCTGTCTTTGTGCATGTCTCTCTCTGTGAGATGGTGGTGGGTTGAAGCATTTAATTAAATTGGGTGGGATAGGGAGTTTTTTTCTGAGACTTCTGAGTTTTTTATTAGAGGAGGGGGCAGAAATGGGAACTCATACGTTTAGAGAAATGTAGTTCTATAATTTTTTTTTTCTGCAGTTCTTTTAATACACAAAAGCATGTCCTGAAAGAGCATGACATACCAAGAAGCCTATAAATGGGATTGGAATGCTATAGCTCTGTGTGTCTATGAGACAGACACAGAGAGAAGTACGAGAGAGCATTCTTTGCTGAATAGTGCATTAAGAACTGCATTGTGAGGCGTGTTAGCTGTCTCCCTCTGAAGACATTTAATAAAGATCCAGCTGAGACTGGGGGTGGAAGAAGAGGAATGGTGTTTGCTTATATTATAGACTAGGTAGCATTTTCTGCTCTTTTGATGAAAAGGGAGCTACTTTTATTTAATGATGAGTTTGAGGATAATGATAGTACTGAAAAATAATACTTGAACTTACTCTGTTATTTGATTTTTGTACTGACACTTCAAGATATAAACCAATTCCTAAACTTCAGTCAAACCTAAAACTGCCAAGTAGTAAACAACTGGAAAATGTGGTGTGGGTATGAACTACATCTTCATGGTATATTTTAAAAGCTAAGAATAAATAGAAATATTGTAGTGGTATTAATAAAAATTTGCAATCCATACTGCTCAAACCCAGGTTAACCTCATAAATCTGTGAAAACCTGTTTTCCTCAGCTGTAAATAGTGTGTGCCCAGTGAAGTTTTATGCACATGTCTAAACTGGTGTGATGACCCAGAGAGACAAAAATATGCTCCTTGACCACAGTTTACCATATGTGAGCAGCAGCTGAACCTGTTGCTGCTTCTCCCATGTTTGATGGTTCCTCATCTAATGCGTGTGGTAGTAGGAAAGCATTCAAACAGGCTCTTGGCTAGAAGGATGGCCTTCGAGTTCTCCCTCAGGACTGCAACTGAGACAGAATCTGTGGAGCAATGCCCATCTCCCTCCAACCTCCCATCATTTTGGGTGAACATGGCTGGGGATGTATATGGAGAAGACAAAACACTGGATTTAAGGAAATCTTTAAGAGGGAGCAAAAAGCCTGTCATCTGCTGACTTGTGTTTGAGATGTCAGTATCCTGTAAGTCTCTGGTGATATCTGATTGCAAGGAAGAACTGTTAATCCACATCACATAGACATGTAGCCAGTTTTAGTGCCATCAGCTTTCCAATGTCAGTTCCCTAAAGTGACGAGCTAGGTGTTAAATGAGTGTTTCCCAATGTCTAAATATGCTATCCCAATATGCTAAAAACTGGCATACCTTGTTTGCTCTCTTGACCTGCTTTGTGCACTTAACAGTTTGCATGCATAACCCTTTTGATGTGTGCTTGCAAATGTATTCTTTTTTTTTGGTTCTTTAGTAATAGTTGGTTGTGCTGTTTGTTTGGAATCCCCCCATTTTGAGAACACAGCTTACAAAATGCAGGTAGAGATGGGCGGAGAACAAGGCAGCTTTTGAGTCATGTTTTAAGTAGAATGGAAAATCAAACTGTGACTCACCACTTCAAGGTTAAGAAGTAAGGAAACTTGTTTCTGTACTGATGAGTAGTTAAGTCTTCCAACTCATGCAAAGGGTAGGTTTGGTCACTGACTCCCACAATCAAAACTGTACTCAAGCTGCTTGCAGCAACTTCTTGATTTAAGAGTGTTTCACATATTGCATAGAGCTTAGGTGAAAAGTCCATTTTTTTTTTTTAAACTACATGCCAGGTTTTAATGAAAACCAGTTCCAGTTTGCTACAATTTAATTTTAATTGCTTCTAAGTTTATATATATTTTTTTTCTAAAAATTCTTTCATTTATATTGTTTCACAAAAATGTGGTGACATAATTTAGGAATTTTCCCCTAACTAGTTTCTCAAATAAAACAATTTATTTTTGAAAACTAATTGTAAAGTAACTGAATGCTGTGCTTCCCTCTTAGTTCAAATCAGTCTTTGAAAGAAACATGCATATTTTATTTTGCTTGGTTTGCCATGGCATTTATACATTGTACCTAGGAATACTAAATCCTAACTCTTTCTCTCTCTTTTTCTTTCTCTTATTTCTTCTTCTTTATGCTAAGAGGATTATGCTGGTAAGTTGCCTGGTTTCTATACAACTTTATAAAAATGGTAATACTAACATACAGTTTAGGATTTTTTTTTTTCTTTGAATCACTGGCTTAGATTGAATATAGCAATATCGTGGCTTTAGGGAGAAACCAGTTTAAAACAAATCAAGGGGTCTTGAGTGGGATTTTTTGGAAACTAGTAATAGACATGGTTTCAATCTAGCAACCTATGTGAACAAATGCCATATGCATATGATCATCTGGGTGGAATTCAGAGGAGCTCTTCACCTGTATGAAGTTGTGTCTGCTTTAATCCTCTGCTTGATTAAGACCATAGAGCTTTTTGATTTCCTTTTTGAATTCTTGCAGTGTCACAGCAAAATTTCCTAATGTTGTAGCTCATTTGGTGATTGCCAGGGAACGATTGTGCATATGTGAGTTTCCTGGTGCCACTCCTTACAGAAAAGAAACTCTGTTTGTGAAAATCACTGCATTGCTTTCAGTCTTCTGTCGGTCTTAGAGAGATCTGAGCTGAATTATCAGGGAAACTCGAGCAGTTTTCTTCCATACAGGTGTCAAATCTGTGTCTCTTACGTGAGTGTTTTGGTGGACATCAATGTGCAGAGGAATGGACATCTTTGCACGTTCGCTCTATCCCAAATGCAGGATGGAAGCAGCATTCTCAGCAAACCGCTTAGAAAGGGATGGTCATTGAAAGAGCCCTCTCAAAAAGCCATATAAGCAGATACTTTAATAAGAAGTGTCACTTCAGGCAGTGAATTTTTGTTGGGTGCTTTGTTACTGGTTTTTCCCCTCTTAGTGGCTTAGTATCAACCACAAAAGAAAGGAACAAAGGTACAACAGCCCTTTTTTAAAAAGGAAATAATACATTTGCTGATGGAAACAAACATAGGTGCGCTTTGTTACCATGTTAAAACACAGTGCCCAAATACTAACTGGTCTTGCGAGTTCAGCTGACTATATTTATTTTCTTGGTTTTTTAAATATATGAAGCACAATACGTTGCCTGCGGCGTAGGTTCCAGTAGCTCTGGGTATCTTTGGTCCGCAGTAAGTCCCCGGAGGCATTACAGCAGGTGGGGTGAGTTAAGGGAAGGTCAGCCAGGTCTCTGTGCTGCTCCGCTGGGCGTTGGTCCACTTGAAAATGCACCGAGATCACTTACCATGGGTTACAAGAAGCCCTGCAAGAGCTGTGATGTGGGAATTAGCCAGAATTCAAGCAGGCAGTCGCTACCAGAGAGCTCCACACATCTCGTGTATCCCAAGGCACCTCTCCAGAAGTAAATACCCTTTTAAGTGAAATGCTTCTATCGTGAAGGCATAAGAAACTCCATTTAGGAGCTTTCACCAAAAGAAAAACCCACGTGAAGCAAACTGGAAGTTGCTTTGGAGGCACGAGTGTGTTTAGTGAAGTGTTTTTCCTCCGTGTGCTCCAGCAATTCTTCATTTTGCTGTCGAAAGCAGCAGTAAGAGCCCGCTGCCAGCGAAGCCGTGGTGGTGTCTCTGGCTGGGCAATCCCCTGGGCAGCGTGTTTCACGTTGTAGTAGAGTGTGACGGTGTGAACTTCTCCTCGTGGCTTCAGGGCTCAAGAGATAAACCCCAAACAAATGTTTTTGCTGTTTTGCGCTCTTGTCTGCAATCAGCCTTTTGACTCCACCTCCTCTCTTAGTGAAATCAGGTCAGTGGAAACTATTTCTGGCCAGCGTGTGCCAGACTCCTCCACGGGATTACCGGAGGTCAGGCAGAGTCTGCTTGGTAAATGTCTTTTCTCTCCTAAGCATCAAAACTTGCTCAGTGCAGAATGTGATACGGGGGGATCCCCATAGCAGGCTGCTGCAAACAGATGCTGACACCTTCAGTTCCACCCGCCCGTGCTTCTGGGCCAGTTTATTTTACTGGGACAAGCCGTGTTTAAAAAATGACATTTAACTGGTACGTTTTCATTTGGAAGGTTTAATTGGGAGGGATAAAACCCTCTATTTGGCATTCTCTGTAAACTGTTGCATCTTTGTCGTCTTGTTTATTTTTCAAGGCATGTAACTTAAAGTAGACAGTTTTGAGTTTGTTTGTTTGTTTTCATTTGTTGAAATTTCCTATTTCATACTGACTTCCAGGGGCAATTCCTTGATTTTTTTTTTTTTTTTTTTTTTTTTTTTCTTTTTGTCCTCCTGCTACGAGGACAGGCTGAGGGAGCTGGGGTTGTTCAGCCTGAAGAAGAGGAGGCTCCGGGGAGACCTAATAGCGGCCTTCCAGTACCTGAAGGGAGCCTACAGGAAGGCTGGGGAGAGCCTGTTTAGAAAGGCCTGCAGTGACAGGATGAGGGGCAATGGCTTCAAGCTGGAGGGGAACAGATTTAGACTGGAGATTAGGAGAGGGTTCTTCACTGTGAGGGTGGTGGAGCACTGGAACAGGTTGCCCAGGGAGGTGGTTGAGGCCCCATCCCTGGAGATATTCAAGGAGAGGCTCGACGAGGCCCTGGGCAACCTGGTCTAGTTGGGGGTGTCCCTGCTGACTGTGGGGAGGTCGGACTAGATGGCCTTTGGAGGTCCCTTCCGGCCTGGGCAATTCTATGATCCTATGATTCTATAAAAGTTGGTCACTATGGTTTGTGTGTAGGAGGTACAGTGCAGCTACAACCTCAGATTAAAATCTTAGCCAATATATAAAACATAGAGGGAGGAAAAAAAATCACACCACGGGTAAATCGAGCTCTGTGTTTCAGTGCTAAGTTCATAACCGTAGTGCTTAGTAGGACAGATGAAGAGGAAAGGATGTGGAATCACCGCTCTGCATGTGGCTGCAAAGCAATTGGAAAGTGTTCAAATATAAGGGAGTTCAAGTCATTTCGACTTCTTAAACGTGTTTTATTTCAAATGCTTCCTTCCTCAGGGTGGGGCTTCATGCTTCATCTGTAAATGTAAGCACAGTAGATATGTTTTCTTTTTAAATTCAACCTAATAATTTGCCCCGCTCCAATAACCTGTGCATCTCTCAAAATCTGGGAGAAAGAAAGGTTATTGAAAGTTTTATAGTTTGTTTTTTTTAACTCCCTTTCTTTTTTGTAGCACTACTGACTTCCCCAGTAGAGTCTAAGGTTTAAAATATTATCATGTCAGAAACAGTTGACTATATGTGATATGATGCTGGATTTTATGTATTAACTTAATCAGTGTTTTATTGCTGTTTAAAACTAGAGCTTGCCTCAAAGGCTGAATAGAAATGACAATTCAATACTGGGGTATTGCCAAGTTGCAATAAACAAAACTCACATACATATTTAGGAAATTATGATACTATTTTTCCTGTCTAAATTAAATGTATTTTTATTATCTAATTTTTAATATTGTTTCAAGACTTGCATCCTTGTGCATTGCTTTGGAAATATGGGGGAAAGGACTGTTTTTCATACTGAAGAAACAAAAACAGTCTTAGCCTTGCTCTGTGTGTGTGATGAGGAGAGATCAGCGAGTCCTCAGAGCAGAGTGGGACAGGTATGGGTGTGAGAAGATGGGGTCCCTCCACACCCCAAAGGGGTGCCAGAAGGAGGGAGAGCTCTGCTACTGCCGTTTTGTCATGCTCTGCCCTTTTCTCCAGCAAAAGCTTGGTCCCCCAGTGAGATCAAGTCAACAAGGGAACGGTAGATGGGTGAGGGAGCAGGAAGATGCTCCCTGTTCACCTGAAACCTTGCTTACCTGTTGTGTGAAGCATTTAATGATATCTGATACTGACCTTGTGAAAGATTTAGAGGGTGTCATCCCATTGCCACTGGTACAGCAGGTTTCCACCTTCCTGGGTAATGTATAGAGGAGGTATGTAGATGTGTAATACGATGGTAGCGGGAGAGAGACCTGAAGGTATCTCAGATGCACTTTGTGGGTCTCCCACCAGCTTTACTTTTGTGCTGGCATGTCTCCTCTGGAGTTGGGATTTGAGGGAGGCAGACGGTCCATCTTTTCTGATTAAAATGCAGGAGAGGCTGAGTTGTTCTGCTGGTTTACAGTGTGCCGTCAATGAGGCGATGAATTCCTAATATAGACGAAGAGAACCTCTCTCTTCTCTGTGTTTATACGGTGTGTGACTTCAGCGCAGGCTGCACTTCTGCTTCCCTCCCTTAATCAGCACATCAGGATTGTTTGCATTTTGGTTCTCCCTGGCTTACGGTGGAGGGCCCAATTTTCTAAGGCAAGTGTCTAAATTTAGGCACTTGAAGGCATACAGTTTTGGCTCTGAGCCTGAGGCTTAAAGTTACCCACTTCAATATTGGCATAAAGTCCTGGCCGTAAGAAACATATGCAACAAATTGAACTCATTTGAAACAAGTGTTAATATTCACCCATAAAGCTAAAAGGTCAAGCACTGACAAAATAAAAATCTGTGTTTATTGCAGTCGAACTGCTAGTTCGCCAACAGCCTCTGTCTTTCTTCAGGATTAAAAATACCTGCTTTTTTGTATGCTTAAAGGTTGAGATTTATGTATCTTTGAAAGCAAACCTAAATTTTGTCTGAATGGGAAAAATCTTTGAGGAACAGGATGTTGAAGGTAACAGTGACAACAGCTTATAACTTTTCTTGAAAGATGATTTGGAATAAAAATTAGAGCGACTATTTCAAAATATTGGGAGTTTTCTGGAAGGTGAAGTCGTCGTTGAATTCATCCATTCCTGAGCTTCAATCAGTGGTCTGGGTGACCCAGGGAGAGCTGCTGTACAAACCAGTGTGTTTACAGTTGTAACACAAACCTGTGTATATTTAAGCTTGTTCTGGATTTTATGTGCAAGTTTTTTTACTGACTTTTCAAGTAGAGCCTGCTGAAAGGATAAAAACAGTTTCTGATTAAGAAATTGGCTGATACTGCATGTTCTCTGTTTTTGGGTAGAAAATGCAAATTAACCACAGAGAATTACATGTGGACTCTTGAAAAAGACCAGCCATATTTAGTATTAAATAAAAAGACCACTTACAATGAAATAATGTCTTTTTCCAGTGTTCTTCTGTTTACCATGTTTAGCATACTAATTATCTTGAAAATCAGTTTGATTTATCATAGTGGGATAATTGAGATTGCAAACATCTTATCTTTGCCATTGGATTTACATTTGGTTGTAACCAATAGCTCAATTTTAGTCAAGGATGACTCAGAACATCTTGAAAATCTCTGCAGAACATGAATATTTGACTGTTATTTTAGACAGAGATATCATTGAATGAAACTTTTCCTTTTTTTTTGTCTTAACTTGAGAAATACAGTGCTCGAACTAGAAAAAATCTTCAACATTTCATTGGATTGCTGGAAGTATATTATAATGTTTAAAATAGTCATAATATTTGGAGTAATCAACTATATTTCTTTAAAAAGATTCATATACTGGTCAAACTCTGTAAATAGCACATACACAAATTCAGGTTTTAATTTCCATGTTGAAGACAACGTTTATGTTCAAGCAGAAACATCTGTGTGGTTTATGTTGATACTTTATCACCAAACTCGGAAACAATCCATTGTATTAATCCTCAGAGAAGACAAATCTCTTCTGTGGAGCTGGTTTTACATATAATCATCACAAATAATGCTTTGAAAATAACGAGGTATCCTTATCACCCATTACGACCTCCTGGCTATTGCAGTTGTGAAGGTCTCTTAGGTAGTGCAAGTTCTGGGCACCCTGTGCTGGTGGCCCCAGTGGCAGAGAGATGGGAAGGGGCAGTGTTAGCAGGTGCTTGTCCTTCACTTTGCCAACCATGGGTCCTTCCAGATTACAGGTGTTCAAGGCCAGGTTTTGTGTTTAGGACTCCACAGCTCTTAGAAACTGTATGTGGACCACAATTAGCCCTGGAGTCTCTGCCTATGGGGACAGATTAGTTGTCCCTGTGGTTTTCCCCTGATCTTTCTTCTTAAGTACCTTTGAATGCTCCTGACTGTGTCCTTCACCTTCATGAGGACCAGCTCCTGACACCACCAAGCTGAGTTTTGCCTTTTTTCTATTCCTTAGCTGCAGCAGCTCACATTTGTTTACAGTGCTAACAAGCTCCATAAAGCTGGATATGGGAAGTATAAGCAACCCTACTGAACGTTGTGGTTATTTCTGTGCTGTCTGGTTGGCCCCCAAGCTGCTGGGCTGTAGCCTGTAAGCATGGCTCAGGTACAGCTACCTCATGTTTTTTGGGAGGCTCCAGGTTCCCACGTGCCCAAACACTCCCAGTTGGATGGCACATCTTGGCCGGGGTGTCCACAAGGAGGTTGCATGGCCAAGAAGCAAGTGGGAAATTCTGCTGTGCTGACAGCTCTTCTGGTATTTGCACGTAGTCCTAATTGATTGGGCTGTTCACTTGGGGAAATAAGCATGTGTATCTGCAGAGTTCAACAGTTTTTTTAGGGCACTGAGGAGACAGGCAATAGGAGAGTAACAGTAAGGAGATCCAGAGTTATGTTACAGAAGCATTGCTGGATTCTAGCGTTGTGTTGTACAGGGCTTAAATTTGGTCTTTGCCTGAAAGCAAGCCCAGTGGACTGCAGAAGCTGGTATTTCCTGGTGGCATGATTTCTTCTGAATGACAATTTGCATCGCTGCAGGATGGGGAGACATAAAGTAAGGCTTTGTGCGGACTTAGCAATTAAAAATTCCAGTGCAAGTTACTATGGGGTTGTTTTGAACCCAGGCAATTGTCTTATGCCTGAGTTCCTCCTTCAGTTTTAATTGGATGTTTTCCACTTGTTGCTAATACAGTGATGCCTTTTAAAGGGATAAAGACGTTCAGTAAGAAAGTTGGGAATGATTTGTATTACAAGACACGTAACTGTTGTTCCTGTCTTTGTTTTAGTCCGCTGATGATAATTACACAGAAGATCACAACACTTGCATGCCAGTTACATGATGGTAAGAAAAGGAACCTCTTCCCATGTCCTGAAGACAACTTTTTTATTCGAGCACATTCTGTGTTTGAGTTACAGAGTGGATGAATGTAGTTCAGCGAGTTGCTCCGAATGAAGAAGAAAAATGCTTTGTGGAGGAAAATGAGAGAAACTTCAAGTTTTGAGCAGTTATCTAGGATCCAACTGTTTTTGCAGTAATGAAGACGACTGTTTTTCCCTTTGGGGGCTCTGCTTTCTTGGGGCCCAGTTTGGATTTTAGCTAGTACGGTATCCACTGTTCATATGCTACAGTGCATTTCCATTAAGCTTTTTGAAGCTGTTCTTGATTCTAAAAGATCAAGAATTGTATTTGATACATTAATGTCGTTCATGCAGTTAATGTCGGTGCAGCAAAACCATGCTGCCACTGATATATTCAGAGATAATATACCCCATCAGTTGTGAGAGATGGAATTCAATAGCTTTTTCTCAGTGCAGGGAGAAGCACAGTAGCAAGCAAAATAGCATTGTCTTCAGTCTTGTGCTGTGCTGTGACAAAGGACACTATTATTTCCCAGTAAAATGCCTGTGTTTAGTACAGGGCAAAGGCTAGAAATGTCAGTTGTCATCAGATCAGTACTGTTACTGCTCACGTCTCCTGATGTTGCAGCGTGAACTTCTGATGGTCGGAGGCCCATTGCATGACAAGCTGTGGGTGACTGAGTAGCCTGCTATGGAGCTATTATGATCTAGGATTTAGGTGGTGGCCACACCACACTGCAGAGTGCAGGGACTAGCACTGCTCACAAGCCAAGTTTACACAAGTGGGTCTAATGCTTTTAGCTATAATGGGTGCAGCTTGAAGCTCTGCTAATTGACCTTGTCATCGACATTCATGTTGCTGGGGCTCCTCTGCTTCTGTCATTTAAGCTGACCAGCTCAGGTATCGCTGGGTGCCACACTGGTGTGCAGCCTTAGATGCACACCTAGAATATTGAAGGTAAATAAACAGACAGAAGGGAAAAGATAACAGCAGAGGCAGGAGCATTATAAGCAAACCAGAAATCCTACGGATTAATGATGCTGGAAAAGGCTCATTACACTGTGGACACCCATATATGGAGCAGTTCATATAGAGGCAGCTTGCAGTTCAGGCATCAGTGACAAAGCTCTATTTGTAAAAATTTAACGCAGCTGCCCATAAATGGGAACAGACAAAGAAAATACCCAGCCCTTTAAGTAATTAAGAGCTTAATTGTTTCCCTGGAACTCACGCCCTCCCAGTATTTACAAACTGAAATAGCAGAGAGAGAATGGAAATGAACAGCTTATCAGCAGTCCTTTCAGGAAATGCATCTTGTGTATGTGTATCGGTAATTATGGCCAGTATGTTTAGAACAGTAGTGTTAATTGATGCCAAGCCCCTGATGTTGTGAAGATGTATATATGCACGCTCAGCATCATGTGCTGTGACTCATCCCGTGGTGAGTTGTTCTGCTGGAGCCAGTGGGATTCCTCACAGTAAGTGCAGCTAGAGCTTCAGAGTGAAGGTTTTGAGATATTTGCTACGAACAACATCTGTTTACGCGCTGGCCCTTGTACAAGAGTTTTTCATAGTTCTCCTGGGACGGCGAGTCTGGGCTCTACCTCTGGCCACAAAGGTCTCGTGCGCTCAACAGGAGGTTGCCCTTCCAGTCTGGACCTCGTACAATCCCAGATTATTACTGGTGTGTGTGTGTTTAAGCTTGCTCCAGCAGCAGGCAGCCAGGCTGCTCGTTCACACCACTGGAGCTTCTGTTTCCTGAGAGCCCGTTTCTCTTCCACTGCCCACTCCTCCTGCTGTGAAATGCTCCATTTCTCACCAAGGAGCCAGCGGGAGGCTCGTGCTTAAATGAGCCAGCGGCTTCTGGGAACAGAGGTTTTTTCCAGCCCAGGACTGTTAGCAGAAGCTGCTGGGGGTCGCTGCCAGTTGGTGGCATTGCCAGTTGCATTGTGTGTGTGGGAATACCGTGGCTTGCTCTTCCTGAGTGTAGCAAGGGCGAGGAAGAGGGAATGAGGTAGAGGTGGGGTGGAACATGACCTAGAAGTTGGGAATTGAGCTGTATTACAACTCAAAGAAATCTTGATGTGACAAAGAAATCTTGAAGCACATGGCTTTAGGAAGATGTCTGTGGGGTGCAAACATAAGGCTTTAAGGGTGGCTTTCACTGCTTGGCTTTTGGAAAGATCTAACCTGACTTTTCTTTCTTTCTAGGAATAGGGCGACAAGCCGAGGAACTCACTGCTGAGCAAAATCGGCTTGCTGTAAAGTAAGAATTTAATTCCCCTGGTTGTCTGTATTTAATTTCATCCAAAGAAGTTTAAGGTTTCAGTTTATGTTGGTTCTTTTTTTCTTTTTTCCCTTTACAATGTGAGGACCAGCTCAGTGGCCCAGCCATGACAATTCCTGCTTCTTCCCAGTCCGTGATAAGCCAAATGTCCTACCTGCTTTTTCTCTTTGCTTGAGCAATTTTGTTTCTGTAACGCTGTTGTCAATGCCCTTCTTAAGCAAACGTAGCTTCTTTGCTATGTTCCTTATTTCTTCAGTCTGGGCCTTCACCTCTATCACCCTTGCATGGGTCAGTAAAGCACTGAAGTACTTGGCAACATCTCACAAATATAAACTCCACATGCAACAAAATTAGTCTTTGCTGAATCAACTCCTTTATATTCAGGCTAAGACTGTACTATATGGGCTTTTTGGCTATTCTCTTCATCCTCTCTGTGATATGTTATTTTTGCATGTAGAACACTCCTTTGTCAGCGTGTCACTCTATAGTAAAAATCCATTTTGGTTTGATTCTGACACTTCGAGTACTGATTTTCTTTGCCATAATTTTTGGACACTGGATTTTTATTTTTCCTACCTCCGTCTGAAATATTAATGCTCCTAGTCCTTCATGTTATGTGACTAGTCTTCTAATTTTTCAGAGGGAGAGAGCATATTAATCATATGTTTGACTGCACTGGGTTTTTTTCTGTTTTATCTCTCAGTACAAGTGCAGGATGCAGGTGAATTCTTTTACTTTTTTTAAATAAGAATTAGTGTTACAGAATTAGCCATAGAACCATAACTGCTTTTCACCATGAAGTCTTTGCTTAAGGACAAGGAAATTGTTTCCTTCATTTCCAAGGCAGATGAGTCAGCCATCAGAAAATCTGCCTATGACCTTCTAAAAGTAAGAAGGGAGTAATTTCTTGAGAAGCAAAAATCCTGTAGAAAGACTCGTGTAACTTTTGTTGTGACCCATGGCTTTGTGTCTATTTTTAAAGCTCACAGCATAAAGTTTAACTGCACTGGGCCCTTGTGACCATATGATTAATTCTAGTCAAATTCTCACCAAACGGGCTTTTTTTTTTTTTTCCCTTGTACAGTAGATGAGCTCATAATGGAAAAATACGTGCCAATAGCTCAAGTGTCGGTGGCAGACAAGTCATAACTGAAGAGCTTTAAATCCCCTTTGGTAATACAGCCTTTTGTCTTCCCTCCTGTTCTTGGTTTGTTTTTGTTTCTCACTCATCCTCTGTGCATTCCTTCGTGCATTGCTCATGTCTCCCCACCCACCAGTGTGCAGAATCTAAGTTGAAACTAATTACTTTAATCTTACAGTAAAGCTCAGAAGTCCAGATCATGGACACAGTTTTGCAGAGCAGAAAGATGAGCCTTATCCCAAATTGTTTGCTGCATCTTTCTGTGAAATGCTTTCACCAGAGAACATATCATTCAGGCACTAACATCTACAATAACCAGCAGGATGAATGCAGAAAATCCTGGCTAAGCTAACTGTTTATTCAGACTAATTCTGCTTCAGAATAAAAGTAGGCAACAGCAAATGTTTTACTGTTGCTTAGTGTTTCTGCTGGAAATCTATGTTTTGCTCTGAAAGAATTTTAAGTGGGTTGTGGTTTATGCGTGTCCATCTGTGCCTTGGATGGGAGAGCCCTGAGGCAGTGTGCCCTGGTTTCTCTTCTCATCTGGGGGCTCCTCGTTTACTCGGATGGTGACTATTAGCACTTTCATGGAGAACATCGAGTATCTCAGTGCAGAATTTGTATGTTGATGTTTTCTGCCACATAAATAAAGCGTGCCCAACAATTTACAAATTGCACGACTGATGAGAGGCCTGTGCATCTCTTTTTTCCATCCTACTGATCTGTAGCAAGGACAGTGGATCTTCTTCGTTGAATGTGAAACCCCCAAAGGAACTTCTGGGATATGCACTTGCAAAATGGAAATAACGAACACGAAGGACTTTCTTTGACTTTCATCTTCAACTGTCTTTTGATTTATGTGTTTTTTTCCCCTTAGTTCCTTTTCCTGTTCATGATGCAATACAGGCAATTACTTCCTTTATTTGCACAGTAGGACAGAGTGCCTCTTCATTCTCTTCCTCTGTGTCTCACATCACACTTCCCATTTTTCAAAAGGCTGAACTGAAGGGTGGGCGAGAGCTCCTCTCAGGCCTGAGAGCCCAGGTCTTAAATGCTCCCTGCCCAGTGGTTTGCAGAACAAGGCAAAGTTCTGCACTGCACAGCTTGGTGAGACCAGAGCTACCCAGCTTGTGGTCTGCCAGCCGTTACTGGTCTCTGACACACAGATGTCCAAAAACACTTACCAGCTTCTCAGTCCTGGTACCTGTGGCCTGTTCAAAATGCACAAGTCAATTTGAGAGCATATTTAAATTTATGGCTGTTTTTAAGTAAAATGTTTCTAGTAATAAGATTACACCTTTTCAGATCAGTAGCATTCATTCACCTGTAGCTTAAGCACTTCCACGTTACCCTTGTTCTGACTGCCATCTGCCAGACATCACTGGGATATGAGAGAGGCTGTGCTTCAACTTCTCCAAAACAGATCTAGTGAGCTTTCAGCTGGGGAGAGGGTGGTAGGAGAGAGGTGGGGACTGAGGCAGATAGGACAACAAAAAGCATTCGTGAAAGCCTTTACCGTGTTTTACCTTGTTTTGTTTTGGTTTTGTTTTGTTTTGTTGTGTGTGGATGATTTTCACAGGACAAGACCTTCTTTACTAGAGTATTTAAGCTATCTCCTCAATTTTATGAGCATCATAGCTGGGCCTTGCAGCAATTACAAGGATTATATAGCCTTCATTGAAGGGAGGCATGTGCACATGAAACTGTTAGAAGTGAACTGGAAGCAGAAGGGTTATGACAGACTTCCTGATCCTTCTCCAACTGTAAGTTTTAAAATGACAAAGATTTATTGCAAAGGGCAGGAGAGTACAGCTTTGTACATGATTCTCATAATTAAAAAATAAGAAGAAAATCCATTTTTGGATTATCTTCCCAGTAATCGTTACAGTGGGTTTTTTTTTTTTTCTGTGAAGTGGCTGCTGTTTTTATCACAAGGTCAGGGGTGAAGGGGCTGGTGTCTTCCTCTTGAATTCCCCAAATGAGTTTGGCTTGCAAAATGGGTCATTGGTTAACGGGGGTTCTTTGTGCAGCGATGGGAACGGTCCGCAGGTTCTGACAACAAGGAGTGGCAGTTCAGCTCTACACAGAAGAGGAAATGTCAGGAAAAAAAAAAAAAGTCAAATCTCACCCATAGTGCAGGAGATGGTACAAGTACATGAATCATGGCTAATCAGAAACTGCAGCTTGTCCAGGTGCTTTGAAAGAGAATCTCACACTTTAAGAAGACCTGGAGGTCATTTTTCACATACTATTAACGCTAATTTTATTTTATATATTTTTAATATTACCTAAAACCTTCTTATGAAATTACCTTATTGTAAGGCAGGATAACACAGCATGAGAACCAGATTTTTCTCTCTTGTCTTAAGGTGACACTGAATGTGTCTTAAGCTTTGTGAAGGTGTGCAGAATGTCTCCTCTGAAGCTGAGTATGTGCCAATGCATATCTGATCCCCGTTGCACACACTTGCATTTCTACTGACTTCAGTGGCATTACTTCTGATTTACATTAGTCTGACTGAGGTCAGAATAAGGCCTTTACCATGTTAGATGCTTGTCAGCAGAGAATATTAAAATTTGCATTAAAGATAATTGCGCATTAGTTGAGTTTATTCCAGAACGTGGAGAATATATAAAAAGAGTACTTGGGATCAAAAAATGCATTGTTGTTTCAATAGCATTGCACTTTTATTACTCTTGAGAACATGAGCCAATTTTTACATGGTACCCAAGTGCCAGATTTAAACTTTTTAATTATCAAGGAGAATTTACTCCTGATGCATATTTGAAATCCAGCTTCAGACTGCTGATGTGATTGTCAACAGTAGTACATAGAAAGCTAGGGACCTCTAACAGAAAACACTGTGGTGTAGCACTCTATATCATGAGAAGGTATGCATGCTGTATGAGATGTGCACTTTTTGGACAAGTGGTTTTTAGCAGGATCTCTGAATGACAGCAGGACAGTAAGACCTACTGTTGTGCTAAATCCCAGTGCTTTTGGTTTCCAGGAGGGATCCAGGCTTTAGTTCCAGGAGATGACAGTATATATAGGGAAGATTTGTGGTTTCCATGGTACGGTTTTGTTTGTTTGTTTCCTTTCTCATTTTAGGACCAGCAGTAACTGATGTAGGAGTCTTTCGTGAAGTTCATCACCAATTTTGACTTCTAATTGTACCTATCTATAGGTAGTTCAGTAAACCAAATTGAACCAAATTTTTGTGGTCTTTTCTTTGTCACCTCCTCTAAATGAATTGTTATCAACTATCATTGCTAACTTTATTGGTTCTTGAAGTGCGTTGTTTTTGTATGTCATGAGCATTATCTTTTTTTTTTTTTTTCCCTTTAGCAAATGTTTCTAATGAATGTTTCATTGTTGTTTGTGCTTTTTAGGGAGCAGTGATGTACAAGCTGTGTATCACACTAGTATCTCTCATTTTATTCTTGACACTTACCAAGACCTTTCCTATGGCATATATTATTGATAATGAATTTCTTGATAAAACACCCTTCTTGTCAAGACTTGGTTACCTGTATGTTGTAACACAGGCAGCAAAACCAAAGTATTACTTTGCATGGACATTAGGTAAGTCTGGCTACATCACTTACTTTTATGAGTAACAAATAAGTTCATAAATGGGGAGGGGGATCTAAAACATTGCGGGGGGAAGAATAAATTAGCCCCTAGACCTGTAGTTCACGAGGGAGATGTACATGTTTTCCTGTGGGCAGCGAACCCTGCTGAAGTGGGGAGAGGTCAAAAGATTTGAAAAATGTGCATGAAATACCTTCTAGCTTGTCTGACATTCCCTGCCTCTGCAGCTAAATCTGATTTTCAGCTTCTTGCCAGTAAATTCAGTGTAACAATTCCTCTAATTTTTGCAGGAATTCTTAGGAAGAAAAATTTTGCTTCCTCTAAACCCTGATTTTCATGCTTTTTTCTTAATTTGCCACTTATATCAGTGGGGTTAAGAGGTTAAAATTTGTAACGCTGGTTTAAGCTTTACAAGTATATTACAGTGCAAATAGGCCTCTCTCTTTCTTTAGGGACATCTTTAGCACATGCATCTGTATTAGAAAACTGTAGTGCTTGTTGGGGGGCTGAAGTTAGGCTTTGCCTCTAAGGCCCTGGGGGGTCCTGTTCACACATTCGCTTTGAGCAGTCCAGAGAAGAGAGTATGGAGAACCATGGGGAAGGTGAGGAACAAAGGAGGTGATGGGGAAGGACCCAAGAATCTCTGCAAGTAAAAGAAGAGGAGGAGGAAGAGGGGTCATTACAGAGAGAAGCAAACTTCTTTTAGATTGGTGGTCAAAATAATCTTCTTGTATTTTACCTTGTTCCTTTAAAGTCCCCTTTCCCATCTATGTGTGAGGAGTGAAATCCTTCTAGGCCAGGCTGTAAACTGAGAGACTGAATTTTTTGTGCTGGTGTTCCAAGACTTTGTGTGTAGGGGAGATCCTGAAAGCCCAGCCAGCAATGCATCCACCTAAAACTGAGAAGAGTGGCATTAAACGGGATGGAAAGAGCCAGGGAAATTCATTGCAAGGCTGTGATTAAACTGCTGGGAATAAAACAGAGATCGAGGGAAGACAGCCAGGACTGGCATGTGTGGGATGGGAAAGGCTTTGGGATAAAGAATTGCTTGCTCAGAAACTTATTTTTGTAGGCTCCAATGTTAAAATGTTGCCTCCATTTTTCCAGTGTTATAGTTAACTAAAAGTCCATTATCACAGAGATAAACTGAATTTTGGACTTGTGACATGACTAAGCCATAGAGGCCGTAGGAAATATCGTACAAATGAGGGGCTTTGGGAAGAGCATGGATTGCAATGCATCCTGGGGGGTGAGGCCGTTTCTGGTCACGCTGCAAATCCAGGCAGTGAACAGCAGACACTTTATCCTTTCGCTGTTGTGTTCCCAGTGGCGTGGCCCAGGGCATGACAGAAGTGCCTGCTGAAACAGCCCCGAAGCGCTTCCTGCCCTCAGAAAAGGGACAGGCAGGCTATTGTGCTTGGGCCACGCTGCTGAATTCCTCCAGAACCATGAAAAGATGGAAAATTTGGCTACATTAGCGATAATTGTGGGAACGTGGCTGCAAAAGCCCAACTCAGAGCTGTCGATGAAACCAATTTGGGACTGAGCACCAGCACCCAAGGAGCTGTGGAAGCCGTACGCTGGAGCTCTTCAAGTCGGCAGGGAAACCTCTGCTGGGTTTGGTGGAGGTTGGGGAGTTGTGAGCAGTTCAAGGGTGGACAACTGCAATTCTTCTGCACTTCACCCCTGGCTCTGCAGGCAACAGCTCGGGAAGTGAGAGGCTGATGGTTCTGTTGTATTATGACAGGCCTGGATTTCTGCTTTCTTGCTTTTGGCAAAGAAACACTAAGCGGTCCCTGCCACCTGTGGATCAAGGAGGAGCAAATCCAGGAGTCCCCCTGCTCTGGGGTGACAGTTACACGCAGCTCCACTCTCTGAGATCGGGCAGGGTCCTATGGGCCAATTTCAGGCAGGGTTGATGTTTGTTTCCTTTTATTTTTTTAAACAGGCAGAGAATTAAAAACTTGGAGACCCTTCTTTTCATCAACAAAGTCTAGCTCATTTTGTAAGGTGGAAAATAAAATGGAAAGTTTTAGGTTAGAGAAGGTTGCTCATTTATTTACTGATTGTTAGTCTTGTTGTTTTTAATTAGGCTCTCTCGCTGGGTTGGTGCATTAGGGCTTCTCCATGAGCTTGTGCCTGTACTCATAGCATTTACAAAGCAAAATCAGTTTTCATTCTTGGGAAAGAAATGCTGACCTTTTTAAAGCATAACTTAACCAGGCTTGTATTTTGTAAATCATCTAGAATGAAAAGCCTTACCTGTATTTTCGCTTTCCTTTTTTCAACCCCTAATCCTCGGTGTTGGCTACACCTAGTGATCCAGAGATAACGAATCCCTTCTGTTTTCTGAGCTCTCCAAGAGAGGATTTCTGGCAGGAACACATTAGAAGCTGAATCTTGAAACTCAGTGATGAGGTGTCTCCCAGGCAAGGCTGAGAAGGGGAGGTAGTTGACTGGGAAAGAGCAGGAGTGCAGCATGTAGAATGTCTACTGTTACCCAAGCTTTTATTTGTACTTAAAGTAGTTAACTTTGTAATTGAAGTTACTTAATATTTGATTCGTAGAGATCATGGGGTACTTTAGCGAGGCATTGAGAAACAGGATTAGCAAAAGGCTTTGTTTGTGGAAGTCTGAATGAAAGTCTTAATTAAAACAGCCATGTTGGAACTCTTAATAAAAATGGTAAGCATGTCTTTGAGACACTAGTTTTTCTGAATTCTGGAAAATGCTGTGACATCCAAGTACCCTTTTGAGGAAAATGCTCATTCGTTTTATGGCAACTCCTATCTGTCTATCTCAGATGGATAATAAAGGCAAAATAATAGGAAAAGTGATTTCTAGCCATTGTTATTTTATTATTTTATTTCTTCTGCCCAATGAGTCGTTAGTCTTTCCTCTTGAGGAAATTACTCTCATGTTGCCTTATAGCAAGAGTAAGCCTCTCTTTGAAAGAGACGATGCTAATTGCTACAAAGCTGGCTTGAATGTGTGTTTAGTGTCATACTGACTGGTAAGAAAACAGTTCCTCCAGCAGCCTGATTTGACTTGTTTTGCATTGACATTGCAGCAGATGCAGTCAACAATGCAGCTGGTTATGGATTCAGTGGAGTTGATGAAAGGGGCACTTTCCGCTGGGACCTGTTGTCCAATTTGAATATCTGGAAGATTGAGGTGAGTTAAAAGAGTGGCTGTGTTGGCACAGTTATAGAGAAATGGGCACGATAACGGGGAGAAGCTTTGCTGGAAGGAAAATAAGTCCATGACACCAGGCTGCCCCTCTTTAACATGAAGAAGTTATGTATTTCATCTGTTGGGCAGATAAAAAGCATCTGTCACACAGGCTTCATCGCTCTCAGTATTCAGGTTGCATTTCTAAATAGTTTATAGAGGGCTAATAAATGATTAATCAGATGTTTAATAAATGAGCAGTCAATTACTGTAGATAGCGGCTGAGTTCAGCGGGTCAGTAAATTGCTCGCAGCTACGATTCTCCACCATCTGTGGTGTACTCTGTTTCCTTCTAAGTGTCTTCCACTCTTGTAACCCAGTTGAGGTGGGTGGTGGTAGTGGAAGAGGCTGCCACAAGTAGGCATTGCACAAGCACTTGCAAGGAAAACAAGGTTTGGAGAGATAACAGGTAGAAGAGTCAACGTGAATGGGAACTGGAAGGGCCACGTAGAGTTTAGGTGGCTGCTGATCTAGAGCTTCATCCAGCAAACCACACTGCTTCTCAAAACATGTCACACGTTTCTTGTGACTGTAGTATACTCTAACAGCCATTAGTCTTTTGTAAGCTATTTATGTTTGTTTCTCTAATGCAAAAGATGGCCAAAGTAATTTGTTTGCCCTGAAGTATATTTTTGTGAATGCCAGTGAGATGTGATAATGTTTGAGTCTGATACTGCTTTCTAAAGGCTTTTTTTTTCTTTAGAAATAGGAGGAGCTTCCCCCCTGTAATTCTGTAGTTATGATTTTAAAAGGAAAAGCAGATGAAAATAAGTTGACTGCTTTATTGCTGAATGATCTGTGACTAAGTGAATGTGCTGTAATAGCTCTTCTCAGAAATGAAAGAGCCCCTGTAATTCTTCATTGAAAGATGCCAAAACTGGAAGTGTCATTACACAGTCTCTCTTTCTCAACATCCTTCCTCTGTCTTTTTTTTTTTTTTAAAAAAAAAAAACCCAAACCTTAATTAATCCTCAGTGTACATCTTTCCTTGACTGAGGCAGAATACACAGCCCAGAAATGCTTTACACTCCTTGATCTCCTTGATGATGGCAGCACCCTAGACACCACTCTGAGATCTTGAATCAAGATCTGATTCAGTTTCGGGGGCAGGAAATGATTCCTTGATGGGCTGAGGCAGTTTCTGCTTGAAGGAGGAGAGTGAAGTGCAGGCGATGCTCTTTAGTCGAGCCAAAGTAAGGAAACATGAGCCTTTGCTCCTCTCTACTCACTGAACTGTAAGCCCCTCAAAACTTTTTTCCTTTCCTGGTCACACGGGCAATAGAGATCAGGGTGGAGAAATTATTTCCAAGAGCAAAACCAGAGTGCTTTCCATTGATTTAATCATGTGTGCAATGATCGAAAGAAAGACTACAGAGACCATTGCTTTGGGTATGTCTTGAGCTGTCACTTCATGCACCAACAACAATTCCAGGAGCTGAAGTGTGATTGTACAGTGCAGTTTTCAGCAGGTATAGCCACCTGCATATGTCAAATTGCTTAAGAGTTGGGAACTTGAGTGCTAAATGTGGCTAAGAAATTACCTGATACGTAGTAAAGATAAGCACATGGCAAGGGTTGTGAGGGCATTAAAATGTGATGGGGCTAAACCCATGTGGGGGACTTGAAAGCCTTGGCACTGTGCATATTTTGACAGCTAGTGACTACTGTCTGTCTTGGTAATGTAATAGAGGAACTTAAAGGAGGCCAAAAGAGAGTGACAATATTAGTTGGAAGAGAAATGATATTTTTCTTGGCTTCTCTTGGTGCAGTAATGCAATTAGGATGTGGCAGTACTGCACTGGGAATTGCTAATCCTTTTCACTCTTTAAACACAGAGGGTGAAGTGTGAGCCTTCAGGACTGTGCGTGGAAGTGTCAAAATATCTGCATTGTCCCCTTGGAAACCTTTGTCTTTAATCCATCTTTTCAGTGTGCCCTTGCATTCAGCTGATATGGGGAAATAATGTGGTGTCACAGAATCATGTCCTTGCTTGGTGAGGAGGTCCTCAGAAGTTTCTTTCAGCGGGCAAGGAACAAGAGGGAGTGGGAACGGGGAACTACCAGAGGTGAAGTTGACCAGGATTAGAGGAACTGCTCATAGAATGGTCCGGGCTGGAAGGGACCCCCAAAGGTCTTCTAGTCTGACCTAACAGAGTCCAGCAGTCCCCCAGAGCTGGGGGAGCTGGTGCTGTGAGAAGGTACAGGTGGTTCTCCCAGACCCTGGAGTCCACTCTGGTTTCTCTAATGGGCAGTGGCTGAGAAATGGCTTCTAAATTAGTCCTAAATTAATTTTTTTTTTGTCCATGTTTTTCAGTCTTCCCCTTTCCTTCTCCAAATTGTAATGCATTTCTTTTAGTTTTCACAACACTTTGTTTTAATAGCACTCTAGGGAAGTCCAGACGACGTAATTGGTGGCAAGATATCTCTTCCAAAGATGAAGCTGTTTATGAACTGAAGGGAAGGCCAAGCATTTAGAACAAGAAAGCTTTCCAGATTTCCTGTAACTTGAAAAGTAACCAAATGTTGTATTTAATTTTACAAAACAAAGTGAGATTTTACAGCAAGTGCCAAGCATTAGTGGTGAGCAATCAGCCTAGTTAAAGTTTATCCCAAAACATCTTAGTGTAACGATGGACTGTGGCACAGTCTTCACAACAGTTATCCGCTAGAATTAATATTTTTCTATGTATCTCCACTTTAATTTAAAATGTAAATGTTATTCTATAGGTTTCAGTGTTAACATTTCATGTGAACTTCTTTCTTAGACTGCGACAAGTTTTAAAATGTACATTGAAAACTGGAACATTCAGACAGCTGCTTGGCTAAAACGGTAAGAATAATGAAAACAGTATCGTGCTTGTGAGACCCAAAAACTCTAGATGGCCTGGAAAAACACTGACTGGTGAATCTCACAAATGTATAGCCTCTTGTCTGTCTCTGTTTCCTATGTCTTTAACAGTTGGTGGAATGCAAGGGTATTTGGTGCTGTAAAAGTTTTATTGCTGCAAATGTAAAATGCCCGCATTTTATATACGAGCAGCAAAGCCATAAACGAACTGTTCAGATCTTCCATAATAAAAAGTAATAGCCTTTTCATGGCATCTTTTAGGCTGCTCTTTGCCTCCGTTATTCTTGCTGCACTGTTTCACTTTGCTGTGTTACGTTTCCCTCGTGTACTATTTCTGGAGGTGAGCCTTGTGTCACTGGGATCCAGTTCAGCTCGGACTGGATGGAAGTAGAAACCTTCAGAACCCCGTTGTAGTCTGGTTTGGAGCTACCAGAAGATGCTTGCTAGAAAGTCCCTGTTCAGGACATGGAGAAGAGACTTCTTAGAGCATTGGGAAGATCTGATTTTAACCCATGACTGTTAAGGCACTTACAAATACTAGCATAAGCCCAAGTTTCCTAGATTAAACTGTCTCCTGTAACTTGTCACACTTTTGGCATGGTTAAAGCTCAGCGTGCAGTCAGTGTGAGGTCTGAAACGCAGGAACAGAGTTGTTGTGAATGTCAAAGCTATTTTTATTGTTAAATATATACATCTGAAAAGTCAGTGTCTACTATTTTTCATTATTCAAATGATGTTCCTGATAAGAAGTGCTTTATCTTGACTCATTTCTTTGGAACACAGCATTTCAGTTAAACCGCAGATAGCTGTATAGACCCGTTGGTGAATTCCTGACCTGGTCACTTGTGTCTTTGGAGTAAGATTTTTGGACTGCTAAAGTTAGCAGGAATCCCCTGTTTTGCAACAGCTTACGACATTCCCTGTTGTTCCCAGCATCTGCCAGTTAACAGCGTCTAAAAATACCTCTGTTTGCCAGTGGAGGGTGGGGTCACCTCTCTGTCCTTCGGCTTGCTTTTTAATCTGCCATCGGAGTTTTGAAGGGTGTAGTGTGTGATTCCACACCGAGGTATAAAGGTGACAGAGAAGTCTTGCCTGCCCTTTGCCCCAGCATTGATTTAAATGCTATGAGCACATGGAGTATGTGTACGGGTGCTCTTTGGATACATGGTGCATAAAAGCACACTTCCTCTCTCCATCTCCTGCTCCGTGTCAGTGAAGGGAGAGTGCCTCATGTCCTCATCTGTAACTGAGGAAAGATAAGACTGTTTAGAAAACAGAATAAGACCTTAAAAACAGAGAAGGATTTGAGTTGCGGTGTCCATTAGCCCATTGTATTCAGCTACTTCTTGTTTTGTTTTTGTCTTGGCAGTGTTTGCTATGACCGAGCTCCCTGGTACCCTACGGCTTTAACGTTTATCCTGTCAGCCCTGTGGCATGGGATCTATCCTGGATATTATTTTACATTTCTCACTGGAATCCTTATCACACTCGCAGCCAGAGCAGTATGTACCTTTCATTGTTCTCTTCTAAGGTCCATGCTAGATATTACCCAGCTGTCAACTGCAGGGACCACCCTGACATGGTCAAGCAGCTTGTCCTTTGTGGGCTTGATGTTCACTGAAACTTTGTTCTGTATTGATGCTAATTATAAAATACCCCCAGCAGTTATAACCAGCACCAATTCTGCATGTGCTGCAGTGCTGTCCTTGGCTGGCAGAGGGAATGTTGCCTGTGAGTGTGCAGTTGGTAGTGCCACAAATGCTGTCCATGTGGTCAGACTAGCTTGGGATCCAAGGCTAAGCTTGAGTCCAGTCTTCTGCTAGGTCACGTTGCCTTATGTGCTGGCATGTAATTGGCTCTGGGTGCAATCTTTCACCAGAAGCTGTTATGGGCTGAGCCTTAGCCTAAACTTGAACTCTTTCAGGGGAATGCAATTGATGGAGTAAACTGGTCTCTGTGTGTATGGCCTAGTCTTGTCCAGAGTCACCAAAGGTGGAACAGGTTTCATGTCTCACTGTTAAATTCATCACTGCTGAACCAGGCAGTTGTGCAGAACTGGAGAGCACCACCATTGTTGTTCAGAGTTTGACTATGGCTAAATAACCAGGTCAATTTGAAAGGTGAATTAAACTAGTGATTAGTATTAACCCGTATGGCTAGAGCAGGGTGCTGAACGTGCAATCTCGGCATGTGCTTTGTCTGTCATTTGTGAGGATTTCATAGATGTGAAGCTAAACCAAAATCTCTAGGAACAGCACATACTTGCAGGTATAAACACATATTTGTTCATTTAAAGTAACTTTGTTTCACCATTGGTTACCAGTAAAAAATCAAACCAGGAGAGAGGGACATCAAATCATAACAACTCCCCTCCCCAAAGATATTGTGCCACATATGAGCATGAGAGTCTGCTCTCTGTCATAATCACAGAGGAAATTAGGGGACACTTCTCTGTTTGCCACTGGTTGACTGTGGGATCTTGGATATACCAGTCAATACATTTCTGTCTTCCTACTCTCAGTGCTTTCTAACTGGTGTATAAACTTCTCTGTGATACTAGCGCTGAGGATAAGGGGAGAGTCGTACGCTGTAATGTGTCTGCGTGACTTTAGCGAAGAAATGGATTTGTATAATATTCTGTTTATTTTTCCCTGACCTGCAGATAAGAAACAATTGCAGACATTACTTCCTCTCGTCAGTGCCTCTCAAGATAGCCTACGACATTGTCACCTGGGTTGTCACTCAACTGGCAGTGTGCTATACCGTTGCACCGTTTGTGATGCTGGCTGTTGAGCCCACCATTAAATTTTACAAGTAAGTTCTCTTCTCTTGACTGTTACTCTCCAGGCCGGCACAGGCTTTTATAAAATAACCCAAACCACACTGAAAAGCAGTTGGCATTTCATCAAATTTGAAAGGAGTTCAAACAGGATGTTTAATAATGTGTAAGGAGTGTTTTTTGCACTCCTGTGACTTAATGAGATGATAATAATCATAATGCCAAGGCAGAGCACTTCACTTCTACTTCTCAGTCTTTCTGTCTCGTTATGTGACTTTTCATGTATTCAGTTTCCTCTTTTCAAAGCAGTCAAGTCTCAACCACTGACAGTGGCCAAGGCTGGAGAGGTTAAGAATAATGCGAGTTGGCAGTAGGAAGGACTCAATGAATTAAGACCATGTTTCCAGCTGCCAAATGTATAGAACAGGAGATGTGATCGGTCAGCAGGAGATAAGGAGGGTGCCTGGCAGAGCATTACTTCTTGAAATGAGGATGCTTTTCTTCTGAATACTTCCATAGGAAGTAAATACTTCCCTAGATTCTTTGAAGATAAGAAAACACCGGTGCTGTAGAGTATATTGGATATACTTTAATAAAAAAAAAAATAAATAGAGAAGTTAAGAAAATAATTTGAAAAGGGAGACTGGACTACATTGCTTTACTTTTCTTTCCTTCTACAGTGAACTGTCAATATAGAGTAACAGGGTTTTGGTTAAGAAAAAGGACGATTCCCTCTAGCACAAGACATAAAACTGGTAGTCAAGATAGCTGCTGTCAGAAGACTGTTTGAAGGGGTTTGAATTTTGACATTTTCTATCCGTGTTTCTTAAAACTTTTGCTTTCAACACAAAAAACTTACCATATAAAAATGACTCCAAATCATTCTTAAGTTTGGTAAAAAGCTTTCCCATGTACCTTGTTGATATCTTATTTTTTTTGTCTTTCAAGACAAAGGTAGCAAACAGCAGTCAGAGCAAAAAAGGAGATAAAAGACTTAAAATACTAAACTGGCTTATAAATTTGCCCTCTAAGTGAAGTTGTTTTCCTCTGTGCTACAAAAGGCCATTCCATGTAGTAAATATTAAAGTAATTCTGTGAAATTATGTTGCTAACATCAAAACTTAAGAAATAAATATATAGAAGTAACTTGCTAGTGTTATGCCAGCATCCACAAAGGCAGAAATGTTATATTTACCAAAGTTCTGAAGAAAGAAAATGATTTTCCACCCTTGCTCCAAGTTGGGTTATCACCTTAATGTTGTTTGCCCTAGTGACTTTGAACATAGTTAACACTTTAATGTTAGAGACTGTTAAGGAAGGAGATTTGGAGCTCTGTACACCTAGCAGTGACCTTAAGCACCTTACAAGGATATCAGAATTATGGTAAGAAGCATAAATGGGACCACAGACAGGTGCATCCCTGTGGTTAAGAGCTGAACCATTCTGCTCCCAAACGTCGTCCTTCCCAAGCTACCAGAGCCCCAAGTAATTGGTTTAAGTATTTTTTTTTAATTTCTGTTCAGTCTTGTGTGTACTGAATTATTTGAAATAAAAATATTTGGTATTTAATAAGATCTCAAATTAAGGTGTCTCTGAGTGGTTGCCTTCAGAAACACATAGAACACAGTTGCCTTCTGTAAACATGATTACCTGACCTTCCCCAGTTAAAAGTTGAGTGTTTTGATTTATTTCAGATCTCAGCACTTGGACTGATTTATTTTTTTCTTTCTGTCACTTTTTATTTTGTTTTTTTTTTTTTTAAAAAAAGAACAACTTGTACAAGTTTTATGTCCTAAGCATGAAGTGTGTTTCTTCAGAAAGTAGCCTCATATACTGTAACATTAGAAGAGAAAAGGGCTGAAGAAACACGTGTAATTCAACCCCCGATTTAGCTGAGCTGTTAGACTTTGGATTCTGGAGTTTGCTGATTGATTCCTTGCCTCATTAACATCCACGGCAACGTTTTCATGGATGCTAGAGGATACCATATGCATAGGCTGTGTGGAATTCAAGGGTGTGTTTTCACGCTTCCTAGGTCAGATTCATACTTTCTGCATTTGTCCCTTATCGCTCAGTTCTGCGTGAGCTTACCAAAGTTGCATAATTCATGCTGTCACTGACAAAAATATAACGTTCTCTTTCTGCTTGTGTTCCCAGGTCTATGTATTTTCACATGCACGTTCTAAGCATCCTGGTGTTGCTCGTGCTACCCATCAGACCTCAAGCCCGCTCCATAAGGAAGCCTCAGAACCAGACCACGCAGAACTCTGTTAAAAGCAAAGACAAATGACACCTCCAAAGAAAATTGCTGACAATGGGTAATCAAACTGTCATATTGGAAACAAACAAAGAAGAAGAAAAACGGGTGGGATGAGGGTTGAAGTAGAAGACAAGTGGTGTTTCTATTGGTTATCTTAAAACCTTACTGGAAAGGGCAGAGAAGAGCCTGAATGACTGTATTTCAAATTATTCCAGTTACGAGAGATTTTACAGGCAACGTTTACAGGCTCATGGGGCATTTTGATTTTTTTTTAGTAAATATTTTTATGAAGTGTTTTTATATATTTAAAGTTTTTCACACGGAGAGGAATTTTTGCTCTTTTACAGAAATATGCATTTATTAATCAGTGATCTCGCAATTAGAGGGACAGGAAGCAGCTAGCAAAGGGTTAGACCAGCTGCCTGATAGCCTGGTGCTGTGGGCAGCTGGCCCAGGAAGCTTTTCATCTCCTGGCTCTGGAGGGAGATGATGCAACTAGAAAACTAGGGACATGGGGTTACTCAAGGTGCTGGTGCTGACTTCTGCCCCGGCAGGGAGGAGAGGGAGAGGGGCTTTCTCCAGCCATCCCCAGAGCAGGGACTGCAGCCTGAGCTCGGCAGCAAGGGCATTCCACATCCCTTCCATGTCACACCTGCTGGTAATGAGGGCAAGACAAGTCCCTTGGGAATAGGTATCTGGGAGCACTGGCAACTGGCTGGGCCAAAATCTAAAGCCAAGTTAAAAAAAAAAAATAAAAAAACCAACAAACCAAAACCCTTTAGAGTAAAAGAAGGGGCATACACACTGCGTTGTGCTTCTCTAATGGTGCAGCTGGTGCTCGTTGCTACATCAGCCTTATTTTGAGGTGTTAGAGTGATGCAGCACGTCCATTTCACTGTCAAAATAACTGAGGAGCTGTGCAGGTTTAGTGTTTTAAAGCTCAGTTATAGGTTAAATCTGAAAAGGGTTTGTAAATGGATCTGTTCTACTCAAAAACATCCTGTCTTGCGGAGGAGTTACTTTCCAGTGGGATAACACTAATATGAAACCTTGAACGGTAATTATCATAGTCATAATAAGTCATTCTCTACAAAACATTGTGACACATCACGATCATCGCAGGAGTCAAGTCCAAGTCCTTGTATGATCTTGGCATGTGACTTAGCCTGTTGATTCCAATTTCCCTGCTTGTAAAGTTCTTGGCTTACAGGGACGTTTTGAGGCTTTATTTCTAAGAGCTTGTGCATTGAGATAACCCACTGCAAAGTGCTGCGTCAGTTGTTTTTTTTAATTTCATTTTTTAAAAAATCCACTTACCCCAATAAAGCAGGCTGGTATGACACATCAAAGCCAACTAAAACATTATTTTAAATTACTGGTTTCCAGGAATGTTTTTATCAGGATTTAGTAGAAGTGATTCCCTTGTTAAAGTATTGGTATTGCTTTATGATCATTTAACTGACGTGTGATTGAGCAAAGAATCTGCTGTTTACTGCATTCTGATTTTTGTGTCAGATTAAAGTTTTGCAGCATCCTAGCATTTTGGGAAGAAACAAATTGGCGAAACCAAAACAAGTTCCAAAAAAAGTTTGATTTTTTTTTTTTTTTTTTTTTTTTTTTTTTTTTTTCTTTTTCTCTGGTGGGAAGTTTTTGTCCTGTGACCAACTCCTGATTTAGAGCATAGTTCATGGAAGAGTTTATTTGGTAATTTATTTTGAAGGTGAGATGGGATTAAAAGCTTGATCTGAATAAACAAATTTGTGTCACCGCCTGGCATTATTAGTCACAAATGACTAACCTGAAAACAGGTGAGTGGTGGTGAGATCCTTCACTTGAGAGGGGAGATGCTTTGGTCTGGTGGATTTTACAGAGCAGCTGAGCTTTACACCCTGCTCCTGCTGAAACAGAGACAAGACCACCCCTGTTTGTTTTCATGGCAACTTTGTCCTTCACTCGTCCAGTCCTTATTTGTCCTCGTGTGTGTTTTCTCCTTGTGGCACCAGCCTCAGCTGCATGTTGGGCATCCAATGTTTCCCTTGAGGTCTGGCTGCACCAGCCTTGTTCCTTGTGGGGAGGAACCAGGGTGCATCCACAGGGAAGATGGGGACTCTGGTGCTGCTGGCTCTGGGATCCCGAGGGCTGAAGCCAGCCTGCATTTACCTCCCCAAAACTGGAATGAATCACCATGGATTCTGGCAGAGCCAATGTACCACGCATCAACTCCAGGCTCCAGCAAGCCTGCAGAAGGCAAATGTTTCCAGCAGGTTGGCTTTAGGCACCTACTTTGGGAAAATAAATGCACTCAAAGTGGGGTGTGGGTTTGTATCTTCTGCTCCGTGCCCTGAGGTCTGCCTGGTCTGAGGCCCTTCCTGAACTCTGCATTCAAGAGAGCTCAGATTTTATCAGCAGGGTTGGTTTCCTAGTGTTTCACGTAAGTGGAACTTGCTTAACTCTAATGCCATCGACTTCTGCTGCAGTTTCAGCTTCTACAGTGTGATGAATTAGTCAGGACTAGTGAGCAAGCTCTCGTTCTCCTGTGACATTGTCTTCTCAGCCTGCACCTCTCCCAGAAAACAGGAACCCTGGGCTTAAATGAGAAACTGGTCGCGTGGATTTAATATGATATGTTATGGGAATTGAAATTGAAATGGTCTTTTTGAAACATTGCATTTGCAAGGAAACTTGCTGGGGGGAAGGGGGCAGGGAGGGACACAAAATTATCTAAAATCTTTTCTTTACCACGTTACTGTGGGCTAGGCAGTTTGCTTAGCCAAATGTGGCAGTCCTGCAAAGCTAACATGGAGTGGATTTAAACCACTGTAAAACTTTCCTTTGAAAAAAGGCTGTTAGCTTCTGTGCTACCTTTCTCAATCCATTGCCCTGAGTCTTCCTCTCCTTTTCTTCTTCGCAGGGGGAGAAACTTTGGTTTTATAGACTGCAAACAGATACTATTATTTAGAGAAGACTTGTACTAGTAGCATCCATCTACTTTGTACGGGAGAATATAACTCTAAGAGCCAAAGTAGAAATTCAAGTGATAAAAGTGTAATGTCGGGAACTTGAGTACTGGCCTTGCATTACTTGGTCTCTACTTGGAATACTGTAATTTGAGGATGTGCTTCAGTAATTGAAATACATAATTGCGGTTACCAACAGGTTATTAGTCTCTAATCCTTTTCTCAGTTCCTTATGCTGCAAGAAGCTGAGGAGCTGAAACTTCTAGAGAGATTCTGAGGACAAAAACAGTCTTGATGGCTTGTAAGAAAAATATGGGGCTATCAGCCAGAACTGAAAAGGTAGATTGTACTGGTTTGACAAAGGTTGTATTTTAAATATTGGAATACCAAAAAGACACCACCACCATCACCGCCTTGGATTGAGGACAAATTTTGCCTACTATTTTTCAGATTGTATTTTAAATATTGGAATACCAAAAAGGCACCACCACCATCACCGCCTTGGATCGAGGGCAAATTTTGCCTACTATTTTTCAGCATGTTTGGCTGCATTAAAACTAAACTAGAAGTTGAGACGCACTGAGGAGAGAGGACTGCATGAAGAGTAAAGTAAGCAACAACAGCAATTTCCTCAGTGGAGTGGAAGCACAAAGTACTTACTTCTACTGTCTTGTAAGCTGTCCCCCTCCTTGAGTACGTTCCTACATGTCCCCTTGGAGCATGCCAAGTCAGCAATTTCCTCAGTGGAGTGGAAGCGCAAAGTACTTACTTCTACTGTCTTGTAAGCTGTCCCCCTCCTTGAGTACGTTCCTACATGTCCCCTTGGAGCATGCCAAGCACCGGAGGCAGCACTCAAGTGGGATACAAGGTGGGCAGATGTTTTTCCTCCCCTTTTTGGCCGCTCTGTTCTGCGTGCAGACATGGCACATAGCTGGGATTCTTGCATTACTTCAAATGAGGTAGGTGGGTGAGAAGGCCATAGATTTTTACTCTCTTGGTAGGTGTTTCCATAAACCTGCACTTACCTCTGTTTGCATGTACAAAAGCAGGCTTAGCAAGCTAGATCTCTGTCCTTTCTTAGAAATACAGGTTTAAATACTGACACCCAAGGAAGCCTAGTGATAAAATTCCTGTTGGTGAGGTCAGTGGCTCTGATATTTAAAGCCTTTATCTCCTTATCCCTGAACTGGGGACTTTAGAAAAATATTCTACTGGCTGCAGTAGTAAAGGGACTAAACAGAAACTTTAAAGAGCATGTTATGGGGAATGACTGTAGTCCATATTCTGTGGACAGAGGAAGAGTATGTCTCTCTCCATCCTTGCCCAAGACAACGTGACGTGCCTGGCTGCATCTTGAAATACCAAATATTCTTTGAGGTACCGTTCTCTTTCTTTCTGTCACTGGAGTGATGTATTTCAGCTCTGGAGGCTGTGATACCAAGTGGGGAGCCTTGCCTGACGTCTCAGCATGAGTACGAACGCACGGTACGCGCTTCAAAAACGTGTTTTTTTGTGCAGCCTGCTGCTCCCTTTCTTCTTGGAGATGACAGTAATAATATGCAGGAAGCCTGTGGATGTGCTCTGGGTGGAAGCTGCAGCCTTGACATGAAGCGGCAGCGCCTTTGCTGGGTTACGTTTACGAGTGGTGCCCTCTGTGGGCGGCTGGACCTCGGCGAACACTGGAGTGAAGAACCAAGCGTGCTGAGATGGAGGGGGATGCTACAAACCTGAAGGTTTTTGCAGCAGGGCAACCGTGCCAACTGCAGGACAGCGGCTGGTTATCGCATGCGCGGTAACAAGTAGATTGTGCTTTGGGGCAGGAGAGCAAGAGAAATTGAAGGTCTAGGTAGACTGGAAAGAAATATTATGGGAGGAGATGGTACCTTGCCAACTGCAGGACAGCGGCTGGTTATCGCATGCGCGGTAACAAGTAGATTGTGCTTTGGGGCAGGAGAGCAAGAGAAATCGAAGGTCTAGGTAGACCAGAAAGAAGTATTGTTACAGGAGGAGATGGTACCTCGTTGAGAGAAAAGATGGTGTTTATATGCCTGAAGAACTTGGGGTACACTTCTGTTTTCCTGACTCAAGTATGGTCTGTGGACAGGAACTACACGACGGGGCAAAAATCAGTTCTGAGAAGTGCCCTGTGACTCCCCACAGGTCCCGATTTATTGTCCATCCTTAGAGATGCTCTGAAAGTGAGACCCCAGGTTTGCCTGGAGGCTTTTCTGCTGCAGCATGGTTCCCCTGGATGAGGGGCTGTGCAGCTGGTCTGTGAGGCTCTGGCACAAAGGGCAGGCAGCAGGTCCAGGAGCATGCCATGCTCTCAGCTGGTTTTCCTCATCCCTCTGTCGGATGCTGTACAGGTAAATACTGTGTCCAGTAGTACCAGGAAAAGAGTTTGGAGCGTACTGAGGCTGAGCCAGTCATGGTGGGACAGGGTGATGGGAAGCACTGCCAGAGCCCAGACACACTCAGCAACTCTTGCCTTGTCCAGGGATGGAAAGTGGTACCCCTCTTCATCAGAAACATCTTCAGATGGTGACATTGTCACTGCTCTGAGACACATGGAATTCCCTTTTTCACATTTCTTCTTGCCTTGATGGATTCTGCATTACTGCACTTGGTTTTTTTCTGCTCTAATTAATTTATTTGTGTTTCAGAAAGATGGTTCTATGTGGCTATTTTATGTTTGATCAAGGAGATACACAACTAAAGGCAACCTCAAAAGATACAAGTATAGAAATAGATAATGTGAACATATTCTAAGTCTATGAATTGATGTACCTGTCTGTGACTGATGTGGGTTTTTTTTTCCTGAGTGCTCCTAAATGACACCTTACAGTGTGCAACAGATGGTGCAGGTCTCCTCTGGAGGTGTCTCGGGAAGCAGTTCTGGCAAAAAAACTCATTTCTGACACCCACAGGCTCCCCCAGCTGGCCTGGTCCGTGGCTCCTCCAGGATCTCCTTCAGGTGAGGGGCTGCCTGGGATGCTTTGGAGTAGCTTGAGGGACCATGTGCTTCCTCCTCCTCCCACCCCGTGGACACATGTGTGATCCACGGCGTGCATGTGTGAGACAGAGAGACTGCTTGCAACTTCGGCCCAGGTGCAGGGCCCCTCGGGTACGTGAAATTAAAGATGCTCTTCACGCAAATTGTGAAGATCAGAAAGACACATCTCTTTGGGCAGCAGACAGCAGAGATAACTGCGTAGGTGGGGACCAGAGGTGCAGAGAGATTGTGACAAGGCCCCCGTGACCAAGCAGCTTGTGCCACAAGAAGGAGCAAAAGGTGGGTTTCCGAAGAGCCAGTCTATGGCTTCATGTGTCTGGAGATGGTGGCAAGGTTTGCCTGCTGCTTTTGGAGAAGTCCACGCTGGATCCAGCACCGGTGGGGCCAGATGCAGCCCCGTGGGAGCGACTGTCTGCCGTGGTGTGACCACAGGACCCCTGTGGCACTGACAGAGGGACTGCAGACTCCTTAGCTGGGTACGTGCTCGCATATACTCTCTGGGTTGTTCAGCCTGGAGAAGAGAAGGCTCCAGGGAGACCTTACAGCAGCCTTCCAATATCTGAAGGGGGCTACAGGAGAGATGGGGAGGGACTCTGTCAGGAAATGTAGCGACAGGACGAGCGGTAACGGTTTTAAATTGGAAGAGGGGAGATTTAGATTAGATACCAGAAAGAAATTCTTTCCTGTGAGGGTGGTGAGGCACTGGAACAGGTTGCCCAGAGAAGCTGTGGCTGCCCCATCCCTGGAGGTGTCCAAGGCCAGACTGGATGGGGCTTTGAGCAACCTGGTCTGGTGGGAGGTGTCCCTGCCCAGGGCATGGTGGTGGAACTTGATGATCTTTAAGGTCCCTTCCAACTCTCACCACTCTATGATTCTATGTGCCTGATGCCAGTTTCAAATCCTGGGCTGGACCCTCCCACGCCTCCCCCCACCCCAATGAAATCAAGAGCTGCTCTTAAAATAGGAAATGTCAGCAAGAGTCTTTAGTGTCTTTATATTCGCCTTCTGATCTCGGCGCCTTTGAAGGCCATGCGTTCGAGCTGTTCCCAGCTGTGAAGGCCAGAAAGGCTTTTGGAAACGGCAGCTGCCAATAAGACCATTTCCACCCTGTGCCCAGGCTCCTGATGTGTTTTGCAAGTGATGTGAAGCCACGGTGGGCACAGGATCTCTCCTCTCCCCTGGCTCTTTCCTGCCCAGAGTTTCATCTGGCGGGAGGGAGAGTGGCAGCCCCTGCCCAGAGGATGGGCAGTGACATTATCGTTGGCTTTCAGGGAGCTGGCTTCTGCAGAGCGGTGGGTTTTGTTTGCAGTCCCAGCGGCCTGCTATCGGCCTGCCTCAATTAGGCTTTTTGACTGATGGCCAGTTTAATGAGCCTATGTACAGAGGGTCATTCGACGTGGCAATTATACCTATAAATCTATTTGCGGCGGGGCTCGAATAACCTTTTGCGCACAGTTCTTCATAAAATGACTGTCTGATTAATTAACATTAATTTATCCGCTGTATGGAACCAGATGCAGGCTGTATGAAAGCCTCTGCTCTGATGTGCAGGCGCTGTGTGAACTGGGAGGATTTGGGGAAGGGAATGGCTCTGATGTTGTTTAAAGTCTCTCTCTTAGATTTTATTTTTTTTTCCCCCTCTTTCTTCCTCTCTCCCTCTCTCTGGTCCCAGTTGATTAACATTCCAGGGCAGCATCATATAACAGGGGGCAAAATTCAATTAATTGAATATGAAATATTTATAACCCTACTCTATGTGTCTATCAGAGAAGGGTCCTTAATAGATCTTCTCATTAGCATGGACTGGTGACTCACTTCTCTGCTTTCACAGTCATTTGGAATTAAAATCCAATTAATCTAATGTCCCTGTGAATATTATTAAACTATTTGAAAAACTGCATAGAAGAGATATGAGGCAGGGGGTGAGGGGCTAAGAGAAGAAGAGGGAATATGTCTTGAGCTCATGAAGATTCATTTCTTCTCTGTTAAACACGTAGTCTGCAAAGACTAATTCCCTGTTTTCTGGAAAGTGGATAGCTATTTCTTAATAGCAAAAGCCTGAGAATGGAAAAATAACTTACTTTCTAAAAGTAGAACTGTGTCGTCTTTGAACAGGGGAAGAAATGCCCTTACCTTCTGCCATCTTTCAGGTTGCTGCTTCTTCTCGGGTGCTAATGTTAGCCTGAACTGGTGGACAGATTTACACGAGGTATTTAGGCACCATGAGATAATTTTGGGGCTCATCCCCAGCTCCTCAGCAGTGTTCAGCTGCCCTAGGCTATGGGGCTCGCTCTGTGGCCAGAGACCCCAACTCCCCAATCTGGAGCCCAGGAGGGCACCTCATATCCCTCCTGACCCACGCAAGGAATTTCCCTTCCCATGGGGAGAAGTGGGATGACATTGGACCTCCTGGAGTGGAAACAGTCAGGACACGTAGATCCCCGGCCTGGGGAGCACTCCTGGACTGCCTGGTACAGATGTAGCCTGGAGGACTATTTAATTGTTAAATATCTCTGTCTCTTCAGTGGGTAGGGCACTGACCTGAAACTCAGCAAGGAGGGATCTTAACCATGAATTTCATGTGCAAACTTTGAGCAGGTTTCGAAATTGACTATTCCCCTAATGGGAATGACTTGAGGACAAAATCCTTTAATGACTCAAAGGAATTCAGAGGCTGCTGCAAGAGCATGTAAGGCAGGAGATAAATATTTCTGAGCTGGAAGAATATTCTAGATATCCAGATACAAAATGTTCCTCTTCTATTTTAAAAGCAATAAATTAAAAGGTCTGTCCACAAGGTTTTTTCTGGTTTTGTTTGCTTTTTGGTTTAGATGGAAGTAGCCTATTCCTTTGAACGCTGCCCTTTTTTTTTTTTCTTTTTTTTTTCTGTTAGAAGCTTAGTCCAAACGTTATCACAGAACATAAATACGCATTAAGAGACAACTACTATACATCCCCATGCCTTTATGAAGCCTTATAAAGGGAGACTCTAGAGAAAATGAACATCCTTCCCCTGTCACAGAGGTACAGCCCATGGGAGACCCTTCGCTGCATAGCGATGCTGCTGGGCGGACTGCAAGCCAGAAACAAGGAATACTTGTGCCTGTTAGGCAGAGGTCAGGCTCGGTCCCTCCTTTCCTTCAGCACATCTGGAGTTTTTGTCACCCCAGTATCTACCAGTTCCAATTTATTAATTCTATCTAGTAAAACTGCAAGTGACGCCTGTGTGGTACAGTGAAGTGCAGTACGCGAATCTCAGCTGCTCTGGACTTGATGCAGCAAAGAAACCCCGGTTGAGCATACGTATTTTTAATTTTCTGAGGGAAATCTGTGCCTAGTGTTCCCCTTTCCCCATTATTGTAACCCTAAAAGTCACCTAGATCTTCTTAAAATAGCTTAATATCCTAGCAATGAAGATTTCCTCAGCCGTTTGGTTTGGTGCACTGAGGAGCTGGAGTCAGACCTGGCAGAAACATACTCCCATTCAGAGTAAATCTGAGCGAAGAAGCCTCTTGATTCAAACCACAGCTTTTCAGGGAGAAGAGAGCAAGAACTGAAGATCTTAACCCTCTTCGCTTGGGAGAAACCACGGTACCTGAAACTGGGTGGCACCTCACAGGGTGAGAACGCCCTGAGGGTGCAGTGTTGGTCTGCTGGAAGCTGGTGTCACTGCAAAAAGCCGCTGTTTGGGCCTGGTGGCATTTCATACCCGTTTTGTCTGTCTGTCCATCAATCTATATTTATTTATTGCTGCTGGCCGGCTGTGATGGATATAGGGAGGTGGCTGAATCTGAACTACAGCCTTGAAATTTTATTATATAAGGCTCTAATTGGGTTTGCTTTTGATGTTAGAAGAGATTGATTGTGGCAAAACTCTTGACCCCAATCAAATTAAGGGAAGAAACAAGTTTTTCTGTGCTGTTAAGTCTGTGCTTTTCCTGCAGCTGGTCACTGGATGTTGTCCCCAGTTCATTCTTATTCCCCCTTCCATCCCAGCCAGAGATGAATGTGGCAGGCCTTCTCAGTGGCTTCCTTCTCCCTTTGTCTGTTGTTTATGGTCTATGTCCTAGTTTAGGCTCCAAGTCCCAGTGGTCAGGGACAAATAGTCTTGATTGCCCATTTCCCTGGGATCTCTGCAGCAGGAAAATAGAGAGAAAGGCAACATGAAGTGCACTTGTTCTGTGCCGTGAAGATTGTGCTCCCGCTTTGCCCTGGTATAAAATGACTGCTGCTGATGAAGGGCAGTGGAAAATCAGATCTCTGGGTCTTTTTTTTCAATCATCTGTAGTCCCCTGCACACTTCAGGCCCTGTATTAATCATTATAATTTCTTCCACATTGCCACTCTGTCTGTGAGCTTCCTTTGAGCAGTGTTTTCTGTTTTGTGCTCTCTTCTAGCAGGCTCCAGCTTTTCTGGAAGCGGCTGCCTGAGCTCTTTCCCAGGGCGAGGGTATGCCAGCCAGAGCATCAATCCACTTTTGTTTTCATTATGCCAGCTTCCTGCGAAGTTTTCAAATTAATTTTAATGCCTCCCTCAATTTTAAGTCCCGTAAAAAGGCCTTGGTTCTGCCTACCTTGGTGAACTGGGACCTGTTCAGGAATCCAGAGGATGCTTTTGCCTTGGTGCCGGGGGTAAGCGTTTTCCCTGCCTGTGTTCAGTGGGTTTTGGCACTATCAGCCCAAAAACATCCGGACCCTTCCCCAGCACCCCCCGTCCCGGGTCAGAGGATGGAGCTACACTTTGGATGTCACTGTGCTGGGTCGGGCAATCCCAGCAGGGCAGTCCTGACCCTCTCCCTCGTGTCCCCACGCTGGACCAGATTGTCAGAGCTGGGGTCATTCCACAAAAGCCGAGCTGAAGCTGAGGGATGACTGAGGCTCAAGTAAGAAGTTATATGGGCTTCCTATGCAAGGTCAGCAAAAAAAATAATAAACAGAATAAAGGGTTTGGTTTGTGTCTGGCCTACAAGTCAAAAGGGTGCAGCCTGTGCGGACTTATTTGCATTAGCTTTAAACTAGCTGTCTCTGTGGCAATATACATCATAGAAACATTGAGGTTGGAAAAAACCTTTAAGATCATCAAGGACCTTGGCACGGGCTCAGAGTTGGCAGAGGCAAGGACGGATGAGGACATCCTTGTGCCCGTGGAAGCTGTCCGTGTTGCATGCTAAGTCAGGGCCCTGTGATTTGTAGATGCTTGTGGGTCTGTGGACAACTGCCCAGAACTCTGCAAGCAAAAGGCAAACCTGATGTTAGCCCTACATTTGCAATTTAGGCATCTTCACCGCCAGTGGAAAAATGTTTAGTGGCCTAAGGATCAGGAAAAAAAAGAGAGCTCACTGTGGGGCCAGATGCCAGATTGCACTGGGTAACCCTTTTTCTGCTTTTTGCTTAGCTCTCTGCTAAGTGTCTTTAACAGCTCCCCTTCCTGATGAAAGAAAGGATGTGTGTGGTAACACAGTCTGGAAAGCATTGCCCTTGCTTGCAACATGTTGCTAAGTTTGTGCTTCTAAGGGACACCCTCTTCCTTTCTAAGAGCTGTCTCATGGTGACAGGTTCTGGGGGGACAAACCAGGCTGCAGAGAAATGCCTGTTCTGTGCTTCTGGAGTCACAGCTCTACCTCCGGGGAGGGTGGCTGCGAGCTGCAATAAGGCACCATGGAACCAAAATAAATTCAGCCCCTTTGCACCAGCAGGAGGTCACAGAAGCAGCATAACTGAGGTTGGGGGGAACCTCTGGAGGTCAGATGGTCCAGCCCCTCTTGCTGCTGCTTGTGGCTGACATGAGGATGGAGGGAAAAGGGCAAAATATTGATGACTGGGTCCCACAGCCGTCCTTCTGTGTCTAGTTCTCCCTTGTTCACACACCATTAAGGGACTCTGCCGCTGAAGTTGGCAAAGTGGCACTGCCCGGGCATGGGCGTCTGGTGGAAGAGAGTAGAGGAGAGACTCCTGCCTCTCCCCTAATGCCAGGTACTTTTCACACTGTTCAGGTGTTTAAAATAACAGAAAGGGAAGAAACTTCTCAAAGAAACTTTCAGTTCACAACAAAGAAAGAGAAAAAGCTGCCAGTTTTCCTATGGGCTAAAGCCTTGTGGTTTCAACTCAGACATTACCTGGTGCATCAGGAGGCTTTCCCCAGTCAGATGGTGAAAGGAGCTCCTCTGCCAGTGCCCACCTAGTACTCCACAGCCTCAAGATAATGCTGAGACCTGGGTGGCGGAGAGACAGCCTGCTTATTATCTTATTATTTTTTTTCCACCCCAGCATCAGGCTGCAAATGAAAATACCTTTTCAGGTTTTCAGGCCTGGCGTTATTACCCGCACGGATGGCACCTTCAGTGCCTGCTATTCACTGCTGTAATAGCTGCACCTGTGCAGAGCACGCGTGCTGGAGCCGTGGCAGCTGGGGACTGTAATTGCAAAACATTATTTTCCTGTTTCTCCCTGAAAGCTTTTTTTTTTTTATTTATTATTATTTCTTTTTTTCCTTCTTGTTGTTGCCGTGAAGGTCCGTTTATTAACGACTCTCTCGTTCTGCAGGGCTCCCTCTTCCTATGACACCTATTTCTCCAGGCTGGGGTTCTTCAAAGAGCACCCGTGCAAGCACCCGTGCCTTCTCACATGGGTGGGCTCCCAGCAGCCTCCCCAAGTGAGGCTGGTGGTGCCCGGGGAGGATGGGGCACTTTTTGTGACCAGACCCGGTCCTGTGTGGTCCAGCTGAGGGGGTCAGGCTGCACCCCTCATCTCCCCCCAGCTCCTGGGCAGTGGGTCTTTCGGTGGGGTTGGCGTGGAGGCTCCGAGATGATTAATTCATTTGTTCCTTGAATATTCTGCCCCCGGGTGCCCGCGTTACTGGGAATCAATTTGGTACTTCCAGGCCTGGATTAATGCGAGTGCCGATGGAGCATGCAGGGGAGGGAGGAGGGGGACGGAGCAGAGGGAGCAGGGGGGTATTCAGAACACAGCTAGCAACTCTTAAAAATGAAAAATACAGAGATGGAGTGCTTTTTTTTTAAAAAAAAAAAAAAAATCTGTCCATTTTGTTTTTTAGTCCTCTTAGCTATCACGCTAAATTCAGTTCACGGAGAGGCGACCAGCCAGTCAGGGTTTCAGGTTGTGCCTTATAAATCAAGGCTGTAGCAAGGAATTTGAAATGTATGTTGATGCTGGCTGTTCTCTTACCTCCTGCTGTAATGAATTCATGTCTGCAGACAACAGACACAATTATTATGGAAATTACACACACACACAAACACTCAGAGGAAAACAGGTTGCGGGTTTTTTTGTTTGTTTTTTTTTTTTTTTTTCCAGAGCTCTTGCTTTACCATTCCTAGTCCAGGCCTCCAGCACCTGACCGGGCTGCCAGGGCTGGTGGCAGGATTTTGCCCACCTTCTGGGGGCAGCCACTGGAGGACATCACCTGTGGTCTGCTCTGAACATCTGAGCATGGATCTGGGGTGCCACCACCTCCCAACCCAGTGCCCTCAGGCAGGAGGATGAAAGCTGGGTGTCCAGTTTGGGGCTGAATGATGGTGTGGGAAATAACCAGGCATCCACTGGTTGCTCCAAGGAATAGAACTAGAATTGTCTAGGTTGGAAGAGACCTAACCCTGCCAAAACCACCACTATACCATGTCCCTAAGCCCTATGTCTACCCATCTTTTAAATACCTCCAGGGATGGTGATTCCACCCCTTCCCTGGGCTGCCTGTCCCAATGTTTGATAACCCAGGGGAAGGTTGCTTGTAATTAAATAAAATCAACAAACCCCAACTCCACTCAGTGTTTGCGCACAGAGTGCTACATGGTGAGGAAGGGAATCTGACAGTGAGTGAAGAAGGCTCGTGTACTGAAAAGTTGAGCAATCCCTGCCCCTTCCCTGGACCCTGGGTGGGAGGTGGTCGGCTGCCTCCATGCAACCCCAATTTCTCTGCTGGGGCACCCCAATTTCTCCACCGGGGCACCTCCAGGCGGCAGGGACGGTGCCGGTGCCGGTAGGTGGCAGTCCTCCCTCAAGAATTTAGTTCTCCTTAATCTGAGGCAAATAGTATTTGTTTCTCCTCCAACCCCAAAGAAAAAGTTACGCAGCTTTCTTTTTTTATTTTTATTTTTTCTGTAAAATCTCAGGTTGTGTTTTGGGTGTTTTTTTTCTTCTTTCTGCATAAGTGGTTTTTCTTTCCTTCCTTTTCTTTTCTTCTTTTTTTTCTTTTTTTTTTTTTTCTTTTTCTGTAAAATCTCAGGTTGTGTTCTGGGTGGGGTTTTTTTCTTCTTTTTTGCATAAGTGGTTTTTCTTTCCTTCCTTTTTTTTCTTCTTTTTTTTTTATACATATTCCTGTCATTTTTTTTTTTTTTTTCTTCTTTTTTTTTTTCTTCTTCTTTTTTTTTTTCTTCCTTCCCCATTCCCCCGTTTCATTTCCACAATATTATGGGGTCCTCCCCTTTTTTTTCTTCTTTTTTTTTTTTATCTTCTTTTTTCTTTTTTCTTCCCTCCCCATTCCCCCGTTTTATTTCCACAATATTATGGGGTCCTCATTGCTTGCTCTTTGTTAGCTCCCCAAAGGTTAATGCAGTGGCAGGAGTGCAGTGGAGACATTTCAATGAAGCAGAAAAAGATAAAAAAAGCCTCAGAAGAAAAATTGTCCAGATGACGATAGACCTGAGTGCTGTGTACAAAACCTCCTTGAATGCCACTGCTTCATGAGAGTCATTGTACCAGGAGCTAGAAAATGTTACTGTGTTGGAGGGCGCTTTTCTAAGGTTGTTTATATGGAAGTTTTCTGAATTCAGACTTTTTTGGGCTGCATGCGTATCTGAAGGCTGTTCTGCAAGTGCAGGTGAGGTGCTGAAGGCGCTGGGTGGTGGCATGGTGTGAAGGGTGGGCTGTAATGTTCTGTGCATTTCGTGATGGTCTGTATTTCTGACGTGAAAATGCTGCTGAGGAGCATTTCCAAACGTTGCCTTTTCTCTTGCGTCATTTGAAAGTGGCACCAAAACTCCAATCTAGAAATTTTCCCAAAGAGACCAAACATCTGTGAGGGACAAAGCTGAGCGTTCATGGCCAGTTGACCCCCATCGCCTTCTTCCTCCCCTGCCAATTGAGTGTGTGGCAGTAGCAGGACGGGGACCACCAGAGAGGAAAGCCCTTGGTGCACAAAGCCATCACAGCAACAAGGGCAGCTTTCCCTCAGAGCACACACCGCTCACCTCCGGAGGCACCCCAGACCTGCCTGCAAGATTTTTCATATGGGCCATCCCTTGGGAGGCTTGGACACCCTTTTGAGCCTGCCAGCGTGGGCGTTAATTAACGTTATCTGTCTCAGGCATTAGATTGAGGCCATGAGTTTCTTCTGAAGAGTGGCCATTACAGGGCAGCAACGTTTGGTCAGTGTCTTGCCAGAGTGAAACCATAACGTGGTGCGCAGAGGCGATGGGTTCCCACCTAGCCTGGTTCGTCACCATGCCCCTCAACCTTCCCGGCACGTTTGCTTTGAAAGAAATCATTTTCTAAACCAACAGGACAACCCTTGAGAAATCTTCCTTGTGACGCGGAACAGCTTTGTCTGGATTTCAAAAAACCAGACGGAGCCTTTGAACTTTCTCCCGTTGCTGCTCACCTCTCTCTGTGTGCTGGGTAACTCAGTTAGGGGGAGCCATAAACAGAGAAGTCTATTTCCCTTGATTATTTTTTTTTTTTTTAAATACATTTCCTAATTAGGAAGTTAATTGCAAGGCAGAGCAAAGAGTTGGTTGTAAACTGGCTTTACCGGCGGGTTTGTGTGTCTGCAGCTTTTTTTTGTGCCTTTATTTCAGAGAGGAAATATTAAAGGATGGATGAGGCGTACGGAGTTTGATCATGATACAGCAGTTCTTACCTCCACGTCGCTGGCTAAAACCAGCTGAAGGCTGCCTAGATAGCTGTTACCATCTGTCGGTTGTGAAAGGATTTGATAGTTTCGAGTTGTGTTTCGATGGGACGAATTTCTATTTAACAAGAAAACACCAGTGAAACGGGCACTCTCGCTAATTGTTAGCCAGGCCAGAGATTGAATAGATGATGGAAACTGAATTTCTTTCTCATCTAGCTCTTGTCAGCACTGCGTGAAAAACAGAGCGGGCCTCAAATCGGGAAAACAGCTTCATCAAATTTTGAACTTTCCAAGTTATTTTCATTGTGCAGGGACCAGAATGGACTTCTTTTATCTCTTGTGAAACAGGTCGTGGCATCCTTTAATGAAATCCATAAGCAGAGTAACTCTTGAGATATTCAACTTACTGAAAGTAAGTTTTTTTCAGAGACCAAAACCACTCAGTAGTAACATTGGTGCTAATTTTATTAAAAATTATGACCAAATTTTGCAAAAAAGAAGGGAAAATCCTGAAAAGTGTTATTTTTTCCAACTAAGGTGTACTTAATGTAAAACTTCTCTATTGTTCACAGGTAAA
The DNA here is from genome assembly GCF_001431845.1 of Calidris pugnax. Taxonomy (NCBI): domain Eukaryota; kingdom Metazoa; phylum Chordata; class Aves; order Charadriiformes; family Scolopacidae; genus Calidris; species Calidris pugnax. The sequence continues at coordinate 22,432,545 of NW_015090830.1, read as the reverse complement.
AAATGTGTCCCTGCCATTACTGAATGTTTATGCAAAGCCAGGTTTGGGTTTTCTAAGCTATTTTTTTCTTGCATGTAATAATTAGTAGCAACACTGGAAATCAGATCTTTAGCTGTTGTTCATTTGAACTCCCTGCAGTCGCATATCTTTGAACATTTTTCCAGATTTTCAAGTGCTTATACCGCCAGGTTTGGGTTTTCTAAGCTATTTTTTTTCTTGCATGTAATAATTAATAGCAACACTGAAAATCAGATCTTTAGCTGTAGTTCATTTGAACTCCCTGCAGTCGCCTGTCTTTGAACATTTTTCCAGATTTTTCAAGTGCTTATACCTTTTTTCTTTTTTTTCTTTTTTTTTTCTTTTTTTTGTGTGTGCATTACAGCCACACCAGCAGACTTGAGCGAGGATTAAGATCCTATTGTGAGCAGCGTTGCACAAGCACGTTGCAAGACCCAGTTGCTGTCCTAAAGAGTTTTATAATCAACATAATGAAGGCAGACAAAATTTGGGAATAGAAGCAGGCAAATGGAGTCAGAGGAACTTGTCCAACCTCAAGGCTGGGATGAAATTCAGATTTCCAGCATCCTTATCCAGAGCCTGACTCATGACTGGTTCAGGCTTTCCCACCCTGACCCCCTGCTTCAGCATTTTCCAGTTGGGTAGACTTTTCCTCCATCCTTCCCTCCCGCTTCGCACCACCTTTTGGGGGGCCACCTCCTTTGTCGGTCAGACCTGAGAGGAGATGGCTGAGAGGAGAGGCTGGATGTCAGAGGAGGTAGCTCAGCAGTTGGCTTGCTGGGCTCCGAGCCCTATCGCCAGCCGTTGCCGGGGCCAGATACTTCAGGGGGACAGAGAAGAAACCCCCAGCAGGCAGTTATGAAATGGTTTACCCCTGGGAAAGTTTCCTTTAACTGCTGTCGATTAAAGGATGACTTGTGGCCTCCAGCACTACTTTTTTTTTTTCTTATTTATTTTATATTTACTATGTAAATTCTAGATGTTCTTGTTACCCGGACTTGTTTATGCTTAGTCTACCTAATTTAAGCTAAAACAGCTCCTCAGGGCAGAGTTCTGGTCTTCCTATAACACCCCCCCCCCCCCCCCCCCCAAATTGTAGTAAATAAATAGCAGTGCTGGGTCCTTCTGGTTTTAACTAGTCATTCCCAATCTTTCCTTCTTTTTTTGGTGTTGGTTAGATACACTGGGTTGAAACCGTCTTCATCCCAGATTTTAAAACAAAAGAAAGTTGCATTCAAAAAGAACCAAACCCAAGTCAAAGAGGTGAGGACCATCTTTGGGATGTCCATATCTTTGTTTCTGTGGCCTTTTTGGTTAGGGTACCTGAGGCATCAAAAATTCCTCAGTGGTGAAATACAGTATCCAGAGTCAGATCTTCATCCAAGATAAGTCAGGCTGCTTCCCCAGTGACAGGTGGACCTTTAGGCCACAGCACCTTGGGTGCTGCTCCAGGG
>NW_015090830.1:22362821-22421395 GCF_001431845.1 Calidris pugnax | reverse complement strand
TGTGCACATTATAATAAATAAAATAGCAGTGCTGGGTCCTTCTGGTTTTAACCAGTCATTCCCAGTCTTTCCTTCTCTTTTTGGTGTTGGTTAGGTACACTGTTTGGGTTGAAACCATCTTCATCCCAGATTTTAAAACAAAATAAAGTTGCATTTAAAAAGAACCAAACCCAAGTCAAAGAGGTGAGGACCATCTTTGGGATGTCCATATCTTTGTTTCTGTGGCCTTTTTGGTTAGGGTACCTGAGGCATCAAAAATTCCTCAGTGGTGAAATACAGTATCCAGAGTCAGATCTTCATCCAAGATAAGTCAGGCTGCTTCCCCAGTGACAGGTGGACCTTTAGGCCACAGCACCTTGGGGGCTGCTCCAGGGGCACCTGCCAGACAAGACTCATCTTGGAGATGAGTGAGCCCCTCAGGGCAGATCTCCAGGGAGGCCACAGCTGCCAGGCTGAAACCAGTGCATGGCAGATCTCCAGGGAGGCCACAGCTGCCAGGCTGAAACCAGTGTGTGGTGGAAGAAGTGGATAACTCAGCTCCTCCCCAGACTGGGTGGATGAGATGTAGTTCATATAGGGTCTTTCCCAAACTGGCTTTTCAGATGACCTGGTCTAGTGGGAGGTGTCCCTGTCCATAGCAAAGGGGTTGGAACTAGATGATCTTTAAGGTCTCCTCCAACCCAAACCATTCTATGATTCTTTGATCCTATGACTTTGATTCCACCTATCCTGGAGCTTGCTTTTCCTTAAAGTCTGTTAACTGCTCCAGAAAGTGCTAGTAAACCTTATTTGTGCAAGAACTTACAGCAAATTTCTTGTGAAACGTGCTCAGTAAGGCTTAATGAACGAGCTAAGGCAATGTGCATGCTGAGAGCGAAAGCAGCCACCACTGCTTTTGAAAAGGAGGAGGTACCACTGCACCTGTGAACCTTGTGGTCCTGATGCAAGGTCTACTTAACATCGAGAAGGTTTTGGCACCTTTATCGTAACCCCTCTGGATCATACAGCTCCACTATGATACCGTGGGCGGCTTTTTCTCAGAGCAGGACAATGAAAAAATGGTTTTTCAGGTCAAGACCAGTTTATTTGATGTGGTGGCTTGAGTTAGGTTTCACTGTGTTTGTCTAAATGTTGCTAACCTAGCTATGAAGTAGTCGAGGAAACCACATTACAGCTACACAAATGTTGTGAATTAGAAAAAAAAAAACCACATTACAGCTACACAAATGTTGTGAATTAAAAAAAAAAACCACCACCCAAATCCAACTCTCTCTGGTCCAGCCTTACTGAGAAATATGAAGATAAACAAAGCCTCATGTGAACTCTGGCCTAACCCTTGTCCCCAGGTCTGGCTGAGATCAAAGATGAGTCATTTGCTGTGGCATGATGGTGAAAATGAGCATCTGGATTGGGTTTCTAGCATGCAAAAAGCCACACTGTGCACACTTGTGTCCTGCACGCTGAAGTAGGATAAAACGTTGATATTTTTTTTTTCAACAGGTGGATTGTTAGGGCTTTTATCCATCTTCCTTCACCCCTTTCCCTCTCCTACAGTCCTACGGAGCCAACTGGGAGAGGTCAAGTAGAGGACCTCCTACTCCAACGCATGCTGGCCTGCATCCTTAGAGAGAAGCGAGCGCTCTGCCTGCCTGCTTGGGAGTAGTGCTCAGATGCAAGCCCTCGCCACAGATGGCTGGAACTGAATTTTCAGTTCACTGGGTGTGTTATTTCTACCCTGTTTGAACCAGAAATATGTTTGTTTAAATATTTTCTCTGAAATTTCACTTTTGGAAATTTGCCTCGTAGCGTTTCAGAACTAGTTCGCTTGGTGATCCCTTTAATTTGGGAGCTAATTATTACAATTTTATGGTATTCCTTGGTGTCAGTTCTCAGAACTATCTTGATGTAACTGATAAGTAATGCAAATAGTACAAACCCCAAAATGAACCACCTAAAAACATTTTGACATTAGATTCTCAAAATTTCATTTCGAAACTCAAAAATCTGACCTCAAAATGCCAAGATCTTCTGGGCTGAAAACGCTTAGCTCATTTTTATTTCATTTCAGTATCTTTTTAATGGGACTTTTATTGAGATCGTTACCAAAAAGATTAAATTGGGGAAAGCCTTCAGTTTTTCCTTATAAATTCACTCTTAAATTCTGTCACCGCTACCCTGCACCTGCAGCAGAGGTGCTCATGTGAGGTACAGGTCTCCATCGAGTCTGGATGAAAGGCTTCTGCCTGGCTCTTAGAGAAATGTAAAAGGCAACACTGTTAAGAGTTTTATTTAATGTCACAGTGAATTTATCTTATTGTGTCCTTATTTTCTCAGACTTATCTGGGCTCCAGCTCTTCACATTTGGGGTAAAAGCTCAGCAACTGTAAGTCTTGCCTACTTAGGTGTCCTACCTGCCTGAGCCAAGCCAACAGGGATTTATGATGTTGATATTAAATATGATAAATTAACATGTAGATATGGTGATGGAGAGCACCGTATTACCACGTCCCTTTCATCACTCCTTCTGAGAGGAGCATGGAAAGAGCTGAAAGGGGGTGGGGTGGGGGTGGGGGTTCAGAAGAAGACAAGATTAGGAGATAGGGCAGCGAGCCTCTAGGTTTGATGTTGAATTTGGTGAATTTTAAGGTCATTTTAATTTCTGGTAGCGGCGAGTTCCACGCCACATAAATCACAGGTCTGTGCGGGAGAGCGGCCGGGCGCTGCTGTCGGGAGGAGATGGATGGCTGGTGGGGAGAGGTGGCCTCCCAAGTGAGCCTGGCTGGGACACATGTGGGCACAACGAGCGGCTTAAACCACTCTCTGGTCACACTGACGGGTCTGTGTCCCACCAGCGGGGTGAAGGTGGAGGCTTGTTCCCTGGGACCCGCTTTGCTGAGCAGATGTGCTGCTCTGCTTCACATCAACGCAGAGCTTCAGATTTTTATTTTATTTTTTTTTTTGGTATGACAGCAGGAGGCATCAAACCCGTGCCCACCTGGCTTACCCTACGGGTAGGCAATAAGCCATCATGGGCAGGAGAGAAGTGCTTTGCCTTGTACCTACTGTTTCTTATCTTCCAGAGCTCAGCCCAGTCTCCAGGGCAGCAAGGGCTGGTCCAGACAACCTGAGTAGGTGCTGCTGGGGAGAGGAAAACAGCTGAGGCTGAACAAGCCTCCCTGGTGGGTGGCCGGATAGCCGGATGCACAGAGGAGCAACACAAAGCTGATAACACCCCATCCCTCTGGGAGCCCACCACTCCTGCTGACAACCCGGCATCCAGAAAGCCTTCTCCTGACCCGACCGAAAGCTGGGGTAAACCCTGGTGTGGCTGAGGCTTGCAGATGGACTGGATGGCTCACAGAGAGCACTGTGGCTGGCCCTTCACATGAGTCTCCTTGTCACGGGACAGCAGCAGGGTGGCAGGGCTGTACTTCACACCGTCACACCGCCGGTTGTCCCCTCCTAGCTCCGCACTCCTTGCCCTGTGCTGAGCAGAATAGCAGAGTGAAGATAATGATCCTCATTTATATCAGTTAAGGTCTCAGCCCACTCTGGAATTTACTTCATTAGGACTGTAGGCTGAATTTATTTTCATTTCTCCTACCCTAGTGCCTTGCTGCAGTGTAACTGAAGCATCTCTTTTTAGTGTACTAAAGTACCAGAGTTGTCTCTTCTCATTTCTTTCAACCTTCTTCAGCCTTCTCTTCCTCCCCTTCCCACTTCTCCTTCTCGCTCTCCCTTTTCCAAGTTGCTTACCCACCCTCACTCAGCCTCCGACGCTGGGCTTCTCCTGGATTCCTGTGGCACCAGCAATGAGAAGGCAGCAGGCAGGGACACCAGCCACACTGGGTACATCACCTGGCCTGTGGGTCAAACCCTGGTGTCACTGCAGGGGGAAGAGGTGCTGAGGGAGGGCAGAAAGCTCCCGCTGCCTCTAGGGCCAGGAATGAAAAAGCAGGACGGGCAAGAGCCAAAATTTAAAAAGGAGGGAAGCAGGTGGGGACACTAGGAGAGGAGAACATGGACCATTGCTTTTGGCTGAGAGAGGGGAATCTGTACGTGGTGCCATGCAGCTGTGCATGTCCTAGGCTGATACAGTCAAAAGCTGTTCTTCATGTTCAGCCCTGTTCCTCCTCCAACCAGGGGCTGGCACAGGACTGTCCTTTGAGAGGACGTCCTGTCCACAAGGACTCTGGGTCATCCTCTTTCCCATTTGTGCCTTTGAAGGAGGAAAAAGAAGCAAAAGGAAACTTTTAAAGTGACTTTTTAAGCGTTGTTGCCTCTCAGAGCCTTGGTCTCTCTGAGCAAGGGAGGCGGAGGTTGTGGGGAGGTGGTTTTTGTGGCAGTTTCGTGGCCCATGATGTTAGCAAGAGCAGCAGCAACCCCAGAGGAGCCCACCCCAGGCAGGTAAGTCCATCCTCAGCAGCGTGATTGCTGTGATCAGGATGCCAGTGCTTGTGGTGTCCACCATCTCCCTTCTCTTCCCATCTCCTTTCTCCTCTTCTCATGCCTGTGAGTCTGTAGCTCCCATCCCAGTGGTGGTGGGTCAACTCGGCATCTCACGGGTTGTGCTGCAGAACACACTGCTGACAGCACCGAGGTGGGTGGCAGGACCGGGAGACCTGTTTTCAAGGTAGGGGACACTGCAGTGAGGTTAGTGCCAGGTTTACCAGGTTTTGCCTGATTTCTGCCATGAGACTGGTACCTCCTCCCCTTCATCTTCATCCAAGCCCCAGTGCTCCCTCTGCTGGGAAAAGTAAAGAGGTGAAAACCACCATAAAATAGGCAGAAGTGGTCCTGAAAAGGATTAACATGATATTACACTTTCCACTTCGTCATGCACCTGTGTGGCTGTGGCTGTAGCTGCAGCAAGGTCATGGCCACTGATGGCCTGTAGACGTACAAGACAGGGTTGTGGTTTGGTTGCTTTTTTTAATAGGTTTTGCTGTGAGTCTATGCTTTAAAAGAGATGTAGAGCCCTCTTTCATGGCAGCCCGTCTTTAATATAGCTTGTCCTGCCCCTCTGTTTGCCCCTAATGCAGGACTTTTTTCCAAAGCCTGCCTCTAAACTCAGGGTGCTTGGGACTGGTGGCTCATCACTTCTTGTTCTTACGTCTGGTATAAGACCCTTAGAACCTTCCTAGAGGCAGAGGATTTCTTCACTGGGAGTAACCCCATGATACAGATGGCCCTTTTCATGTAGCACCAGTGCTGCAATATAACACTAGAAATACCTGTCCTGAATAAGGGAAACAAAAAGGTTTAAATGTGTGTGCTTGTGTGGGGCACAAGCCTGTGTCTGCACATGTGCTACCAATGGATGGGGAGAAAGTGTCCACCAAGCTCTTCATTCTGTTTTGGAGGTGGTGGCAGCACATTTGCTTCTATAGAGAGCTTTATAGACTTGTTTCCCATCAATGGGCAGCCCTGACTGCATTAATTCCTTCCATTGAAACAAATGAGTCTGTGGCTGGATCTGACTGCATGGCTTTCAAGGGAATTCATTCTGTATCTTTCATGTTAGTGATATCTGTGAAAAACAGGAAACTGTTTCCCCATCTCATTCACATAATAGATAAGATGAGAAATTAGCTGCTGGATGAGCATCCTGGGGGCTGTTCATTTTGTCACAATAAATAAGGCTCTGCTTCTGCTGCCTCCTGTGTGCACACACCACACACACACACACACACGTGCACACACACACATACACGTGCACACACACTCACACTGTCTCTCTATCTCTCAGGATCATCTTCTCGCTTGAGAGCAGCTCTGCCTCATTGCTACAGACTCCCCAATTTGAAAAGATTTTCCTCCCTCAACTTCTTTTCTCTTTTGCTTCCTACCCCAGCTGCTGCCCGTGGAGTGCCCAAGCTCCCCACAGCTGGCTGCGTGCACCCCCAAATGAGGAAGGTTTGGGTGGGGAGGGGATTTTCCCCAGCACGATGTGGTAGATACCTTATCCTGCTCGCTGCTCTTCCCCCTTCCACGTCCAAGGGCAGGGAGCAGATGGGCGCCCCGACGTGTTGCTGCAGTGAGCTGAGGGTGCTCCCCAGCCAGTGATCCCCTTGGATGGGCCCCACAGCTTGACAGCAATGATTTTTCTCCAGCCTGAGGAGGACCACACTGTCCTTCTGCGCTGCTTCCTCCACAGGCGGTGGCTGCTGCCATGGCTGGGTACCACCGTAACCCATGGGTGACAGGCAACACCAGCTCTCTTCTGAAATTTGTTTTTTTCACCACCTCACATTTTGCCCACTTTCAGACAGTAAAATGAAGCCAACATTAGGCAGAATTAATCACATTCAAGAGCTAGCAGCTAGTGTTCAGGATGAAACAAAGGTATTCCTAGGAGGAGGCTGGAGAAAGAAGGGGTGCTTTTTCCCTCTGGGGTATCTGCCCACACACCCAGCTCAGGGAGGGGAGCTCACAGCCTTGGAGCAAATTTGAAAAAAAGGAAAGTGTAGTCAAAGCAGAGGTGGGGTGGTTTTTTTGTTTTGTTTTGTTTCGTTTTGTTTAATGTTTAGAAAACTAAAGAAAAGGAAATCAATTATGAGGCCTACCTGAATTTTATTTCCTCACCAAAAACCAAATTACTCAGCAAACTTATCGCTTGCTATTGCAGGCCTTGGTATTAAAGAAAACAATCAGGCCAGCAGGATTAATCTCTGACAGCTGCCTTATCTTTAACTTGCACCTTTGTTATTTTCTGATGAGCTTCTCTTTTTTTGCTGCCACGTTGTACCATACCTCACTGGTTCCTTTCATTTTATCATCAGGCAGGAGCGGAGGACCTTTCAGTTTATTAAAAAACCTTTATTTGTGAAGAACAAAGAGGGGGGAAAAAAGGCAAACAATGAGGTCAGACAATCTCCTTCTTGCCAGGAGTCACTCACCTGTTATTTAGAGTGTTATCAGTTAGAGGAGACTTGCATCATTGAAAATCAGTCCCTGACAGCATACTCCGTTAATGCGCACACCCCTGCGCATGCACACACACACACACATATGTAGGCACAAAAAAAGCCCCTTATGATTGACTCATTCCAACCTCCAGACAAGGTCCTCTCCTGCCAAGGCTATAATATTTTCACTGGGGGAAGTCCATTTTTGTTCTGGCTTGACCATGACAGTCAGGGTCCGTGGCACAGGAACACGGCTTGGACAAGTTGAGCTGCAAGAGGCTACTTGCACCACAAACAGTGTCTTCTGCACCCCAGGAGAGGCTCCTGTCCTAACCTGCCTTGTGGTCTCCTGGCAGCTAGTGAGACGCAACGTGACTTTGAGATTCACTCTCAAACAATAGCCTTTCTTTTCTGCTGGGGTTGTTCATGTGCCTCTCCAATTAAGCTTTGCTAATGAGGTTGGCTCAGCTAGCACCCGAAATGACTTTTTCAGGTAGGAACATGTCACTTCCCAACTGCAGTCCTCAGTGTTGTGCAGAAGCTGATCCCCTTGGTGCAGGAAATGCCTCCTGCCTTTGTCCTCCTGGTGGGTTTTGCTGTGGAAGTCTTCATAGAAGCTTGTAGGGGCAAGATGAACTCTGATTGCAAAATGTAGAGCTGGTTTCCTACTCCTGACACAACATGTCCAGCTTGCAGTGGCTTTTTGCTTCCTTCCCTACCATCAAGTTCTGCACTCGTAGGATGTGAGCTCACCAACGAGTGAATGCGAGTCAGTGGCATCACATTGATCCCACGGGGCTGAAAGCTGCACCTACAAATACGGAGTTATAAAACCAGACCTCTTTCTGGAGTCTGAAGAGCAAACCAACTTTGAAGCTGTCTTTAAGGAAGACTTTGTTGAAGACATTGAGATTATTGGTGACTACTTTATGACAGTGGCAATGGATTATGTGCTCGGTAAGTTCAATGTACCAACAGCTCGTCTTGATGTGGGCATTACACGTGTACGTCAGCACCATTTATACAGTGTAGTTGAGCTGGGGGGTACTTGCAATGTATATATTTTGCATAGGATTATGGCCGTGGAGGGGAAAGTTTCTCACGAAGGAAGGGACAGATCCAGTCTGGGATGGGGACTCGGTTACCAAAGTGTCACAAGACAGAGTTTTAAACAAGACTGAGAGCCAGACAGGTGATTTTTGAAGTCTTTTTAAGCCATCTCTGTACAGTTGAAGGCTAGCCAAAGACTATGTGCATGTTGCAAGAGCTGTGGAGTTAATGCCAGTGAGAAATTTTTCAGTATTTAAAAAGAGCTAACAAGAGAATCAAGACAAAAAGAACAACCAACCCATAAATAATCATAGCAACCCCCACAAAAATTTAAAAGGCCTGGAACACGAAGGTGTGAACCTATGGATACATACCTTCACCTTGCTGCATCTGTGTGACCACAGACACAGTCCTGTACACGATGACAGAAGATATGATGATCTAGCAGGATAAATACTTTACTGGCAGGAGTTGGTCTGCTGTAAATCATGCTGCCAAGAGCGGTGCATGGCATTCGTGTCCTTTGCCTCTCCTCTGAACCAGAGGGGGAAGCAGATGGTATAAAACTGTTTCTTCCAGAACTATGCCAATCCCCATCCTAGGAAAAAACACCCCTTTAGTGCCTGTTTGAGGCAGCTTCCAGTCCCCTTTACACCACTGGAGAGCAAAACTCCCCCAACAAAGCTTTTCTACATGTAAAAAAAGCACAGTTCAAAAGGCTGACATCTCCTGGTTAGATACTTTGGGGAGCTGGGTTTCCCTCCTTTCTGGGGTCTTGGGGTGAGTTCTGCAGTGTGCTTTGTCCATGGTTTTGTCCTGTGAGCTCTAGAAGAAGTCTTCTCTGTCACACACGGCTACAGAAACTGAAGGTCTACAATTGCCATTGCATACCCTAAAGCAATCATGAATTGTTGCTGGTATATTAAATAGAAATATACACAGATCTCTAGCTAAGAGGGACATAATTGTCCATAAAAGGAATAGATGTGTTTCCAGACTGTGGATATATACAAAGAAATGCCTTTTGCAATCACGATCTATTTACCTGTTTGTATATATATGTACATACATGTGCCTTTAGACAGAATCAGCTATATCGTCTGAGACCTTTGGTTATTTTCAGCAATCTGCCTCTCTTCTTTCTAGGTGTTTTCATCTCTTCTCTGGAAGCATTATTCAGTTTGACGTCTCAGTTCAAATCTGCAACGTACAAACCCAGCTGAAAAGAACCTGAGAAAATGAGCAGAGACAGCCACACAAAGGGAGCTTGGGGGGGGGGACTAAAATCAGAAGAAAAAGGAAAAGTAGGATAATTCTTCGACAAAGCAATCTTTGGGATCTGATGCTCTTGTGGCTTGTTATTGTATTCCGTGCCTTGGTGTTGGTGGGTGTTTATTCTTTCTATTTTTTTGTCTTTTTCTTTTTTCTGAGAGTGGTCAGTATTTCTGCCTTCTCCTCTCTAGACTAATGGCAATCACATATTGCAGTGAACTCTCAATATGAGCTTGAAGGACAGGTCAGGCCTGAAGAACCCCCTAGCAAAGAAAGTAATCAGTGGCATGGAGTAGCCTGAGCTACAGGAGGCAGCCTGGCTTACCCCATTTCGTTTGGCCATACCTGCTTAATTCTTCCCAGTGCAGCAACACTATCCTCTTGTCTTCCCTTCCCCGGCTCTCCAGTAAACAGCATTGGCCTGAAGCAATTGTAATTATTTATTTGATTCCATTTATGCTGTGCACAATCTTAGATTGCATTAGCTACAGTTAAAATAAAAACAAATCAAAACTCATATCCCCTACTGAATTATACTGCCATGACAACAATGAAAGTAAAAGTGTCCTCATCAAAACCTCCCTTCTTAGCCCACCCCGATATATTAAACTAAAGCTTAACAAAAGAGACAAGTTTTGCAATGTGCCCTGAAGGTTCACCACGCAAGGCAGCAAATTCAAAAGCTGTAGGCCTTCTTCTGCTGGGGAAAAAAAAAAAAAAGCCATTTCCAAATGTGCTGCTCCAGGGACTGTCAGTTCAAATGCCTCGGCTCATCTCAGTGGTGGACCAAGCCTTCGTAGGCAGAGGTAGTCTCTGGGGGGCGGGCAGGTTCAAATCAGAAGGAGATTTAGAAACTAAGGCCTGAATTGCACCTGGAAATGAACTGAAAATTGGCGCAGCCTGTGTACCATCTGCGCTCTATGGTTTGTGTCTGAAATGTGGATATGTAAGCAGGCAGCTGCATGCTGCAATTAGCTGAAGTTTCTGAGTGGTCCTCAGACGTAGTGCTGAGCAGACCACATGGCAGCGATCCAGTCTGGAGATGAGAAAAGCACAGACAATGGCGACACAGTCCAACAGGACAAGAGGTTGAAATCTCCTCACCAAGCAGATAGGAGAAGGGGAAATAAACACTCGTAGCTCCTGCTGCTGCTGGAACGTTCAAAAGCATCTGGAAATCCAGGAGGCCTTCTCCAGCCGGGCAGCAAAGGGCAAGCCTTCCCTCCATCCAGACGGCGAGCATCACTTTTGCCATCTCCCCCAATTATTTCCTGCCACCATTATCGCTTTGATTTCGTGTGCAGTCAGCTCTTGTCTTCCAAAACCTGGATTTGGATTGAGCCTGAGAAAGCCAAATGTCTGTAAAACCTGAAGTCCCTTGAAATAGGAGTCACAGAGCTGAACATCATGAGCATTTTGATGGCATTGTTTTCCAGCACTGTGATGGTTCCTTTGTGACTATCACAAGCCATCTGTGGAAGAAACAATTAAATAACCCTCTAATAACCCAAAATACATGTCATTTTTTAGTCACATCTCAGAACCTCTTGACCATAACCTAGGCACGTGCAGAATATAAGGACTCTGTTATGGAAGACTCTCTCTAAAGTTTGTCTCAAAGGTGGTGGTCTCCTTGCTGCAGTGAACAAAACCTGGTTGAGACCTGCTGGATTTATCACATCCAGGATTCAGAAGTGTGGCAAATTTTAGCCCTAGTTACAGAAGCGAGGAGGATTGCAGAGTCTTTTCTGAGGGAATTTTGGGGAGGAAAATGGTGACTCAAAGTGGCAAGCTGAGGTTGGAACTTCACTGTTGGCCAAGAGTCACGCTGGTCTGAGAGCCCAAGTATACTATGTGTGAGTTCCTGATGTGTGGAGGGGGTGCCAAACTGACTGATTACATGACAAGATAGCAACTGCATTATCATGAACCCCATGGGTCTGACTGGCCCCTGCACTGCTCGGGTTTTAGGCTGGTGTAACTCTTCTGGAGTGTCTTCTCTCTGCTGAGGCATCTGGAGCAACCCCTTGCCCCGGCGCTGTGTGGTGGTGCAGCTGGGGTCATTTCCTGAGGGACACAGAGCAGTCGCGCTTCTGGGAGTGAATGAGTAAAATCACTACACCTCAGAGTTTAGACAACAGTGTAATCTAACGACAGCCATTCATTAGCTAAAAGGAGTTTTCTCAATAAAACAATAAACACGTGGAAACTTGGACAAACTCACATGGGGAGCAGATTCCAGTTTTTCAAGAATGACTGTACGTCAGGAGCGGTCACGTAGAAATCCACCTTATTATATTGCCCAGGTGTGAAAGGTTTGATTTAAAGTTATGTTTGCTCACTGTGCTAACTGAAGTGGAGGGTAGACCTTTTTTTTTTTAAGTCCAGCAAGCACTGGATAACCAGCCCAGGGTGGTTGCTTGATTTTATTCCGGCACACCCAACATCCTGAGGAACTGGCAGCTCATTTCAAACTGGATGGCTTGGGTTGTGAGTGGTGTGGAAGACAGAGTGGCAGCACCCGCTGAGGCTGCTGCTGTCAGTTAAAATAATGGTCTTTTTACTAGTGAACTGTACACATCTCGAGTTGTTGAGAGAAAACAGCACAGAGAGAGCTCCAGGAGGCAGCTTGCACAGTACCCTCTCTAGTGCAACAGTGGAGGAGACTTACACCTCAGATTTCTGCTCACTTGGTACCGGCTTTGTTTTATCCAGGTTTGATTTTGTTCCTAGCAAAGTGCACCTCGGTTCAGATTCGTTATTTCAGATTTATGCCTAGGAGAAGACCAATGCAATAGTGTCAGTGTAATTGTCTGCATAAAGAATTTGGTGGTCTTGATTTAAAAATTCTGTTTTGGAGCTGTGTGACCTTCTGAAACTTTGGGGACATACTGTCTACCAGGTGACCTACCTACCCAGATGTCCCAACACTTCAAATCACTTGACCATCACAATCCATGTTTTCTACGGCTTGTTGTGTTGACCATGCCAGGCTGCCCTGAGGGATTGCCTCTGCTTGCTTGTCTTCCCATGGTGCACTGAACATCAGTTACATGTCTTCATTTTCAAGGCCTGATTCCCCAGCTAGCACATCACTGAGCCACCACCATCCCTTGCATACTCATGAAATGTCTACTTCCACCTCCAGTCCGGCAATTTTCTGGTCTCTATTGCTCATTTGTTAAATTTTCAAACAAGGCCCTCTGTGTTTTCTTCCCTGTTGCCTTGTTAAAGTTTCAAACAAGCGTCTCTCTGTTTTCTTTCCTGCTGCCTTTTGTGCTCAAGATACATCCCCTGCAGCCAAATCCAAACTTGCCTTATTATCGCTGGCCAACCCGCCTTGAGACTATCCTTTATAATGGTATCTATAAAAGGCTGGACAACTGCTTGTGGGTGTACTGGAGTGACTGCCCGTCCAGCTGACTACTATTTTCCTGTTATTTCCTTGTATTTCCTTCCTGTCTGCTCTTGCCTAGGGTCTTTTTTTCTCCCACTAACCCTCATGTCTTTGTAGTTTAGACCACTCCCTTGTGCTGTGCTTATACAGTGCATGCCACAATGCCAGCCTTGCCTGTGGCTAGGGCTCTTGGACACGATGCTGGTTTATATCAGGTGGAGATGTTCTGCTGGGAGAGAGGAGGATGCCTGTGTTGCCTGTTTCTACCCCTGGTTAGTGTGGGACATGCATTCCTCAGTCCCCCAAGGTGGTTGTACAGCCTCCTGGCAGTCTCCCTGGAGTCCAGCCCTATGTAATCTGCAAAATTTGGATGGATTTTTCAGGGAGGAAATGCCACACCACAGCACAACAAGGTGCAGGGTCAAGCTTTTCCCTGATGTAACAGGACAAAATGCCATCCCAGCTGATGGAGGCACAGCTGTGGTACATCAGCAGAAAATGATCTCCACCTGCAGGTGGAGAACTTCTGTGGGGTCTCTCTGCCTCTGGTTTGAACCAGACACCATAGGCTCGTGGCTGTGATGGGCAACTCATACCAGGTCAGCAATGGGAGGAGGAAGAGGGAGGGAGAAGGAGAAGGAAGAGCCAGGGAGGAGAGAGGCAGGGATGGGAGGAGAGAGAAGGGAAGAGGAGAGGAGAGGAAACAAAACAAAAGGCATTGTTTGGACCTATTGGCCAAATATGTTTTAAAAATATAACTGCATTTTTCCACCTCAATGGAATATGGAAATTCTGTAAAAGTATTTTAAAGATAAGTACTAGTTAAGTAGCCCCAAATAATCATACTTTTCTTTGAGCTTTATATTTCTCTTAAGTTAAATCCATTAGTAGATTAGGTTTTGCCAGCTCTATTCATGGATATTTGATCCTTGAATCCTTTCAAGAAAATCAATGCGTGGCTTTCCAGCTAATTAGCATAACGTTAACGAAATGTACAAGGCTTGCCGAAACCCCACACTTTGCCTTACAAAGTCCATGGGGGAAGGTCAACAAGTCCTTTGGGCCAGGGGATGGGGGCTTTGACATCCCAGGCCGGTGCCGGGGGAGCGGGTGGGCAGGGATGGTCTCCCCATCCCTATTTTCCTTCCCCCGAGCACCCCCCTCCCCATCTCCCTCCGCTTTCTTCTGCAAATCAAAGCCGCCATCTGCTGTGACAAGTGTTCCCATTCACCTTTTCCCTCTTATCTGCTCCCTCGCAGGGAAGTGCTCTGGAGGCTGACAGCCTCATCTCCCTGCTGATGCTGCACTTCTGCAGCCATCGCCCCCTCCCTCCTTGGCCCCCCACCCTCTGTCCTCCATTTACGGTGGGGAGAAGCGGGGTCCTGCCGGGGAACTGGGGCTGTCGGGGTAAGGGGCAAGGAGGGGAGATAGAGGTTCTCTCTACTCCCCTGGTACCCTGCTGCTCCCCAGCATCCATCCCCGTGTGTTTGCTGTATCACACCCATTTTTGAGGCAGACACTGAGGGGAGGTGTGTGAGAACCTCCCTTGTTGCTTTCCCCAATCACCTTTCTTTTTCCCCCTCAAACTTGCTCAGCTCGCTGGTATTTCTCATTTGTTGAGAGGAAGTCATTTGGGTGACTGAGAAGCTTAAGCTAAAACAGGTAACGGGCCCCGATCAATCACGGCAGTAATGGCAATGCAGCAGATTGCAGAAATGCTGGGGGTAAATATTTTTTTCCTTTCCACCCAGTCAGCTCATGCTGACACGTCTGTGGTTGCATAGGTGTCAACGGAGAGAGAATTATTTCCCTGCATGAAAGAAACCTAAGAAGGGGAAAGAAAAAAAAAAAATGATGGAGGAAGGGATAAGAAGCTCCTGTGAGTACTTTTTTTCCTGCTGTAAGGGAAAAAAAAAAATAATCCCTTTGTTTTGTTCTCTTGTCTGGATGTGACATTTTACACCGTTCCCCTTCTATTCTTTCTTATCCCATTTTAAAGGTGAGGGCTGTGTCATGTAAGGATTTCTGTGTTGGGCTGTTAGCTGCCCAGCGTGGGCAGGCAGCAGCAGCTCCGTCCTCAGGGCTTCACCCTTGCGGTCCCACAGCGCTCTCAGGAGGGTGTCGAGTCATTTCTCAGGAGTTAATGCTGCTTACCAGAGAGTTAAATGCTGCTTTACTGGAGAGTAAATCTCACTCTCTCAGCTTTTGGCACCCTTTGGCCCAAACCCCCCCGTCCCGGTGCCTTTCCGTTCATTTGAGCCATCGGAGGGTGAAAGAACTTTGCAAGCTCAGTAAAAGCAACCAGCAAAATAACTTCCATTAGAGGTAAAATTATTAGTTACCCGTAACTGATATAACAATATCACAAGGCAGCTTTACGGGAACTTATAGATACTGGAAGAAAATTGAGAGAGGGCAATAAGCCTGCCTTTGCTGCTGCTAAACTTGGCTTGAGACCAAGTACAGGTTTTGTTGCCTTGTGACTCTCGCAGGTGCTTCATCCATGGGAATGTGTTGCTTAATGCTCTTTTCTTGAGAGCTGCTACTTAGCGTTTTCACTAATCACCTAACAATATTCGAGCGGATGCAAAAGCTGCTCAAGGTATTCAAAGCTCCTGAAGACTGTGAGGATCTTCAGAGTAACTTGATAAATTCAGGTAGGTAGATGGCTCAAAACCGAATACAAAGCGAAAAAAGGTGAAGGACACCCATGAAAATAGTCTGAGTAAATCACAGGTGGTAGTGGGGGCTCCAGAAAAAGTATAATAATGCAGCTAATGTGTTAGAGGTGTTAGAGTCCATGGGATTAAAAAAAAATCAAACTTCCTTGTGTAATTATAGTGTCTTCAGTCAGAGAAGGAAAGTTAGTCTGTTTTGCAAAACTTTTCAGGTCACCTAATCAAAAAAAAGCAAAAAAAAAAAAAAGCTCAAGATGGAAGTTGAAAGGGTCTGCAATATGAAAGGATTGAAGTCGGCTATGGAAGTTGTTAGAGATATGGAAAGATAACCTTGGGGAGAGAAGGGTAAATGCATGAAATCTGGAGTAGACCAGAGACTTGTAGTGCTCACAGAGGTGTGTGGCCCAGAGGATGCCTAAAGGGGAAGGAGAGCTGCACTCTGCACAGTATTAGAGATGATTTAAGCCATCAGTGGCATAAACCCTAATGCTTCATGGCATAGCTCAGAGACCCACTGTCTAGCTTCAGAAGGCATTTTTCAAGTGGGTAAGTTACTTCATAACCCCTAATATAAATTGCTTTGCCTTGTCATTGGAACATCATACTGGTCACTTGTGGAGGCTCTATACTTGCCTCCACTGGTAATCTGTTAGGAGACATAATTACATGTCCCTGTGCCAGACCTCTAAGGGTTCTCAGTGAATAAATGCCTTAAAAAAAGTTCCTAATACCCTACCACGTAAATGTCCCTGAAAATTGTCTCAAGAACTTCTGCCTGAACACTTGGCGCTTTCTCCCAGTGCACTCTGTTTCTGTGGGCACAGCCATGTGTCCCCGTTTGAATGAGTGGGGAAGTCTGGGTGGGAGGACAGGGATCTGGATCCAATGTGTGCTTTTTGAATAGAAGAACCTTTCCCCAGCAAAAGAAAATGCGTGTGGCTAGTAGCAAGCGCTGAGCAGGACGTTTTCTGAGCATGAAACATACTGACAAAAATTCCCTGTCTCGCTAGATGGGATTATGATAAAATGCTGTGGCTTCATCGCTATTACTGCCGCGCCGGGCTTTCTGTTCGTCAGTTTGTTTAGCTTAACATTTGTAACACTGCTAAAAAGCAATTCTCTGCTTGTTCCTGATTCAGCTGTTCTCCTTGTGTGTGCTGGGCTGCGCAGACACCAAGGGCGCGGGGTGGGAATACAGCGTGGCTGGGATGGAGGGCAAAGCCTGGGACTGAAACATCCCTGCTGCTGTGACATGAAGTGTTTGTGTGTGTCTTGGGGTGCTTTGGGGGACAGTGCCAACGGACACAGGCTGCTTTTCAGCTGGGCTTGCTCTTGCACCCCGCTGCAGCAATGCCTGGGTGGTGGCTCGGGTGGTCCTGCACATCGGCAGCAATGAAGTGATGCGTGAAGGTCTGACCCAGCTCTGTGGCTAGAGCAGAGGGAGCTGTGAGGTTGTCTGCAGGCACCAAAGGCATCTCTGTCCTCTTTCACGGAATCAGGGAATTGTCAGAGTTGGAAGGGACCTCTAGAGATCATTTAGTCCAACTCCCCTGCTAAAGCAGGGTTGCCCAGAGCACGTCACTCAGGACTGCATCCAGGCGGATCTTGAGGATCTCCAGAGAAGGGGACTCCATGACCCCCCTGGGCAGCCTGTTCCAGTGCTCCGTCACCCTCACCCTCATTCTCATATTTGAATGGAACTTTCTATGTTCCAGCTTGAGCCCGTTGCCCCTTGTCCTATCGCTGGAAACCACTGCAAAGAGTCCAGCTCCAACATCCTTCAACCCACCCTTTAGATACGGGTGCTTCTCTACCTTGAACTGGCTGGCAAAGGTTAGACTGAACTTGCTGTACTGATTAATAAAGCCTCTGTGGAGAAGGTCCAAGCCAAACCCGTGAAGAGGCTCTATCTCTGCATTTCAGTTTGTTACAGCATTTACATTAACTTGTAGATAATGTGTTCATAAAGCATTAATCTAATACTCTGAATTATGAAGCAGTTGCCGTTGAATTAATGTCTTTTTACAATCAAGTCTCATTTTGATACCCCTTATGTTCAATTTCCTGAAAAAATCTCCTTTCTACCTAAAATTTGCATATCTGGCTTTTAACAAATCTGGTAGAACTGTTTGACAGAAAGTATGAGGTAGATTAGAGAAGGCATTTCACAGGCTTAGGCATGTAAAATGAGCTGCGGAACGTATTTTGCAATAGTTCCCTCCATTTTTAACCCATGTCTCAAAGTTGTCGTGTTTTGGAAGCGTGAGCCATAAGTAAGACGCAGATTGTAGAAGATACATCCTGTTGACATTGAATTTAAATCAGTTAGACATGCAGGAGCTCACCTCATGAGTGTAGGAAGAAGTCAGTTCAAGGCTGGGAGATAAATTTGGCACACATTTGCAAAGGTGAAACCGTAGGACCTGTCAGCCAAGCATCTTATTAGAAAGACAAGTTAAACTGTGCTGGAACTTCCTGAACGGAGGTGGCACTGGAGTCATAAGCCTGTATAATCCTAGTACTGGGTGTGGTGGGGTTCACTTCTGATTTCTGGTGACAGCAAGGCAGACCAGGACCTTCATGCTTCTCTGTTGAACTTTATTCCAATCACTTTTCCTATGTGCAGGAAATACCCAGTGTTTATACACTGGAATGAGCTACATCTCAGAAAACTCAGATTGAAATCTTTGCTGTCAGGGAGTATACTGCCTGTCCACACTTCTAGGAGACCCAGGTACTCATTAGGTTAGTATATTTTAAAAAAATAAAATACCTTTTCATGATGGGAAAATAAAAAGGACATAGATTTGATTTTTTTATTGCACAAAGTTGTTGCCACACTAATGAACCGTAAAAGCAAAGTTTAAATATTACGATATTTGTCAACAAATCAGTTTCCCAGCCTGTTTTGTTTATCAGCTACTCAGATTGTCAGTGAGGTAGAATTACGCAACAACAAGTGGGGTATGATCACGATTTTTCAGTGATTTTTCAATGAGTCCCTTCAAATCTTCAGGCTGACTACCTCAAAATGCTCCAGGAATTTTCAGCAAAGTTGTTGGTTATGTTTAACTAACTGCAGGAGAAAAAAACCGCAGCTTGGCAAGTTAGTTTTGTAATGATATATATTCTTAATAGATAAATTCCAGATAAATTCCTAATCCCACTGATTTTTCTTTTCTTCAGTCATATCTGTTGACAGTTAGCTCCAAAAGTTGCTTGCATGTTGTATACAAATAAGTAAATCCTTTTATCAGTTTTCAATTGAATGCTTTTCAATTTTATTTTTTTTAGCTATCTCTTGTTCTTTCATTATGAGAAACAGTAGATAGAACAAAAGTAGATTGTTTTGTGTCACATAGGCTAGTGAGTCCCTGCTTTTGTTCCTTCTCTAAACTAGAGGTCCTGTTCTTTTCAGTCTCTCTTCCTATGGAAACTTTCCTCATATCTCTAATAATACAGCACTGAATTACACAACGATGAACTGAAATTGGATGTCTCCTGTTGTGCAATTAGCTTTGATGAGTGGGTCTGCCAATACTTCATTGACTATCAATTGTCAGTTTCCATCAAGTACTTGGGGTTCACAGGGTTTGTGGATGGAGCAGACTGACACTCTTCCTGGTGGGAAAAGGCCAGGAGGGATTTGCTTATCAAATTTTGGAGCGGATGGTAAGCGACACTGTTGAAGGGGCGAGGTGCCAACTTCCTTCAAAGAAGTAATTGTTGGAAGGCTTTCTCAATAAATCATCTCTTGTTTCTGATAAACTCACCAGTGTTTGTTCTGCCTTTTCTTTTCCCAGCAGGAGGATCAACACCAGCATTATCTGAGCCTTTTGCCTTTCTTAACCCCAGTGAGGTGGGTGCTCCCCTGTGGGAGCGGTGATGGGCAGGCTGTTCGATAGCAGGAGGTCACATTGGTCACTGCAGGGAGGTTCACGTTGGTTGTGTTGAATCTCCGGGGTCTGGGGCAGTCGAGCGCACCAGGTTTGTCTGGTGTGGAAGCGCACACGCTTCTTGAGATAACACAAACCTGGTGACCATGCTGTTAGTGTGAGCTCCATGCTGGGCTACATTTGCCCCAAGGCTTTCCCTGGGATCACCTACACCTTTGGTGGGCCTCCCTTCTGTTCTCACTCCTGTCATCTTCAGAAACATAGCATTTCTGGACCACCCTGGTCTCAAGCTGGATCCCAGATGAGGAACTCCCAGGTGTTTGCTTCAGCACCCACCTCAGCCTTTCCCCATCAGCCAGTACCAGTGGCCCAGTGCCTCTTTGACCCCCCATTCCTTCTCCAGGCACTATCCTTTCACCTTCACTGACCTTTCACCATTGCTCATGACTGTCTCTGGTATCTTGCTTTTCCCCTAAGTCCTACAACAACTCTTCATTTACCTTGTGATAGAAGCATTCGGACATGTAGAACGAGTGCAAAGCAAATGTTTTGGGAGGTACTTCTCAAGAGCATTTAGATGTTATCTGGGCATTTTGTAAGACCAGTAACCCTGATTGATACTCTGCCGACCAAAAATCTACCTTTGTGTAATTCTGTGTCCAAATTACGGATACCTGCTTCCCCCCAAACTCTTCCTTCTGGTAGGTGAGGAGACTGCTCCTGTTGCCTTTTTATTACTTTCAGAAATGTCAAAAGTAGTCTCGACTAAAATGTAGACATTAGTAGGACAGTTATATGGTGGGCTTGAATTAATGAAACAAGATTTCATTTGATTTAACTTCCAAACACCTCGGTTTTCATGCAGAAACTCAGGTATGGGTATGTTCAATTTGTATGTACCAGGATGCTTGGGAGACTAGGAATTCGCTTTGTGGAAAACTGATTTTAGGGTTAATATGGTTGTCGATTTGTACCACAACAACAATAAACTTCCATTATCCAGATACTGTTTCTCAAACTTTTGATCTGACATGAGTAAAATGGTGCTACTGAATTCATTTAAAACCATGGCTTCTGGCTCCTATATTGTATTTGTGCAGAAATGTCCATAGGCTATTTTTTTTCCTATGGTCATAGATGAATTTGTGGTTTCTTGATTTCCCCCTGAGTACATACCCTTAAATACATCACACAGAAGTGCATAAAGGCCAGAAAAGAAACACAAAAATGTCACTATCAACCCCTGTATGACCCTTGTAGAAGTAGCCCTTCAGTGCATCATCTCAGGCTTTCCAGCTCTGAGAGTATATTCTTCTAATGATCACTGGAGAGAGTTAGTGTATAGAAAATAAGCATGAGTGAGAAAGAGAGAGGGGGGCAGGCAGGGAAAGTTTTTTAAAATTAGTATTTTAAGTCTTCTGTAATATGCGGCAAATCAAAACACGTTACCGTATGAATAATATATAAAGAGATAATAATATAAATGCATGCTACATTTCTGTATCTGCACACCCAAAGAAAGAAAATTTGATTCTCTCATAATTTTTCTCATCCGATTGCTGTAAAAATCTCTCTTCTCTCACATCTGTCATTATAGTATTTGAAATACGAATATGCATCCAGACAGCAATATCTAGGTAGACTGCAGAGAGGTTTCTACTCTTCCTCTGGCTGTGGAAAAAGTAGGTCTTTTTAATAAAATGGGGAAAAAAATCGCCTTTTGCTTTGAATTTTTTCCATTTTTATTTTACTGAGACCCGCTTTGATAATTTTGCGTTCTGTTGTTATTGCTGCTTCTTTCACCTCAACTTGTTTTTCCAGCAAAGAATAAAACAGAGCTGCAGGGAAAAGCGAAAGAAAGCACGGAGAGAAGCAGGCTTTACTCACCCCTAATTTTGACATAAATCTTGAGAGAAAACAGTGAATGAATGAAAAAGTTTGTCCCAGAGCTGTCAAAGGAAAACATTACTGGAAGTTGTTACAATTTTGGAGGAATTTGAATCATCGCCGTTTGCAAGGGAGCAGGCAGCTGCCTTCACTTAGCAATACAGTGAGCTGAGGTTTCTTTTTCCTGGCTGTTGATGTTGAAATACTGGGGCTGTTCAGCTACTTTCTGAAATACTCCATTCCTAAGGCACAACATTTTGTGGGATCCTAAACATAGCGATGATTTCTGTAGATTAGATTTATTTCCAGTGCCCTGGTGAAACTCATGGCTTTGGTACCGAGGTCTCATCTGATCCCTGCTTTTAACATGCACATTCCTCAGTTGAGAAACCTATTGTTCTGCCTTAAACCAGCGAGGACGCAGATTAAACTGTCCAAAGACAAGGCACTTAATGAGGAGTAGCCTTCAAAACGCATATACACGTGTTTTTGGTTGTGAAGGTGTCTGCATTTTGTGCAACCCAAGTAATTGTTATTTTTAAAGGGATGAGGGGAGACCTTATCGCTCTGTACAAGTACCTGAAAGGAAGCTGCAGGGGTTGGTCTCTTCTTCCAAGTTACAGATGATAGGACAAGGGGTAATGGCTTCAAGTTGCGCCAGGGGAAGTTCAGGTTGGATATTAGGAAACATTTCTTTACCAAAAGGGTTGTCAGGCATTGGAATGGACTGCCCAGGGAGGTGGTGGAGTCACCATCCCTGGAGGTATTTAAGAAACGTGTAGACGTGGCTCTTCAGGGCATGCTCTAGTGCCCAAGGTTATTGGTTTGTGGTGGGATGTTGTGTGGGTGGGTGATGGTTTTGGTTTGGTTGTTGTTGTTGTGTGTTTAGGTGGGGGGTGTTGTTGGTTTTTTTTTGGTTTTTTTTTTTTTGTGTGGTTGGACTCGATGATCTCTGAGGTCCCTTCCAACCGCTACGATTCTGTGATTCTGTGATTAATTCTGAGAGCAGAGCGTGAGGGGAACGGCGACCTTGCGCTGTTCCTCTTGCACGACAGGCTGCATCGCTGCTTGCTAAGGTCTTTGCAAAGGGACATGACCCAGGGATTTCAGTGTCCTTAGTGTCTCCAATGCATGGATGCTGCAGACAGATGTGTATGTATGCGTGCATGTGGATTTTTAATGTCTGGATATATATAAGTGCATGTGATTTTACAGACAGCACTCAACCGTGCTTGGGAAAGAAAAATTTTGAGAATGTGAAGTGTCCTTTGCTGGGCACAGCAGGGAATATTAACCAGAAGACTAGAAACTATTACTATCAAGTACGATTTCTCCTTAATGTGCAATGCCAGAAGATAAACTTTTCTTATGCTTCCCCTTGTCCTGTGACGTTTAAGACGCCCTGTTTACAGCCATCCTTACCTTGCCTAATTCTAGAGTTATGTTTGACACCAAACACTTCCATCCCGAGGTGGGTCCTTGACAGTCTTTAATATGACAAAATGATTTGGGCTTCCTGTCAGCCAGTTTAAATCACTTTTCTACTCACACATAAAAAAAGCTCCGTCGCAATCCTTGATGGCCACAAGCAAAACGTGCCTGGTCCCTGTCTAACCCTCAGCTGCACGGCACTGCATTGTCATCGTAATTGGACGTGATAGATTTTCACTCTGTTTTACTAAAATTTTGTTTGTGATGGAATAAATGTGCCATTCACATTCGAGCATAAATTAGCCCAGAGCAATGGCAGCATGAGTTTTTTTTAAAACTGTGCGTGCTTTTTATATACATAGATATATACATATATATATGTGCCCCTATATATACACATACATATAAATAAAATAGAAAGGTTGCATGAACAGGTCAAGCTTTTAGCTAAGATTAGAAAAAAATCCCCTTCATTGCTAAATGGCGTCCTGAACTCCATTTTCTTGATGTGTGCTGTACATTTCCCCCCCTCAGAAAGGGTGAAAACATAAAAGCACTACAGCAGACTGCAGTGTGGGGGAGGGTTTTCTTCCTCACACTTTTCCTTCTGTCAAGCCACCTGAGAAGTTGATATGAGAAGGGCATTTTAGAATAAAGACATTGCTCTGACAGCAAATACAAATGAAATAAAATTGGCCTAAGGCTTTGATGCCAGAACCTGAATGGAGAGCTGAGACTTGGCAATGCACTAGTTTAATACACCAGAGAAATAGAACTAGAGTAATTTGCAATGTAGTATGATGAAAGAAGAAAATATAACAAACCCAGAGATTAAAATAGACTTTCCAGCTCCTGTCTGTTCACATTTTGCACTCAAGTTGACCCATAAACATGGCAAGAGAAGTAAATGTGTGCACTTTGCTCTTCTTTTTTGGAACAAAGCCGTTGGACGTGGGGGGATACCACGCCAGGAGCCTGGCCCCGAGACTCTAGAGGGAAGGAACTAAGGCTCTCACAATTTGTGGATGAAGTCTTCTTTGTGGGCATCTCCTGACTCTGGAAATAGCCACCACCAGCCATGTGAAGCCATCGCTCTGGTTTCTGAACAGACAAACAGCCTTTGTGGTGGAAGAGGAGGAATACTTGGGAGAAAAAGTACTCGTAGGACACCTTGTGCATGCCACTGACGTGGGGTTTTTTTCTTGTACATGTGCACACGCATCCCTAGCTTCCTCTGATCCAATTACTCTCCTTAGTGTAAAAACTCTTTAAGAATTCCTTGTGATTTCATGCTTGTACAGCATTTATAACCAGAAGTGATCCTGTGTGCTGCCACAATGCAAAGAGAACAAATAATAGCCAATGGGTTAAAGACTGAGTTGGTTCTCGTTAACATGCCAGTCTGTTTATTTTCATATCCTCCAGAAGACATCATTTATTGGTCTCTAATGTTTTTCAGGTTTGTATGACCCAAATATGAATTGTTCAACTTTTTTTTTTCGATAGGCATTTTGGCAAGTAATGAATTCATTTTATGGTATTAAGTCAGCTGTAGAGAAAAATAAATAAATTGCTGAAGTATCAGAGCCAATTATGGGCATTGGTTCATGTGTTGGATTCCGCATTTCTCCTTTAGATATTTAAATGATTCCAGTGCACAGGCCCAGTCATTCCAAGTCTTTGGTTGTATTTAAAGTAATTGAAAATCTGTTTTCAACACAAAAGTCGAACACTATTACAGTCCCTTTAACAAATGCTAATGGTTACCCTGAGATTGTGGTAGGATGTAAGTTCCAGTATAAAATTCCACTTGGTGGTAAAGGAGTGTTTTAGCTACACAGTAAAAGTCCCACGAAGTACAAATATAATAACAATAATAACAACAACTGCTACAACTCCTGCAAAGACCACACCATCCTCATCTCCTGGTGTAAGTCACTTCGTTTTCTTCAGATGTAGAGCTTGATTGAACAGAGAGCAATTTGCAGCAAATAAATGTAAGACGCAGAATTATCCAGCGTTCTCCTACAGGGAGACTTTTCTACCAGCTCTGTCATACAAACTGTCCTTAGGAAGGAAACAAGCAATTCAAATAAACCAGTCATTAGTTTGCATCTAACTCATAAGTCTGATGCCTCCGCATCATTAATTTGGGGTGGGAAGGGCAAGAGTACAGCTATTGTCTCATTCTGCCAGCAGAGTAAGAAAAAGAAGGTAGTGGTGCTACCTAATTAATGCAGAATTTATGTACATTAGAAAAGCAATAACTTTGTCACAAGTATACAAACTATCACAAATAAACAGCTTCTTCACGCCTGATGGGAAAAGCTCCAGCATGCCACAGCGGCAGCGCAGTTGTTTATTATCACATGTAGTGTAACCTATTTTTGCATTTACTGTCTGATTCTCTGCTTTTCACCCAGACACAAAATTCCTGGGTTAGGGTGTAAAGGAAGGCGAAGCTTGTAAGCGAGAGCTGGCCAGCTGGTGATGGAGGTTATTAACTGAGGACAAAGCAGACATTTACAACAGTGGGGCAGAAAAGAGAGAATGAAACAGAGATCTTTAGTTATTTTTTTCTCCTTCAGAAATATTACTTTGTCTATGGCAGATCAAACACTTGGGGGGGGGGGAAAGTAATAATATGAATGTTTAGACTTCCCCTAGGCATTTTCCATGCTCCAGATATCCCCAGAATGCAACAGAGCATCCTAGCTCACTGCTGAATAACATCTCAGATATGCCCTTCCCCTCACTGGCTGGAGGGACTAATTTATGAGGAGAGATTAAAAGAATTAAATATAGATAGCTTCTCTAAGTGAAGACTACAGTGGGACAAAAGAATAGCCTACAAATACATGGAGGGGATAAATTCCTGAGGGAGGTGAATTATTTAGGACAATAGGAGTGGGTTTAACTAAGAGTAATGGGATGAAATTAAGAATAGGAAAAATTAGGCTGAATATATAAAAGAAATCTTCTTGACAGCAAGATCTATTTGGTTGTGGACGACTGTCCCTTGGGAAGCAGTGGAAGACCCATCATTTGGTACATTTAGGGGCAGGCTTTGACAAAACATCAGCTAATGCACTGTGGGAAACAACCTGCAAGGAAAAATGCGAAAAGAGTTGATCAGTATTGTAGGTCTTCTCAATTTTTCTCTAACATATCTCACCAAACCAACTCCCCCAGGCTCAGTGCATTGAGTTTGCCATCCTCACACTTGGACCACATGGATCCAGAGATTGCTGTGCGATGGCCACACCATCACCCTCCCCGTGCCCAGGCAGAGGCTGGTAGATCTGGCAGGGTCTTCTCTTGGCATGCCTTCATTTGGCAGGTCAGGGTGGAAACGATGGCTACCTCCATCGCATGGCTCCTTCTGTACCCTCAGGCGCTGAATGATCCTTTCCCTCCCACTTATTTTACACCACCCCATGGAGGTGCTGCAGCGATTCCTTCACGTTTAAAATCCTCCATCACGGCTTCATGTTGTGAGCTCCCTGAGCCTGCAAGTGCTGGAAATGCCTCCCTCTCTTGCAAATGTGCGTTGGGAAGATAGTTCTTATTGCCACTGCCAGGGACAGCAGTTAAGCACTGCAGCTTAAGAATTACATTGCATTTGAGTTTTGCTGTTTGTTATGAAAAGGTGGGGATGACTTCATGTTATTTTTGGGAGCAGAAGAGAAGTGGTTTCTGCAGCTCGCTGCAGGATCCTCAGCCCTGCTGTGTGCCTGGACGTAAGAAGGAGCTACAGTACAATGCAGTTTGTACGTGCATTTATTATGATTAAAACTGCATTAAATAGAGACATGAAATACATCCGTTTTAGAGGAGCGGCACACAGAACTACATGGTTTTACCGGTCATTCAGACCCTCAGAGCAGGAATAACGTGCTGTGATGGAAAGGTGTGACTTTCTAGATGCGTCCGATTTCCACCGTACTGAAGAGCTCCATTTTGACACTTTAAAATCATTAAGCCTTCCTAGTGGAGGTGTGGAATGTTTCTATATTACCCCTGCAAATCTTTCTGGCCCCAAGTCTTGATGTGACCCTGCTGACTCCCGAGGGCTGCGCCACCACCCCGAGGGACCAACGCCCCGCGGAAAAGGGGGCTTTGAGAAGGACCAGCCCCCCCCCCCCAAATGGATTCAGGAACTCCAGTTTGTCATTTTGCCCTTCTTTTGCAGAGAAAAAAAAAAGCCCCCCCCCCCCCCCCCCCCCCCCCCCCCACAAAAAAAAAAAAACAACCCATGCTAGTGATTTCTTTTGACTTAAACTGGGCATTCAAAAAGCTGTTTTTATTAATGAATCATATTAAGCCATCAGTGAAAGGCTCCCTGACTCTGTTTAAATAACAGGCTATGATTCCTCCCTCCCGCACCCCCCTTCCCTTTGGCTCCACTGCTATTAATTGAGGAGTTTCTTTGTTTCTTTTCTAATGAAGCTAACAGAACACATCTGTCAGGTGCTTGTATTCTTCACCCGTCTATAGTATGTAATAGCCCAGCTGGAGGCTATAATGCTACACAATACCCCTGGCCGTTACAGCAACTATTTATTCCTGGGCTTTTCCTCAGATAGGGATTTGAAAAAAGTCTGAAATTTGGGCCTAATTGCTATTTACACAGCGATAGACACCTGTTCTAGCTGAGACACTGGCTCATGAATCCCACACCTGAGACCTTAGGGAAGGCGAAGGGGAAAATTTCAAGCAGCTGTCAGTCCGGTTCAGAACCGGAGAGCTTTTCTCTGCGATGTGTATACGTACAGTACATAAATTCCTGCCTGCCTATTGCCATAGCTACTGTTTCGCGGCCAAATGTTCATTTAAAGGCTTAACATATGCCGGTTGTGTGGACACACGGACGCAACCGGGAGGAGAGAGCTCTCTGCCTTCACTTCTCCATTTGCATTGGACTCTCCCAGACCCGCTGTGCCAGGATTTCTTTCTCCAAAGACCGGCGGGTTGCTGCCAGCCCCTCAACTTCCCCTCTCGCCTCACGTCGTGCGGCACAATCGCTCCCTTTTCCCCTTGTTTATGGGAAGGATCCCGCTCTCCCTCTCTGGGTTTTGTTCCAGGGAGTTTTTTCTCTCCTGCCTGCTCCTCAGGAGCGCCGGTCCCCGGTGACAGCGGCGGCGGGGGCTTCGTTATCCTAAAGCTGCTACCAGCGGGGATGCACTGTAAAACCATACACGGACCTAATAGAAGTTAGCAGCCTCTCCAATGCAGTTAAGAGCTCAAATTGATTAAAACGCAATTAGCTCATAAAACTCCCTGTTTATTACCTCAGATGTTTGTCAAAGGCGCAGAGCCGAAGAAAAGGTTTCTTTCTGTTTCCCTCCGTCGTCATCATTCTTCCCCCCCCTATTTGTTTCTGTCCGGTGGCAAACAACCCCATTAGTTAGGTGTGGGACAGAAATAAAATGTTATTGCCCTGCCATGTTATCAGACGACAGCATCCTCTGCCGCTGCCAGGGGAGAAATCTGCTTTTTACAAAACTTTTCCCCGCAGCCGGGGTGGGGGGAGGTTCTGAGCTTTTTGGTTGAGGTCTCTCTTTTGTGGGAAGACCTTTAATTCGGTCTGTTTCTTTAATCTGGTGATGCTCTGTCATCCTGAGCCCATCTTTATAACGCTCTTGTTTAGGGGGAGGGGAGAGCCAGGAGGAGAGGTTGAATAATTAACTGGAAAAATTGGTTCTTATGTCATGCAAAAGACATCTGAGAGCTGGTGAACATCAAATGCAAGAAAGGGAGGTGAGGAATAGGAAGGTTAATAGATGGATTTAAAAAAAAGAAGGTGTGAAAAGCTCACACAAGGGATGAAATAAGACTACCGAGCCAAGCCGAACATTCTAGAGGCTTTTAAAAACATACATCAGAAACAGAGAGATGAGTCAAGGAGCCAGCAGAGCTTTTAAGATGGGGTGGGGCACCCAGATTGGTGAGAGACGAAGGAGCTACTGCTAATATTAATTATTAGCTGCAGGGCTCACGAAAGCAGTTCGGTAGCTGAGGAGAGAAACAGAAATTCATTTCCCAGAGGAGGAAGAAAGAAGTAGTGAGTGATCTCAGGGTCACTCCGGGACAGGTGATAATGAAATTAGAGTTAATGAAGATTAGGAAGACACCAGGTCCAGATGAGCCTCCATCTCTGGATTATGAAGATGATACTAGTAATAAATACTCCCTACACACGGAGAGGGACCTTAAGTGTAGAGGAAAAGCATGGCTGTGTCTGATTTAACAGGAGCTTTGGGATAATACTAGACCTTAACCTTTTTTGGAGAGGGACCTTAAGTGTAGAGGAAAAGCATGGCTGTGTCTGATTTAACAGGAGCTTTGGGATAATACCAGACCTTAACCTTTTTCTTCTAACAACTTCTAACGACTGAAGTTTTAATAGCTGCTGAGTACCTAGGAAATGCTGGTAATGCACTTTCTTCATCTTTGGAATTAAAGGGAATGGGTAATACAGAACGGATTAGATATAATTTCCTTGTTATGTGGCCCTGTATGGCACTGGGACAACTTTCTTTCCGGTGAAACCAAACCCTTGATACCTATTATCAAGGTACCTTGAAACCCAAGATACCTAGTAGAAACCAAACTATATATACATATGTATATGTCTTTATAGCCTTCACTGCAGAAGCTGTACATGCTTGTGAATACAAAACACGGGAAACACAGTGAAAGCAAGCAAAACTGGAAATTTAGCCCCCCTTCCAGAGCCAATGAGGTGATGAGGTGACAGCTCTGACCCACCGCTGGCTCGTGCCAGGGTGATTGAGGAGGACACTGTCTCCAGCTGTAGCCTAGCCAGTGGGTAGGGACTCAGTGATTGGGTCTCCATTGTAGTGTCACTGATTTCAATTGCCTGATGTAATATTATATTCGGGAACGGTGCTGCCAGGGGAAGCTTTGGGGATGTGCTGTCTGTTCTGCCACCTGTCTAGTCCCCTGGGGATGGGTGTGTGGTTACTTAACATCCATGAAGAGAATGCTCTGGCTCTGTGGTCCTTGCTGAGCAGGAGTCCCGCTGCTCCACATCCTGTGTCTAGCAGAATACACAGGTTTGAATCTTTCTTAAGAGCCACGACAGGATGTTTGTGTCCTGCCCATCTCACTTGTGTTTCACCAGCGTGATGCTTTTACAGGTTCATTCTGGACTCACGGTTTTGTTCTACATGGGTTTGGGTCGTTCTTAAGTGCCACGACAGGATGTTTGTGTCCTGCCCATCTCACTTGTGTTTCACCAGCGTGATGCTTTTACAGGTTCATTCTGGACTCACGGTTTTGTTCTCAGTATCAGGCTCACCCACTGCTCCTCTCTGTTAATGCCTATATATCCCTTATTTGACCTGGTTTCGTGTATGAGCTCTTTCTTCAGTTTTGGTTCTTAGCACCGCTCGTATGTGCTGCAGATATGATCACCTTCCTCTCCATTTCTGTTATCACAGATGCCTTCACCTGAGCCCAAATAAGCTGATCCTCAGGGCAATCCCTTGAAATGCCTTTCTACAGTAAAAGTTTTGCAGGAAAGGACCTTGATTTTTTTTTTTTTTAATTGGGTAAATTACTTCCCAATTGACAACAAAAGCATTATGCTTTTGAGCATATTGTAGTAATCCTCTCATATAAATCAGCTTTTTGTATGATGCTGCCTCAAAAGCTGTCTTGTTGTCTAGGTAAATAGTGCTCAGTTTCCTCTCCTTGATTCTGGGTGTTACTTCTGTAATGATTTTCCTCAGTTCTGTTGGCCATGATGTTTCTTAATAAAGATATGCCTATAGCTTTGATTGGTCTAAGCCCCACTGAATATTGCATTGCTCCAGCTCTGTGTCTGTGTCTTCCCTGTTACGGAACTCAAATTTACAGTTGTAAAGGTTTTTTTTTAATCATTAGATCTGCATCTGAGTTTAGCAGTTTCTGATGTTCACCTCGCTTTCCTTTGTTATCTCTCTAACCAAAAATGACTATATCAGGAAAACGTAGTTGTCAGGATGCCATTCCCAGCTTTATTGTCTTTGTCATAGGTTAAGCCCTTCTGTGTTACATATGAAAAGTTCAGGGTGAGTAGCACTGGCCTCAGCAAATGTAAAGAATTTTTTTAGGCAAACAATGCAAGTTCAGGGTGACCAGACAGTCTATGTGACAGCATCATCATTTTGGTTTGGCTCATTATTAACGAGTGCAGTTCTAGATGTAAGGGAAAGAATCAGTCAATAGATTTCAAAAGTTAGCTTTGTGTGAAGGCTCCTAGTTTCTGTCTGTCGGCAGTCAGAATAATTGGCAACAGTGGTTCACGTCCAGCTCTGCCTGGTTCTCAGATTTCCATCTAAACTTGGTTAAATCGGAATCACAGGTTACTTTCAACCTTTCTGCCATATTCTATTTAATGAAAAAGTGAAAAAAAAAGTCATTTGGTCATTCAGAAGTTTTTAAGTTAAGTGAAATGGTTTGCAAGGCTTAATCACGCTTTAAAAAACCAGCTAGTTTTGATCATTATTGCAATATTACCTTGATACCTTTGTTCGTGTTTCAAACACTCGACCTTTGAGAAGTCCTACATATTTTCAGCAGCGCTTCACCCAAGATAAAGCACACAGAATTTGGAGAGAGAGAATTTTATACTGTATCTTCCTCTGGGAAATATTCTCTAGACCAACATATCTATGCCTGTGTATAGTCTGAAATACAAAATAGACATGCATAGTCAAATGAATGTATATGTGTGCCTAAAAAAAGGCATATAGATTTATAAAGTAAGTCTTTGGAAATCAGTGACACTGTTCATGGATAAAGGCGTTGCACAATGTATGCAAAGGTGGCATATTTCAGAACTTTTAAACCCAGCTCTAGAAATCAAATGAATGAATCTAAAATAGATGGGAGGAGGATGATGAGGGCTTCTTGGGCTGTGCACTCTTTGGAGCTGGAGCCTCACACCACTGCCTGTTCATACGCTGCCTTGCGCAATAGGGTGTCATTTTTTTGGCTGACTTTTAGGCACAGCGCTAGAGAAGATGATTAACAGTGACAACACATTTTAGTGAGACTCGTGGGGTCAGTCCTTCCCATGTGTGAATGTTTGGCCACACAGACCATCTCCTTCTTACCAGCAACTGCAAAACATCCTTGCGGCCAAGACAGTAATTGCTTACAGAGGAAATTAATGTTGGGAGAGTATTTAATGTATTTTAAGCTGCCTTTTAATGCCATTTAGCAGGTGGAAACAAGGAAGAGATTTAGCAGCATGTGAACAGCCGTGGTTCTCAGTGGACCACCAAAAGGCTGGAGCAGCTGAGTTGGGCTATCAGAGACACTTCCAGATGTTGCCCAACAGCATCCATTTGACTGATTACATGGAGTAAAAGTAGAGTCCAGATGTGATTGGGCTACATCTGAGTTCTCAGGGAAAAAAACATGCCTATACATGAAATAGATATTATACGGCTGCTCGCTGTAGTCTAGGAGTTTATTTTATATCCAGCGTTTAACCTCTCTTCCCCCCAAGGTACAAATGTCAATATTGGATTTTCTCTGGTTGAATGAACGTGTCACAGAGCAGATTAACCACTGGCAGTGATAAAGGACTTTCACTTGCCAAAACTAAATTTCTCGCAAATGGATCAAAACAGTCTGAGGTACAGAAAAGAAGCAAGACGGGAAATCTTGCCAAATTTAGTCATGATGGTTCATTAAACTGATCCTTAGACCTCGGCGTATGCACTTTATCTGGGAGCTCCTTCTTTCAGCTGGAGGGAAGTGTAGGCTTGTGCGTGCTGGTGTGTCTGTGTGCCCAAGTGCACGTACGATGGGGAAGAGGTGGCAGGGTGATAGCTAAGGAGACAGATGAAGCTAATGCTTATGACAGCAGAGATCCTCAAAACCCCACCGCTTTCTTTGGTTATTCCCCTTTTCAGAGCATAGGCTGGGTTTCCCCTCTTGCTCTTGGGGCAACCTTGGTCTTCCACCATTTGTTGTTGGGCTTCATTAATGGCAGAGTGGTGTGTGAGGCACGTGGGCTGCGGGAGGACCTGGTCCTTGCCAGCTGGGCTGGGTGAGACATTTGCCACTGGAGGAGCCCTGGTTGCCCTACGGTGCTGGATGTGGCCGGTCACACTCCTGGATGTCTGAGCACCTTAAAAAAAAATATTTCTCCTTCCCCAACTCCATAAACCTGGAGAGCATCTATTATTCCTGCCTAAGGAATCTCTCCCTTTGTTTATATTCTAACACAGGTTGTTTAAGTTAGCTCAGCACCTCGGATTCAGCTCTTGCTGGAATACTGACCTGCCCTTGTTATTTATTACTCTTTCAATTTTTGTGCTCTCTGCAAACCTCAACGGCAATAACTTTATATGTCCTTCTGGTTCACTGGTTCTTTTTTTTTCCTCGGTATCATTTCAGAGGCCTTTATCAGTTTTCCACTTCTGTGATTTTTAAGTTTTACATGTTTATTGCCTTGTTAATTATCATGAAAAGGGGAGGGGAGGACAGAAAGGGAAGAAAAAATAGGATACACACGCATCTGTTATTAATATATAATGGATACAGTAATGTTGTCCCAATTGTTCACCACCAAATGTTAGCATTCACAACAGTGACTTGCAAGGCAATGTGTTATTGAAGTGTGGTGAGTGCAAGATTCAAAGCACAGATCTGCTTTCTGTTTCCTTTGACTTTACATGACTCTCTTCGCTGGGAGATAATTGCAAACACAGGCATCTCATAGGCAGTGGAAAAGGATATACCAAAAAGCTGTGGCTCTGATTTTTCTGGGCTGCCAGAGTACACATGTAAGGTCAGAAGGGGTGTTGCTGGATATTAAAAAGCATCAAAAATTATTTAATATTTTTAAATTAGCATTTTTATATAACTTGAACTGAAGAGCTTTTCAAGGGTTGTCTGAGCCTTTCTTGTCTTTGAAAAGTGGGGGAGCTCCGGTAAAGCAGAAGGTCAGTATTAAAAGTGACTCCTCAATCAATCCAGGTGATTGAAATTACCTTTAGCTTGAATAAGATTCTGGGCCAATAGTGCCACAGTTGTTAGTGGAAAGGTACAAATAATTTTCATACCTTACGAAAACTATGTAATGGCTAATTTTTTAAATTTTTTTTAACAAACTTGATACCTTTCAGTGGTGAGATTTCAAGTGTGAAGACTGTCAGTAACTGTGCAGTCGTGGTCACCATCTATGAAGTGTCTTGATCCATTTTGATCGGTGCAGAGGACTGTCACTCTGCAGAGGCCCATGGTGATCCAGCTGGATGGGTGGTGGAGCAGGAGCAATGGAATTTGCACAAATTCTTGCTGTAACCAGAGCATGTCTTGGATAATATTGTCCTATTTTAACTGAAGAATGTGCACTGACCTAAAATCAGTATGGCACAAGTAAAACAGATTAAAATTTTCTGTTTTAAATAATCTAAAAGCAACAGTGTTATTACTTATGGACTGCCCAGGGAGGTGGTGGAGTCACCATCCCTGGAGGTATTTAAGAAACGTGTAGACATGGCTCTTCAGGGCATGCTCTAGTGCCCAAGATTATTGGTTTGTGGTGGGATGTTGTGTGGGTGGGTGATGGTTTTGGTTTGGTTGTTGTTGTTGTGTGTTTAGGGGGTGGGTGGTGGTTTGGTGTTTGTGTGTGGGGGGGGGGTTTGTTGTTTTTTGGGTTTTTTGTTGGGTTTTTTTGGTGGTTGGACTCGATGATCTCTGAGGTCCCTTCCAACCACTACGATTCTGTGATTCTGTGATTACTCTAAGTCAGGTAGTGGTTGGATTGGCATAAATAATAGATTGTAATGATATTTTTATTACTTATAGAGTCAAACAGCCTGGCAGATCCAATAATTTCATGGGGAACCAGTAGCTAGTTGATTCTAAAAGGATCTAGTGAGGACATCCCTGCCGCTGAAGGGACAGAAGGAACAATGGCAGCCTCTGCTCCTGGTGGTTCTGGAGCTGGGTCAGAAGCTGCGAGCAGCCCAGCACCCTTCCTCTGGGTACTGAGGAGCACAGAGGGAAACTTTGGAGCAATGCCCTTTCCATTTAGGTTGGGTCTTTTTCTATTGTGTTTAGGTATCGTGTTCCCTGTCTGTGTCAGGCTGACAGCAAGCAGACGGCTGTGGAACTCAGGGACTGTTTGGGTCGTATCTGTTCCTCGGGAGCAGTGATTTACAAAGTTTTACCAAAGTCCTGAAAATAGCGTAAGCAGGAAATACCACCCTGAAAGGTAGAAGCAGTGTATTTATTAGGGAATGCAAATGGAAATATAAATATAAAGGGGGGGGGGGCAGCCAAAAATAAGGAGCTGCTCAAGGAGAGAGGGTGCGTGAGGACAGGGCAGCCATCTCATGCAAAGCAGGAGAAAACTTAAAGCTCTGGCATAAACCAAGAATGCCAGGCCTGGAAGAGTAGCCAAGTTGACCGCCTCCATCAGAGATGTCTGGTCTGAATGGCTGGAGCACGCTGCAGGATGTGGCAGGTCCCAGGTCCCCACAGCTCAGGCAGGGAGTTGAGCAAAGAGTGCTGCAGCCCCGTGAAGACCCACGAACCTGGTTTCCTCCCCTCAGGGGTGTGGGTGGTGTTGGGGAGAGGATCGATCTCGGGGCAGGGAGTGATCTTGCTGCAGCATCAAATGAGATCCATCTCTCTCTGGTGCTGCCCAAACTAGCTGAAGTTCGGTCTTCAGGTGATATTATGACATTTTGTTCTTGTGTAGGTGCTTGCAGGTTTGCAGTTGAATGTTTGACCCTGCCTGAACGGTGCATGAGTGAGCTTTTCTCCCTCCAGCTTTTCTCCATCACATTGCTTTGCAATAAACACGTCTGGAGTGGTACGTTGCTGAAAATTGGGGTATCCTTGGTGGGAAGGATGCAATGTAACAGGCAGCTGTAGCACCCATTACCCAGCACAAGCTGTACAGGTCTCAAAAGCAGGATGAGCTCTCTGCCAGCCTGCCCCACGTGCCATAATAACACCCAGGAGCTGCTCCTTGGGGACGTGGTGTAGCACCTCTTCAGCAACGCCTTGGGTTTAGGCTTGGATTATGACTTTGAGGATGTCTTGGACTTCTTGGGGCAGGTCAGGCTTATGGGAGCAGCAGGGAGGGTTTAGCTCTGGCAAGGAGTAGCTGCTGGTGAGGTGGGGGTGGTCAGAAAGCAACAGGGCAAGAAGTTCTGGTCTGGCCATGTGGTGAATGAACCCATGCTCAGCGTGAGCAGAGGAAAGCTGTCACCGCTCCTGGTGGCATCAGTACAACCTTCTGCTGTATGGACACTTCTAAGAGTGCCAGGCAGATTGTCCCTGTGGGCAGGTCACCGTGCTGCTGTCTCGGCATGGCAATGGAGCAGCAGCTCTCCCGACCACCTCTCCTTGCAGGGAGTGCTGGAGGCCTGTGGTTTTACTCAAAATGATCCTGAGGTGTGCAGTGTAGGTGTCCCTGATGAAGTGCAGAGAGTGTGGGGTTTAGGAGGTTGGTTGCAACTCTGAATGTGGAGCCTTTCCCCTCACATTTCCACAGGCTCATCTGCCCCTTGCAAGCTGTATCTGACCTGTGCAGCTCCTTCATAACATAGAATCATAAAATGGGTAGAGACGGAAGGGACCTTAAAAATCATCAAGTTCCACCCCCTCTGCCATGGGCAGGGACACCTCCCACTGGACCAGGTTGCCCAAAGCCCCATCCAGGCTGGCCTTAAATACTTCCAGGAAGGGGGCATCCATAACTTCTCTGGGCAACCTGTTCCAGTGTCTCACCATCCTCACAGTAAAGAATTTCTTTCTAATGTCTACTCTAAATCTCTCCTCTTTCAGTTTAAAACCATCACCCCTAATCCTGTTGCTACACTCCCTGACAAAGAGTCTTTCCCCATCTCTCCTGTAGGCCCCCTTCATGTAATGGAAGGCTGCTATAAGGTCTCCCCGGAGCCTTCTCTTCTCCAGGCTGAACAACCCCAACTCTCTCAGCCTGTCCTCATAAGAGAGGTGTGCATGTAGGGTTCAGTCCAGCTCCTACAAGCCCTGAACACTGTTCCTCCAAGGAGCTGCAGGAGTCTGGGTGTGTGGGGAGGTTTGCTGTGCCTGGTCTGCAAGGAGAACCCTTCCCTCTCGGTGGCATCAACTATGCTTTTTCACCAGCGCTCAACTTGCATGCAAAAAAATTCATATTGATAACTTAAAAAGACAACATCAATGATTGGAGTCAGAGCAATAAAAGTGAAGTGCGTGGCTGCTGCCAGGCTTCTTTCTTGCTCCTTGGTGTTCTGGCTCCAGCATTCAAGCAATAGATTTAAATATAAAACAGATCATTAACGGCTGGCTCAACATCTGCTAATATTATTTTCCTTGCATTGTCTGTGCGTCTTTGTTTATCTCAGTGTGCTACTTTGTTTTTCCCCTTTTATAATAAGGATCATTCCTTTATTTTAAAGCACCGCATCAATTTTCAATTGCTTGGGCTCTTGGAGCCTCCCACGCTTTGCCCACATGCTTGCACCGCACGAAGAGGTGGAGAAACAAAGCGAATGCGAAGCGTGGGATGATTGTTGCTTCAAAAAACAGTAATTAAGAATCTGTTAGAAAAATAACAACTGAGTTTAATAAGAGCTTAACTTAGCTGCGTGAGCTGGACAGAGAGAGACTCCTGGGCTGTTTCATAGAAACCAAGCAGCTTGACTATTCAGGAGACTTTCAAGTGACATTGAAGTGCATTCATGAAACTCCAGTAAAAGGCATTGTTCTTTTTTCTATTGGAGAGATGACTTGCCTTTTTCTTTTCTTTTTCTTTTTCTTTTTTTTTTTTTTTGGTTAAAGAAATTATAATAATCAGCATTGTAATGAAAATTCAAATGTGAAAAGTGAAAACTTGGGTATAAAATCTACCCTTATACTAAGGTAGCTGGTTTATTTCTTTTTTTTTTTTTTTTTTTTTTTTTTTTTTTTTTTGGTTAAAGAAATTATAATAATCAGCATTGTAATGAAAATTCAAATGTGAAAAGTGAAAACTTGGGTATAAAATCTACCCTTATACTAAGGTAGCTGGTTTATATCAACAAAATCCTGGGCAATTCTCAGTTAAGCCCCAAAGCCTGTTGTTATTATACATATCCCTCTACCTCCATACCACAGCACAGATGATACAATATGCAAAATCACCAGCTGTTCAGATATTCATAGAGTACTTAAGCTAAGTGAATTGAGGATAGAGTGTACTTTTTTACCTTGAAATTCATCTATATTTCTTTTGTCCCTACTCTCCCAACTTCATGCCTCTTAAAGTTCATCACATTTATTCTGATGAAAAAGAACTAAAGAGAGAAATCAGATCTGTAAATACCTACTGAACGCAACTCTCTGTGAAGCAGTTGGACTTATGATATGGTATTGTATGACTAGAGCTGTCTTCTGCTTAGGACTGTTCAAGAGAATCTCATACCTTATTTGCCAGAGGCAAGTAAAGAGTGCTTTTCAAGTAGTCTCTCCTTTTCTCTTCTCACAAACTGAAGCAAAAAGCCCCTTTCTGCTTCCCAGACATCAAGAGGTCTTTCACCTTATGAGAGGGTTTCCAGTTGTCCAGAGAAGTGTTCATCCCTAAAAGAACAGGGAATCTCCACCACTTTTAAGACATGTTTGTCTCAGGAAATCCAGGTTCAGTATTTTATTGCTGGCACCCATCTGGGAAGCACCGTGGCTCCCTTTGTGCCCCTCGCCTGGAGGGCAGCGCTGCCCCCATCTCGGAGAGAAATGCCAAAAGACAACTCTAAAGCATGGCCAAATTCCCTTGCTGTACCCTTTGTTTCTTCAAAGATCTCCCTCTCCCTTGCTTGTTTTCATCTTCAGTGCTTACTGGGATGTTTCTGGGACTGGTTGCAATTACTGTACATCTGCCCTAGAAGAAGGCTCCCAGCGGTGTAACATAGACATGGACTGTTTAGTGTCACCCGGAGAGATCTGAACAGTCCTTCTCTATGATAATGTATTGCTAGTTGCCATTGTTTCGGGGGCTTTAAATTTGTAATATAGTTGAGAGGTGACAGTAATATGCTAATGGTGACTCCATATGTAAAATATGAAGCTGCTCTGCCTCAGCATTCCTTTCTGCTACCTCTGTCATGACAAGGCTTTACTTGGAAATGGCACATTTCCACAAAGGCTTGATCAGTGAAATGTTGCCCCAAGTTTTATGACAGCTGGTAGACAGTGTACGCCAGAGAGAGGTGCAAGCTATATTATCCAGTGTGTCAGGATGGTCGGGCTCAAGGAGAAACGGACCACTTGCAAAATCCATCCCTGGAGCGACAAAATTTGGAACCGTCTCTGGTGCTCACCCACCCTTTGGCTTAAGGAGGTATTGCAAGACCCTCCTTGGTGGTAACTTAAATATTACTTCATTACAGTGAAATGTTAAGACAGATAGTAGTTGCAGTAGCTCAGTAATGATAACTCAGTAGTCTCAAAATTTCCTTTGGGTATCTCACATGAAACACTTTAAAAGCTGAGGCACGTCATTCACAGTATGAAGCAATAATTTGAAATACTGCAGATCCAGATGCTGACTTCCCACTGAATTCGTTGTAAATCACATGCATTTGTACTGTCTAAGTCTGGGCAAACGGTTCTTACCCGAGGAAACGAGTTATGCTCAAGTCTGCATAAACAAACCCACACACCAAGCTTAATACAGCAGGCAAAAGTCCACTTCTAAACTCAGGTGGGGAGATCACACTGTTGACTTCCCTACACGGACACCAGAAAAAGCTATGTTTCATCACTGTGGAAAGCCAGGACATCTTCAGCTGTCGCCCATCTGGTCGGTGTTTCATGATCTGCATTCATACAGAAAGTGGTTTTGGGTCAGGGTCATTGTTTCTCTACAATCAACTTGTAAAGTGCTTAGCATGCATTTCCACAATGCATGGAAATGGAGGATAAGGTTTGTCCCTCCGTGAAGGGAGTGTTGGAGAAGGATCGTCAAAGATCAGGTGGATCTCAAGCTGCTGGAGCCCATTACCAACATGAAATGGCATCAGAATCTGAGGTTTCCCATCTGCTCCAGGGCTGGCAGCATGACAAAATCGAGGACACAACACCATTTTGCTTCTGTGATTCTTCAGTGCTTCGCTCATGTTTTAAATAAACTTTAGACTTCTGTCCAAATGCAGTTAACTGGGGAAAAGGAAAACTTGAACTGCCTTACAAACACATGGAAGTAGGTGATAAATAAATTCATTTTGCCTGATATTGTAAGGTAACTGGGCTTGTATAAATCATAACTTTTCAATCTTTTGTTAAATGAATGAGCCTTTTTTTTTTTTTTAAAGAAAGCTAGGAGTGATTTAGCTATGGTAAAGATCAGATCATCCACACCAAATCTGTTCTGGCTCATTACAGCCCAACTTCTCATGTGTCAGCTGTGGATAATTTTTCAGCAACCAACCTGGAATTCACTACTTGCATTTCTGAAGATAAAATATGCTTCAAAAACATGTGAAAAGCTTCAGCATGCAAATAATTGAGAGCTCCTGGACAAAGAGTTTCAAAGCCGCTAATTCTTCCCACTGTTTTGCACTGATGTTGTATGCCCCGGACTGATATGATCCATTCCACGACCACCTTACTGGGGCCTTTCAGTACTTAAAGGGGGCTTATAAGAAAGATAGGGACAAACTTTTTAGCAGGGCCTGTTGCAGTAGGGCAACATAATGTTTATAAACTGAAAGAGGGTAGATTTAGACTAGATAGAAGGAAGATATTTTTTATGCTGAGGGTGGTGAAACACTGGCACAGGTTGCCCAGAGAGGTGGTAGATGCCCCATCCCTGGAAACATTCCAGGTCAGATTGGATGGGGCTCTGAGCAACCTGATCAAGCTGAAGATGTCCCTGCTCCTTGTGGGGGGGTTGGACTAGATGACCTTCAATGGTCCCTTCCAACCCAAACTATTCTATGGGTCTTCCGGAATGAAATCTCGTGAAGTAGGTGTCTGCCTGTCAAGATCTCCTGGCTTTTCGTAAAAGCATCTTTTGTCACTGTAGCAAAGGATTTTAGAGATATGTATCGGTGTATGAAAAGAAACTTCATTACTTTTGCCACCAGCCATGTAGATGGAGACGCTTAAGTCTAAAACCCCATGGAGGTTTCCTGAAAATTTGAGCCTGTATATCTACAGCAATTTTTGCAGGGAGGCACACTTTCTCTGACCCCTGACTGTTCTCATATACACTTTTTCTCATCTGGGCTGATTCTCTGGGGTTTGGCACCACACTGGTGTGGCCACATGGTTCCTGCCTGGCTTGGAGTGCACTCAGATAGAGCCTGAGTCCGCCTGCAAAATGCTGTGTAGACATAGCCTTTGATGTGTTCCTGAGCCAGATGTAGCACTTTCCAGCATAAGGAAAGTGCAATAACAAGTTTTATGACATCTGGCGGTGCAAGTGTTACCCCAGACTGAACATTGGTTCCTATCCAAAATGATAATCTCTTAGTAGGCTGAACTTATTTATGGGCTGCATCCCCAATGTTCAAATGTGTTCCTCACAGCTTGTGTTTGTCTGTTCAAAATAGTGTCTTGCATGTATATGCATGCAAACAGTTGATTTGCAGGTGGAAATGAACTATTCCTAATACCTGTAAATAATGAGAAAAATGAAGAATCACAGTGAAGCTGATATTCTTGTGTTAAAGGTCTTATAAATAAAACAAAGGAAAGAAGTGGCAGCATATGT
The DNA here is from genome assembly GCF_001431845.1 of Calidris pugnax. NCBI lineage: Eukaryota > Metazoa > Chordata > Aves > Charadriiformes > Scolopacidae > Calidris > Calidris pugnax. Next base: position 22,380,140 of record NW_015090830.1, on the reverse strand, counting down.
AATAGGGCTGTTTATTGTCCTCAAGTTAAGGAATGTTTTCTTGACTGAGCAATGTCCCTGCCAAATGACTCATGAGGAGCTTTGTTGTGGCATAAGTTGAAGTCAAGGAAAATCTGCATTGTTACAGGCATTTGGATCTGTCATGGACTGCTCTGCAGAGTGACTGGACTTCGTGCTGTACAGTGAAGTACATATGTCAACGCTTGCAAGTTAATGCAGGCTAGAGAAGAAGCAAGATAATAACGGAGCTGTGAAAACTTTTGGGAAAGAAGCTGAGGCGGGAGAATCTGTACGTGATGTCTACAGGACTTGTGGGTGCTCAGCAGCTCCAAAAAACCAGACCACTGATGGTGGTACTTAATATATTGACTTAGCTGCTGAGATGCAGGCACAAAAACATAGAAGTTCTGGGGGGATCTGGCAGTCTGTGCTTGTTTGTCCTCCTTGAATGTGTGAAAGGAGACGTCTAAGCACATGCTCATTGTACTGTAAGACTGGTCAGAGGGTGAAGTTGAAGTATGTTGCTCATGTTGCTAATTAGGTTAATTAAGGTTGCGAATATCTCCAGTATAACTTTTCTTTTCTCAGACACACATTGGCAGCCCACTTACTGCCAGGAGGACGTGGTGTAGGGTGGTGTGGAGCTGACACAACAAACACATGAAGCTAGTCAGGAAACGATCCTCTTGCCACTTTGGATATTCCTGGGAAGCCATGGTTGTCCTAATACAGAAACGTTACTGCAGACACTGTTGGGACAGGTACCCAGGAAAATCCTGGGAATAGATTAGATGTATTATCTTGTCCTAAAAATGCTGTGTCATGTGAGTGCCAGTACCTCTCATCTTGCTGATTAAGTGTGCAAGCACAAAGGGTACCCCGCCGCCCCTCCCAAACTCAACAGCTGCTACTTGGAAGAGGCTTTTTTCCCCCCATAATTGGTATTAGATGATGATGATGCCACAGGCTTTGAAATATTGGAAGCCAGCACTGATCACGCTTACAGATAGCTGAACAATGCAGTGCAATGTAAACTAGGCAAACAAATCCATCTGGGTTGCCAGAGAAGGCAGAGAAAAGCTCTAATCTTCTAGAAGCAGCTGTTGTCCAAGCTGACATTGAAAGGCATTATTTTTAAAATGAAAGCTTCTGTGCGGGTGATGAAAGCTGCTGGATTTCTTGCTTTGGACTGGAAGCACTTTTCAGTAGCCCAGACAGAGATCAAAATCGTCGAATGCTGCAGAGCAAGAGCGATAAGCAGGACCCTCTTCAGTGGGTAATGGATTCCTGTCCATGCTGGGACACGGTGGGTTTTGCCAGGAATAGCTGCTTTCTGACAGTGTTCACACCCAGGTGAGCAGCCCTGGCAGCTTTTTAATTCAGAAGCACCTGGCAGTCCTCAGCTCTCCTTCCCTTGATGTGCCTCTCGGTATGGAAGGGATGCAGGAGACAGTCAATCTGGCTGGAGCTGGCAAGGGGACACTCTGGGGCAGGGTGGGAGCAGCTCTGAGCCAGGGCAGGGACAGCTGATGGTGCATCTGAGCCAGCTGAGATTTGGGCTGCAGCAGGCACCCTGTCTCATACGCTCACCAAATTGGACAAGGCAGGAGGCAGGTATTCTGGTCTGATTCCTCCTGGAGAAGTCCCAGAGCATGAGGAAGCTTATAGACAGACATTACCCTGTGCTGAGTCCTAGGGTGGACCTTGTCAGGACGGTTAGGTGAGAAAAACCTTGCTCGGGTAGCTACAGCCTGGGGCAGCAAACAAGTGATGTTGTAGCAGGAGTTTGGACGTGCTTCTCATGTAAACCAAGTTATGTCAGTCAAAGTGGTTTTATTCCAGGACAAGTGAGTCAAACCTAGTGCTTTTGCTAATGCAATGTCATAAAGTTACAGGGGAAAGCCCCAAATACCTAAAATTATATTATCATACTGGCAAGTGTCTTTAGAAGCTTAATCTTATTGTATGAAAACTTCAGTTTAAAAAAAAAAAAGTGAGACACTAATTTAATTTATGATTACAGCATTGTTAGCATCAATAAGCATGTGGATTTTCATCCAGGGTGAGATGACACAGTTCAAACGTGGGAGAACAAATGAGAAGAGATCTCCCATGTGTACGGTGCTCTCAGGAGCTTGGTGGTAGGTTACCAATGGCAGTAGCAGCAGGTAAAATAGTTGTAATTTGTACTGGTTTTAACAGTCTGTGATGCCTGGGGGATGCTACAGAGATTTGTGTTTTTCTTTTGTGCGCTGTGACTGCCAGAAGAATAAAAGCCACCCCTGCCAGGATAAGTAGCATTATTATCCATGCTGCAGACAGGGACACTGGACCACAGAGAGGTTTGCTTGGAGCCGTCCAGTTTGCTCAGTGGGAGTCACAACAAGGCTGTCAGACCATCACAGGCATGGCCAGGACCCAGACATCCTTTGCAGAAAGGAGCCATGATGGTGGAGGATGCTGCATCAGGGTCTGTTGTGAGCAGTTCCTCTGGCAACCAATGAAGTAGTAAACTTAGGGCTTGGAGGCTGGAATGAGAAGAATAATATCCTGGGCTAGTGCTAAGCCCCCTCTCTGAAAGGAAGTTGTCCTTTGGGCATCGGTGGTGGTGGTTTGCCTGGCAGAGCAAACACGAGAGCGGAGGAGCAAGCAAAACGTTTCATTATCCTCCTTGCCAGAGAGTTGAAAGAATCTGACAGGGAGACTTGTTTATATGCAAAGCCATATAGACCATATTGTCTAAATACATTTTGTTTCCCTATTAAATTCCATTTATAAGAGTGACAAGAAAACTAATAAAATCTACTAAGAACAACAATGGTAATTTAGCACTCAGAGGAGATAGGAGCTGTATCTGAGGACTGCATACGCTTCTCTAACGTCTTCAAGCCACGCTCAAAGTGCAGATATTTCTTCTGATGAGCTATGAGCCTGCACAAGAGGGGTTTTTTTTTCTATCACTTTTTTCTTCTGGACAACATCTACCGCCTGTCTTCTGGGGCTTTTCATACAAAGTTGTTGCCAACCAGCTTTAAAGAGAGAAGCTAAAAAGCTCAGTGGGTAATATAATAGTTTGTGGGATGAGAAATGAACCACCCCAGACTCAGTCGTAGGTTACTTTATGGAAGAAGTCTCTCCTCAGTTTGCACTGGCTTGTGGTGACTTCCATCACAATCTTGTCAATCAAAGATGGGATGTCATGTTTTTTGACACGTGACTGTGCCCCTCAACAGACATGTGTGGGTCTAATGTGTCCATCATCTGCCTGACAGTGGCCAGTCGATGCACTGTGCTTTCAGAAGCACCTGAACGCAGGGCAGAACTTTAACACGACAATACTTCCAACAGCTTTATTCTTTCCCACTTGCTTTGGTCTCTTGATTTTTCCACAGAATTTTTGAAGAAGAGAAATGGTGCATTTTCAATGAACATGTAAGAAATTGTTTCAAAATCCTTATTTAAACATGTCATTGTAAATGGTGAAAAACAAGGAGGTCAAAAAACAAAGAAATGAAAGCCAAAAACCAAAATCCAAAATACAGTTTTGTGGAATGACTCTATGTCCAGACTTGAGATTTATATGGTTATATTTTTGTGTCCTAAATTTTCCCCAGAATCAGCCTTTATCTTAATAGTTCCTGCCCAGTGCTGCTATGAGGTCAGGTTGCATGTGGTTAAACAGCTGCTGTACTCCGACCAGAGGTGGAAGCATTTCCATGATGGTCTGAAAAGAACTGGTGTACGGCATTTGTACAGCTCTTTGGGGATCTTCCTGGATGAAAGGCACTATTATACGGGTAAGATCATTATCATTATCATGAAAAACCTTCTCAAGGAAGCAATTCCACCTTCTGCTTCTGACACCTCATTTCTCTGTTGTCTCAGGAGCCTCTTTTGTATCTCCTAGGAGTGTCAGTTCACATCTTAATCTCTTTGTATGTAATCTCATTACAGATAATCCCATTTGCTGGAGATGTCAGTACTTCTCCACTATGTGAGGAAGGATTTCCACTCGCCTCATTTTGTAACTGATCCCAGCTACATTCACTGTACAAAACAGACTGGCTGTAGCTGGAATCTCCCTTAGGGTAAGTTTGCTGTGGGTAGGGAAATTCAAGGAAGGAAGGAAGGTAGGAAGGAAGGAAAGAAGGAAAGAAGGACAGAAGGAAAGAAAGAAGGAAGAGGGAAAGAGGGAGAAAGAAAGAGGGAAAGAGAGAGAAAGAAAGAATAGAAGAAAGAAAGGAAGGGAGGAAGGAAAAAAGAAAGAGAGAGAGAGACTCCATTTGCTAGTAATATCTAATGATTTTTTTCCTCCATCTAATTGTTTACACGAGAGAGGAATTTTCCCTTTAAAAAATAATCAAGGTTTATAAAGAGATAATAATAAGAAATTTAGAAATTACTTTCAGAGCCATCCATCTTCAGTTGGGTCTGCATGGTAGAGGCAGATGCACTGAGAGCTTTCCTCAGTCTGATTTCTTGCCTTTTAGTAACTCTTGTCAATTAGGGAGGATATAGTCTACTCTCAATTCATTAAGTGCACCACAATTGTCAGTTAGTGACAGGCTCAGGGGAGGGCAGGACTAAGTAAACATGGTGGATAAATTATACTAGAATAGCACAGTTAGGAGAAAACCGGGGCCCACTATATAACACAACATGCTTATCCTTAAAATCTTGAGTAAGCTCCTATGTTGATAAAAGTCCAAAACCTCCAATTCTTAAAGGGAAGACTGGGGGAAAAAAAGCAGTCACTCTCCTTTGACGGTTTGAAAAAAGAAAAGATGTTTGTACCACTCACTGACTGGCTAATGAATAATCAGATTTCACAGCTTGAGTGCTGGGGTGGTAATTTGGTTGCACGCCATGCTCCAAATCCATGGAATAGTGCTTCATTAATGTGAAGACCTGTATAATCAAACAATTAGCAGTCTCTCTGCTGCTAAAGCAGCTTTTCATCAGCATATATACTTCGTTGTAAGATGAGTCTCAAATTACTGGATCTGACAGCAACTAGTCTTTTACTAAATCACAGCAGTAGTGAAGTAGGGTGGACAGAACATCCATTTCTTAACCTATTTCATTCTATCCATGCCACATACCATTTGTAACTGCCATTGGGAAGGTGAAGACATTATAGGTGAACTAAAATTTCGTTTAAATAAGTAAATCATGGATTAGTCTGTTGTTTGTTCTTTTTTCTTTTTTACCAGAATATTCAAATGCTTTAAATTAGCAGTGATATGTTGCTACTTCTCACTTCACCTAATTTTCACCTCACCTGTCTTCTGGGAAGGAGGAAGAGACTTCTATCTGTATTCCAGTACCTAAATGTCACCCTCTTCCCTTCCTTGTACAGGATTTAATCATACAGGCAGAAGGAAGCCCCACAAGTTTCAAGTCTTTTTCTACACTTTGGTGTTGGATTCTGCTGAGGTCCAAGGGCAAGTGCCTTCTGCTCTCCAGTTCACTTGAAAACATCACAGCTAGGGGAGAGGAGGTGGAAAAGGTGAAGATGAGTCCAAACTGTGACATTAATCTTCACATATGGGTATGAGTCTCTCACTTGCTTCAAGCTCAGAAGGCCCTGGTGCATACAGTCTCTTAATCTCTCTCGTCTCCATGCCAGCTGGGGATGTGGTTGACACCTTCCAGGGGACATAAGCATCAATATGGGCCTGAGCAACTGCTCGTGCACCTGCTGCCACCAGACTGGTGGGCAATGGATGTGTTCATTGGAAGGATGGGACAATGCATAGGATCAGAGTAAGTTAGCAAAGTAAATGGAAGAATAAAGTGTTGTGTATGGATAGTTTTGTAGAGCATCCCAGTGTTCTAATTACAGACTCTTTCCCCCACATTAGCAAACAAGGCCTAGTATTGTTTATTTATGTACGCTTTTTTGTTTCCTTTAGTATTGCCTTCATTTTTCTGGAAATCATCTGAATGTCAGTGGGCTTATTTTTTTGGTGGTCCAGCAGGTGCTAGCTGTGGAGTGTACTGGAAACATCTAGCAAGTATTTGTGATGTTGGCATAGGATATCACACTGGAACCTTAGCTTGCGTGAGACACTGCAATGAAGTCCATTTGTGTCAGCTGAGACACTAACCCATTACATTTATGATCTAATTTAGCAATAGCTGATCTAAGGTGGAACTGTGCTGGACCATTTTCATGGCTGCAATGTTTTATCTGGATTTCTCTTCTTTCACATTTGTTAAAAAATAAGTTGATATTTTACATGCTATGGGACTCAGATATCTGAAGTGCAACTCATGGTAGTTGAAAGGCTCAGCAGCTTAAGGTACCTGTTAATCTGCCCTGCCTTGAATAGGTGTCTTCTAAATATCAAATGTAGAAGCGATGATAAGTTCAGGTTCACCCAAGAGAAAGTTTTCTCCGAGAGCAATACTAAAACTCTGAAATCTTTATTTCAGAAAAGGTGAAAGGAGAGGTCTCCTGCTTTCGGTTGTGTCAGTTTAATACCAACTTGAGAGGAGCGTGCTGCAGAGGTCATCCTGTTCGTTATATCAGAAACAGAGAGATGGAAACTAGAAAAGACCAAAACATACCTCAAGCCAACTACCCAGTTTTCAGCAAGAGCTATGAGGTACTAACACATGATGGCCTTTAATACAGCTGGCCTCCACCCCAGTATTTTCACCCAAGCTGTGATGTCCTTTTGACTTCCAAAAGACTCTACAACCACGGAATGCAGAAAGCCTGTCTCACTTCAGTGGTTATCTGTTGATCTGGGACTTGCCCCCACTGTCAGGTGCACAAGCAAACAGAGAACAGGACCCAGCACAGGATCCAGCCCCTGCTCCCTGTCTGTAGGTGCTGTCACTGAGACGCACCCTTGGGTCAAAATGGGCACAGTTTCTACAGAAATTAAATCTTAAACTAAACAAGCGGATAGGTTTTCTTTTTTTAATAGTATGTTGTATCTTAATGCCTCTCTCCTTTCCAGTACATCAAACACCTCCCTGGCACAGGCTACGGCATCCATAAAGAACTGTACAAATAAAGATGTGCATTTCAGGTCACGGAGTTGGCTAGCCGGAGAGATTTAACATCTGGATTTTAAAAATAAAAAATGTATTCTAACATGGAGCTTTAAAATGCTGATGGTTTTTAATCTTTGTAATGGTATAACTCGTGAGGTCGTGTGCAGTGTTCTCTTCATTGTCACAGGCAGAGGGAACAGAGTCCATTACTAGATACTAAATATGCTCGTTAATTTTCTTAGGCATTCATCTTCCTTATAACAATTTGGATCCGTACACTGAAACTTATGAACCCATTCATAAAGCTAGCGTGGCTTTGTGAAATGATGTTGTGACACATTTTCTCTAGAAACAGTTCTTTGTCGAGTCCTTGCCTGAAAAACAATTAGGAACATTTTTCCATTGGATGCCTTTATAAACGTCCTCAATTATTATTCCCTTGGTGGAAACAATCCAGAAGTACTCTCCTCCACCTGGGAAGAGGGCCCTAGCCCTGGGGTGGGCCTCTCCTCAGCCTCACAAGCAGAAGGGAGGTGGTAGGCTGTCTTCTCCACCCTGTGGAGCCCACTCTTTCAGAGGTGCTGTGCTACGCAGGATGGCAGCCCATCACAGAAGCCCCCTTTTTGGAGCCCACTCTTTCAGAGGTGCTGTGCTATGCAGCCCATTCCAGAAGCCCCTTTCGGGGCAAACTGGTGCTGCCTAAACTTTTTGGGGTCTTCCACAGCAGGCCATGGAAAGAGGGTACAGCCTTGCCCACCAGCTGCCAGGGTAGGATGCAGTGAGCTCTCTTTCAGGGGGAGTATTTATCCTCAGGAGGAGGACAGAGTGTAAAAAAAAGCCTGGGAAATTCATAAGGAGGAGTAAGCTTTAACAAATGCCCTGGGGGAATTAGACACAAAGACTCAGCACAGGAGTTATGTGCCTGCAGCTCGCCAGCGCTTTTATAATCTTATCCTTAAGCCACTTATTTGATCTCAGGTTCATCCTCCCTCCCCGCAAACATCCAGGAAAAAAAACCACCACAAACAAACCAAGAAAAACCCTTACAGGTAGAAATTCAATAAAAGCAGGGAGGCAGTGACTATGTTTTCTCCCTGCTGATAGAATAGCAGGTGTCCCAGTGTAGCAGGGGACACAACCCCCTGCCAGGGGCACCCCAAGACTGCAGGAGGAAAGCAAAACCAGTGCCTTGCCCACACTTGCAATGATTTTTGTTTCAAGATGTTGTTTCTTGAGACAGCAACATACACTCTGTGTATATGCAGGTGACACACCTGTGAATTTATAGTATAACACACACACAAAAACACCCCTACCATTTTTAACCATACATTTTTACCATAACAGGTACTTTTTGGCTTTGAATTCCTTGGCTGTAAAAGCCCTTTTCCTTTCATGAGACCTCTGCCCCTGCCATACCTCAGGACCCAGCCCTGCAGACGCTGTTGTGTGCATCCAACTCCAAGCATCTGTCTCAGTGTAACTCTTGGAAGAGGAAAACCAAACTCCAATAGCAGTAAGAGGTAAATAACATGAAATAAAAAATAAGTGTTGCAAGAGTAGGGCCAAAAGGGGAGGAAACATTCGTATGGTGCTACAAAAGATACAGTTATAAAGCTTGGATTCTAAATAAATAAATGTATAGATGTAAAAAAAAATCAATCACAGTCTGATCACAACAAATGCAACAGCTCTAAATAAATATGGTCCAATAGTCATGTTAAATGAGTTTCATTTGTTGATGATTTATAAATAATGATAATGTTATTTTCAGGACTATTTAAACTCCGCTAATTCAAAATAATTTTTAAAAAACCACCTTTGTATAAAGATATTAATTTTACCCTATTTTTTGAAAAACAGTTTAGTTTTCCATTTCTTTTTTTTTCTCTTGCATAAAACTTGTGTTTTAACAAATCACTGCCATGAGCTAACCCAGATCTGAATCCAGAAAATGCTCTCAACATTATCCTTCTCTGTTCACATATATTTGAAGTAAATTACATCAAATTGTATTTGAAATACCAAACTGGCATTAATGGAAGCTTTTTTTGCTCCAGGCACCATTTTAAAATAGATGAGCATAAAAATGCAGTCTGCATCATTAAGTTTATATGAAACTAGTGAGAATAAAAATCACCATGTAAGTTCTAATAAGATGTGTTTTTCATTCCAGTTTAATAACCCAAGACTATATTCATCTTCCAGTATAATAAATACACTGAAAGGAATTCATTCTTTTGCGGTTTTTAACATGTTGAGGGTTTCAGAAGATGGAGTTTTCTGGGAAGCTGGGTGAAGAAAATTCTTTAATATGGCAGTGCAGAGTATTATTATCATAAATAATTAATGTGCACAGCAGAAGAAAGCCTAGCTTCATTAATAATTCTTATTTTTAGTTGGCATAAGCTAGAGGTGCTGTATCTTCTTTCATCCGATCTATGTCAATTTCCCCGATTTTAATTTACTAGATGTTAAAAATTTTAAAGGTATGTTACATTTTGCAATGGATTTTTGTTTGTGATTTCGCATTAATATCCCACTACTAATTCTTACCCGTCGAGATATTTTTAGTAACAAGCAAAAAAGGAAGGGAAAAAAAAAAATAGTAGCAGCCAGGCAAGGTAGAGTGGGCATCAGTGTCAGCTCCTTTCATCTTTCATTTCCCTTTGGGACCAGTTAAGATGCTTCTTTGATTAGGACCTCAGGAAATATTAAAAAGCTCTTCTGTGAATTTAAACTCATCAGACTTGTCTCTGTTTATTTTTTTGAATACCGAGATAATTCACCTCCCACATTTTGAGAACACAGGTTCCCTCCAACCCCACCGCACTTCTCTGATCAGCGAAGTCACTTGTCAACATCGCTGAATCTCTCCTAACGAATATCAGTGCTTCATTAATGCAGCGCCTGAGTCGGAGCCCCTCCTAAACATTCCTTATTAGCACAAACGAGGAAATAAAGATGACACTAGAGATGGCACCGAGGCGGCATGCCACCAGGCAAGCGCAGGTAGTGCTGGAGTCAAACAAAGGAGAAGGATGTGACACCTGAAGGGAAAACAGAGAGGTGGGGGGGGGAAACCATTTTGTCTGGCTGCAAAAGGTAACTGGGAAAGAGACTGGGACTCTTCACGGCAACTTTGGGAACACCAGTACCGTGGAGAAGCAACGTTAACCTGCATTATGCCTTTTAAACACATTTGTAAATGTGCTTCTTAATCAGTACAAATGTTAGAGCTGATTGAAAAGCAATGGTTGTTTTTTTTTTCCTCTTAAGTATTTTAAAAGAAAACGTGTGTTGTTTTTTCCCGTTTTTTTTTTTTTCTCTCCGTTTTAACTGTTTACCTCCTTTTATTTTTCTTGAGACCAAAAGAAGAAAAAAAACCAGAAATGCGCAGAAAAAGAAAACAGGTATCAGAGAGGCTGTGGGAGAAGGGAGCACCCTGTGAAAATAGTAACTTTAAGGTGGGGGGAGAAGGCAGCCAACAAAAAGCAAGATGCATGAAGTTTCTCACTTCGGAAAAAGGCCATTTAAACCTCATTTATTTGGGGATTAAAATTTTCAGCTGCTAGCAATACTTCTGGCATCTAAAGTAGCCCAGGTAGTCATTTCAGTCCTGTATCACAGTGTCTTCAGTCAGGCATCGGTGTCCCTTATACAATTAAAATTTCTTTTTAAGCATTTTCACAGCTTTTTCCTATGTTGGCTCATGGTTCATGCTATTTAACTGAACGTCATGCTGTGGCTTGTGTCTTGCTGTGGCTCAGAAAGCCAACCCGAGGAATTAGGCTCCCATCATGGAAAATGCTGATGCCTCTGTGTCTACGTGCACGTGTACACCCTCAAAACCAATGATGTTACTGATCCATCCCACATGCACGAATTTGGAAGATTAATTTATGCATGGCCAGAAAATTGCAGTGGCTTTGACATGATCTCCCACCTGTCCATCAGGAGTGCCGTGTGGGTGTCCACAGAGGTTGGCAAACACCAGCTGGAGCCTGGGCACTCTCCGGTGTGCCAGGAGGGGACACGGAGAAGCCCCAAAGCCTCCAGAAAGTCCTGTTTAAAAGAGGTCTCCCCTGGTGTGTAAAGCCAAGTGGGGTTCCCCTCTCTGCTCCTGCCCCAAGACCAGCAGGAGCCGCAGGCATGGATCTGGCACAGCAAATGGGGCAGCGTCCAGTGCAAGGCACCAGGATGCTGGGCAGTGGCACATGTCAATCAGGAAATAATTACGGTCCCTGTACACCATGCAGGGATAAATGTGGTTTTTTTTAAAGCAAAGAACAAGTGCACACACCTTAACCATGCACTTAATGCCTTATCTTCATTAACTTGTGCATGGAATATGGTCAGAGACCACATGTCCGTAGGGCTGTTGCTTTTGCTAGACTCAAGTCTATCTTTAAGGCACTTAGTTACAAATATTTTAATTTTTTTTTTGTTTGTATTTTGTTTGTTTCTCCTTCCCTTCTCTCAGGCAAAAGGTCAGACTGTACCTTTTCCGAACAGCATTGCATTTCTGGCATCTTTCTTTCTGAGGTGTCAGGATACTTTAGAGAGCTGATGGGCTGTGATTTTGCTGCACTATTGTTTTCACGAGAAGGACCATCAGAGGTGATATTCCTATATTTTACTGGACTGTTTGCTACCATCGAAACGGAAAAAAGTGAGAAAACTTTGTGTTCCAACCACAGCATACTCGCTAATCAGCAAACGCAGACCAATTATACAATAGGTGAAAGACATGGGCTTGCATGCTAAAATCTGCACCAAAAGAGGCATTTTCCTGATGACTTTATTTCCTATTAATCCTCTGTGACAATGGGTTTATTTTCCAGGAAAATATGCAAATACCTTAATCTGGTAGAACAGTATGACAGTCTGAATGTGGGTCTCTTCAGTATACAGCGAAAAACACTTGTTTAAGAGAACCAGCACTAGGAAGATGATATATTTCTGAGTGCAAAATCAGAGTCTGTGCAGAAAAACTGTGTAGCTCTTTGAAAAAAACCCCGAACAAATGGATGGGCAGTGAGGACCACTCTCTTCGAATAACAAATTTTCATCTTTTCTGAAATAGAATTCATTAGTAAACGAGCAGGTGAAGAAATTGGGCATCTTTTCCTGCTTTCTTTCCGCACACGCATCATGAAAAACCCCACTTTTTTAGGTTTGTTGTCTCTTTGTTTTATTTTATGCATTAATTATATAGCATCAGCTGTTGGAACAATACTTCTAAAATATTCCTGTAAACGCTGAAACTGTATCTGCAGAGAATTTTTTGATTTTTTTTGCAACATCCTAATTTGAAGAGTGATTTAAGAACTGATTGGCAGTTGGCAAAAAATGAATGATAATGAACTCATTTTGATAGAGATGGACCAGATACCATGCCGGCTGTCGAAACTTTTCAAAGCTGGTTTCTCTCCAGTAAATGTGATCCTGCAGGCTCTGTCCATCTGCCTGCAAGAAAAGAGACATTCACATTCTGCGGGAAATGCTGCTGAGAAAATACCGCCGAGAATTATCGATTTTTGCGTTTGCTCGTCGCTCTCAGCGAGGAAACTGGATGATGGAAAACACCACGGCAAAACAACAGCGCTGAGCTCCTTTGCTTTTTTTTACCCTTTTTATTTCCTCTTTTTCTTTCCTTTTTTTTTTTCCTTTTTTTTTTTCTTTTTGCATTAGCAGGTAACTGGCGTGCTTCAGCATGATGAGGAGTCTATGTAGGAGTAGCAGCTCGACCAGGGCTGAGCCCTCCCCATGGAAGGGGGAGGACCCTTCCATGGATACTCGGGGGGGACCTGAAGCTTTTGCTTCCAGGGATGGTTTGATTCTGGCCTCACACTAATTTTCACCGGTGCACACCAAGTCGCAGCCACCCCATTAAACAGCTGAAGTGAAAAACTGCGCCAGCTGTTAGGCTGCTCCTGTTGCTCTCCTGTTGCATGAAATTAAAATAGCTCTGAGATTTAAGGAAAATAGCATGAATTGACCCAACAGCTTGGGGGCAGGCTCTTCCTCACCCAGACCATGCCAGCCAACCTCCAACCTTGGTCAAGTCTGAGGTCACCAATGCTGGTAGAGGGGTGTCCGGGGGATGTCCATCCACAGATGGTGGTGCCCACCCTGGCCCCCAGCTCCCAGAGCATGTCGGCTCACAATACTTATTTCTCAGTTATTTCATTCCTCCTCCAAAGCCTGTATCTTTCGCTCTCTTTCCCACCCTGAGAGATGGTTTTCATGTGTTGAGTGTTTTCCACTGATGCTGAAGTCCCATTCCACGTCCCAGTCACCCCCACAGATCCTCCCCAGCTTCTCTCTCTGCCTCTGGCTTCTAAGGTGGCTCTCAAGGAAAGCGTCTGTTGGCTTACCTTTGCACAGCATTGCTGCTAAATTTTTAATCGGTGGTAGTGAAACAAAGAAAATGAACCAACTCTCACAGTATTTAAGGAATAATGTGTGGCTAAGCCCCATGCCTTTTCCTGGCTTACAGACACGAACAGGGTGGCAAGCACCTACCGTAGGAGCCATTTAACATCCCAGGAGGTTTTACTCTGCTGTGTGGTACTGCGGTCACGCAACTTGCATAAATATTACGTGTTATTATGGTTGTATGTGGCCAAAAAACCCCAGAGACTAAATACTTCTGCATATAATGCCGAATTCACTGCTGCATCAGTTGATAATTAAAAAAACTTGGCTCGTTTCTGTCCCTTTACATGATCAGAATGATGTAAATAAGAACACTATCCAAAAGCTTTTAAAATTCATTTTAAGAAAGGCTGGCTACAATATTTGTACAATATTTGCAGCTGAGCGGAATGAAGCAGGGAACATCCAAATCTTCAGCTTCCGAGTTTCAAGGCACAGCCACCAAAACCAGCTTAGATCTGCCCGTTGTGGTGAAGGGCCGAGCAGGTTTCTGCATTTGTGTGGCAGGATGCCAGGAGGATGCTCACACCTGCCTTCACGTGGAGTATTTGGTACCAGCCACAGCAAGAGGCAACAACCCCTGTGCACCGACCGGGTCGTTGGCTGATTCATCTGAACTGAGTCAGTGAACACAATTCTCTTAATTATGCACATGTAGGAAGTAGAGGAAGGATGTTTCTGTAAGTAGACTGATTCTCCAGACCTCAGCATGCCTGGTTTATGGTCCTGCTCCGGCCGGTGTGGTGCCGGGACGTATCTTGAATGGTGATGCTAACAGGGTGTTGAATTTGTAGCACAGAAGCCAGAACCCCACTCTTTGCTCCTAGCTAATTCCCAGGACTAGGGAAGTGAGACCCTACCTCTTCAATCTCTATATTTTGCTCCAAAAGCTTTATTGCCTATGAAACTCCCTGATTTGTGTGAAAGATGGAGATAAAGGAGTTTAAGTCAACCAGCAGCTTCTGAAATTGAAGTCATGACGCTAAAACCACCCCATTACAACCAAGAAGATAGGGTGCAGTATTATGATTTATTACTCATATTATAGTAGCTCCTCAAGAACAAGGATTTGAGCAAAGATTTGAGCCTTTTTGTGTTTTATTCACAAGTGGGCATGTTAAAAGACATCAGAAGACACATTGCTTGTCCCAAAGGGTTAACACAACTCTTTCCTTTCACTCCTGTGTTACTACAGCTCACACGTACACGGGAAAAAGCACTCACAGGCTTTATTTCACCTCGCCTTTGAGGGGCAATACCTGGTCAGGAATTTTTCAGAGTGTTTGTTTAATACAAGGAAAAAGCATAGCATCATCCCACAAAAAATACGTAAGCTTCTTATCGCAGCAAAGTGTCCACTGTTGGCGCAGAGGGCACAGAACTCTGCAGGACGCAAGCGTGTGTGATGTCCTCCTTATCCCTGTCTTGAGACCTCCAGGTCTCAGGTGGAGCAAACGAGCAGCATCAGAAAGGACACTGGCAGCAAAGATGTTTCTGGGATGTTGATTCCGGGTGCATTGGGGCTGCTGAGGACTGGTTCCATCTCACGGGCTGCGATTCCCTTGCCCGTTCAGAGACACTATCACCCTCCAAACCCTTCCCATTTATAGCACGGAAAATGGACTAGTCATTAACGGGGTGCAGATGGGAAGCCTGCTAAGAAATATTTTAGCAATTAGGACAGGAGGGAATATAGTATCCCTGGTTTCCAGGGAAAACCTATTTCCTCGCTTCTTTTCCATCCAAGCATAAACTGGTATTTTTCACCATCGTGAGAGTGAGCCAGGGCCAGCTCTGGAGCCAGAGAGGGGAACCGCTATAGTGGGGATTCATTAAACCCATCTCAGCCTGTCTCTTTTCTCTTTTTTTTTTCTTTTTTTCTTGGTATTAAAGGAATATGGAGTAAAGCAGGGCAGAACGAAGTGTTCTGGGAAACTGATAATCAAATGGCCTAAAGCTAATGTTTACTTTTTTGAATGTTTTACAGCAGCATTACTTGGAGTTGTATTAAAAACAGGGAGCGAGAGGGAGGGAGGGAGGGAGCCTAATAATAGCCTTCCAGTTACAGAAATAGAGAAGCAGCATAGATATGATAATTGAATTTGGTTTGGATGGGTGATAATCCGCCTTTATGCTACAGCTGTAGTTCTCAGATTTGAGCCTCGCTGGTGGCAGGTGCTGGGCAGCCTCCCCTGCCACGGGAAGGCTCCAGCACCGCACGCCCCTGCGTGCCCCCCATTCCTCTCCCTGCGGGGTCCTTGGTGTTGCCTGTGTGGTTCTGTTTCTTCTCCTCATTTATGGGGGTTGTCCCGAAGGTGACCTGGAGCCTCCCTTGCCTGCCCGGACAGGGAAAAGTCACCAGTGAAGCTGGAGGGCAGCTCTTCTCCTCCCCAGCAAATTCCATGCTCAGCCACTCTTTGGTTCTCCTCCACCCTAAATTATTCAGCTCCGCTCTTGGGGAGCTGACACTGCTAGTAAACTGAGGAGTTATATATTTTCAGTTGCACTTGGAGAGTAAGTGCCACTTGAGTTATAGTGTCTAGATTCCCAAATATTTGTGCAATTTTAAATCATGAATTCTCATTCCTGACTATGCTTAGTATAAATATTTATTCGCAGCTCTGTCTGTTAGATCCCATGGAAGTGGGGGGAGTTGGGAGGTACCTCCAAGCTGGTTCTTTCACAGGTATGGGTCCCCTTGCTGTCTCCTTTCCTGAAGCAAACTCCAGCCCCTCTTTGCCTGCTTTCCACGTCTCTGTTGTGGGAGACGTTCTGGAAAATGTGGGGTGGGAGGCAGTGGGTGGGATAACTGGGCTGCAGCTGGGTGGACAGAAGGGCCACCCACTTTCACAAAGTGACCTTAGAGATTTTGTGCCAGAGACATGGGTCTGGCTGTGTGCTGCTGTCCCACTAGCCAGAGGAGTGGGAGAAGGGTGAAGAGACCAAAGCAGAAGAAAAAAATCACAACATTCTTCCTGGGTGGTGGGAAGCCCCCCTGTCACCCCTTGCCGCCTTCCGTCCTCCTAACGAAACCCTCCAAGAAACTTTATCAGTCTCTTTTGTTCTCTTGGTTCATTTTAACAAAAGTGCTTCTCAAGTAAAAGTATTAATTAATTTCCTCTTTGTAAAGAGATGTGAAAAGATTTTGGTTTCTCCAGGCACTGAATTAAATTCTGGCTGCGCAAGAGTTTGAATTTTTAATGGAGCCGTTTTGCAGGTCACCAAAATTGTTCCCCATTCAGCCACTCTCATCATCTGGGTCATTATGACACATAGCCACAGCTGATGCCTGGATCCAACTCCCGCAGTACTCAGCTGGCACTCAAATGCCACCTCTAATGATAACGAAGAGCTTGATGGCCGCTATAGCACCTTTTCTCCAACTATCTCAAAGAGCTTTATAGATGTGATTGAATTAGCCTCGTAATCTCCTCGTGAGGCAGATAGGTAACACGCAAGTTTCACAGGTGAAAAAAACAGAGGAATGAAGCAGGACGTTGCTTAAACTTTGCAGCCAGAAAGTCCAGGTGATGAATGAGGACCTGGGCTCCGTCTATGGGGCTCAGCAACCCAGCACAACCAGAAGCCGTTTCTGCAATTTGCAGGGAAATTAGTCATGCTTATCCCAGTTTCCAAAGTATTTTAAATGAGGAATTGTTTGATATGCAAGAGGTTTTTTGACTGCACGGTTCCTTCTGTGTCCTCAGTGAGCATTCTCACTGTTCTTACTGCATCCATGTTGGCTGAGCCCTCTGGTTTCCTTTCCTTTCCTTTCCTTTCCTTTCCTTTCCTTTCCTTTCCTTTCCTTTCCTTTCCTTTCCTTTCCTTTCCTTTCCTTTCCTTTCCTTTCCTTTCCTTTCCTTTCCTTTC
>NW_015090830.1:22318569-22362271 GCF_001431845.1 Calidris pugnax | reverse complement strand
TTCTTTTTTTTTTTTTTTTTTTTTTTTTAAGGAAACTGGACTTTTCCATCTCTGAGGTTTATTACAAAGATTTCTCAGGTTTTTTTTTTTTTCTTTTTTTTTTTTTTCTTTCTTTTCTTTTTTTTTCCCCACATAATAACCCCTACTTATCACCTGAAGTGCATAGTTTGGACTCGGGATGGCAAAGTTTTGGTGACATAAATGTCAGTACACAGTGTTGGTTCAACACTATTTGCTTGTACTGGTCATTAATTGCTAGCCAGACAGGGAATATCCTAAAAGCAGATATCTCTGACTATGCCACAGATGGGATGGAAAATACAAAGCACATCTCCAAGAACTTCTTCCAGTAATCGGAAAGTGTCAGACTCTTTCTTGTCCAAATTCCAGCTTTGCATCCCTGGAAGAGGAAAAAACCATAATGCATTTTCTCCAAAACAGTGCCTCAAAATATAAACTCCAAGCCATCCCTTTCTGTCTCTGGCTTTGACGGATGTCTTTGGATACTGAAAAGGATCACGGTAGATGCCTTATTAGAATAATATTCCAGCCTCTTTACTTATTAGAATAATATTCCAGCCTCTTTACAAGCAGCTTCAATTTATATGGCAGCTTCCCTTTTTATGCCAACCGCTATGTAATACCAAAGGATTGCAAAAGACATCATGCACTGTTCTGATTTTTATGTGGGGTTTTTTGTTTGTTTGTTTGTTTTTGTTTTTTGGTTTTGTTTTTTTTTTTGTTATGGAAGGGTTATTTTAATCCAAGGATCTTTGTTTTGTCTTTCCTGTTGTTTTCTGGCACCTTTATCAGTTTACGTTCTTCCCTCTGCAGTTGTTCCCCACAGTGCACACACCTATCTTTTCCAAAAGTAGAGGAAAAATGGCATAAAAATAGTCTCCATGTGGGCTTATGATTTGGGAAGCCCTCCTTTGCCACTGATTTCGCCAGGTCCCCTATGATCTCTGTGCTCAGACTGCTAACTGGTTAACTGGGGAAAACCCTGCCTTCACTTTACGGTAGAGGTAGGGGAGGAAGAAATACTTCAAGGACTGTTAATATCCACCATTTATGGCAATGTTGAACATATAAATACTTCAGCTAGGGTAAATCTGGATTTACTAACAAGTTTTCTGTTTCTGTGCCTGTGGCCCAGTACGTCTGAAGTGATGTATCATTCATGACCACTGGTGGGAAACCCCACATACCACTCCAATTAGCATTTTCACTGTTGACTCAGAAGAATGAGTGAATCTCCTAAGCAAACACTGACTTTGAAAGAGGTGGGGTAGAAATCCTGTTTTGGCTAACCTCTGCCTTTTCCCTTTGCTATCCCTGCTCCTCTGGGCAAATTACAAACCTCTTTTGAGAGACTGTGAGCAACCAAAAATGCCTATGGGTCTATGGTTCTGGAAGGCAGAAGAAAAAACTGTGCTGTGCCCCTGCCTGGATGGATGTGCCATTTCATCAGAAGTGAGAGAGACCACACCAAAATCTCTCCAGTCTGGGCATAAGGTGCCAAACAGCAGAAGATCACTACTTCTTAGCCTAGAAGACTACTGCAGGCATCCTGTCCTTCCTCCTAGGAGGGAGATTTTCCATGGGATTTGATGAGCTCTTGATCAGGCTCTTTTCAGTTTCTGGTCTCATCTATTCTTGGGCATGCTAAATACTTGGCTCAGTTAGAAAAGTCTGAGAAAGTAAGAAGGATGCATTTTCCTTGGAATCTGTACTAAAGTCTTCAGCTATTTCACATTGGGAAACGAACTGGACATCAAGAAGAAATGCTGGAATTACTGTCACCGGAGACTTAAATTAAGACTGCCTTACCATAGCAAAACCTGAGGTGTTGTCTGGTCCCTCCAAATGAACCAACAGAAGAAGCTGTAAGAAAACATGGATTACAGACAAGGGAGAAAATGCCATGAAACACATGGGAACAAACAGGCCCCATCCTCCACCTCCCTTCTCTCAGGAGACCCACATCCTGACCCAGAATGCGACCTCTTACCCTCTAGTTTATTGGAATAGCCACCAAGAAAGTATGCCTAGCATTCACCCTCAAGCCCCTGCATTTGTTTGCCACCCAGAAAGAGACTGCATTATTGGTTTTTAATCTTTATGGGAATAATTATTTTTTGAAAGGGAATCCAGTGTTCAAGTACAGAAACAAATTAAGGTCAGAGAGAAGCACCTAGCTTTATGTAAGTGTTAGTCTCTCCTTGTGAAGTGGCTGGTTCTGCATGAATTACTGTTAATAATAAAATGTACATAAGATAGTGACATTCGGTGCTCGTGTTCTTAGTTCCCCATTAAGCTGTGTTCCCTAAAAAGGTTTCCAGCTTTATTTATACATGCAGGAAAGAATTTAATATTAAACAGAAATAAGATGTAATAGAATTATGTCAAAACACCTGAGGGAATTTTGGGTACCTTTAAGGAATGAGCTCTGAAATGATTCATAGCTAGGGCAAGTGATAATTTAGCTGCTATATTGAGAAAAAGGGGGGAAAAGGGGGAAAAATGAGTTAATTCTTCCACAGCTATGAAACGCCGTAGCCCACAGACTCATCGGGAGTCTTGCATCAGTCTAGGCATTATTTTACTTTCTGATGCTGAAAATTAGTGTAGTGATCTTGCTAGCACTTTTGCATGCGCTTAGTATAAGCACACGACGAGCTCCCTGGGGTCTGGTGGGACTGCCGATGTGAGGGGAGTTAACACATAATACAAGTAATCAGAGGCTTGGATGCTATTCTACATCTTCTGGAGACAAATGTGTGATCTAGTTGTAGCCAAAAATTACGGATCTCATTACATCATCCTTGAGCATTAGATTGCAGAATTGCATCAGATCTTGTAATGGGATAAATACTTTACCCAAAATTACGGATCTCATTACATCATCCTTGAGCATTAGATTGCAGAATTGCATCAGATCTTGTAATGGGATGAATACTTTACCCTTTATCATTTTTGGAAGTTTGGACACAAACCAGACATTCTGGTTTATACCAAAAGGACCAGAGCATAGGGCACAAAAGATTGACTTACTTGCATTGTAATGCAGCTATACATTTTATATAAGATATTCCTATTTAAATTAATATTTTCCATGTCAGTTTAGCAGTATCAGCACACTGCTAATGATCTTCATATCCATTAAGATCAGTTCAAATGCACCTCAGTGTAGCTTTCTTACTCTATACTCCTGATGGTATTTTTTTAATCTGATCTATAGCTTATTATTTTTATTATTCACAAATGTCACAGGCCTTTTCTCTCCCTTTTGGGATTGTTGCTCTCCTATTTTAGGTCTTTTCCTTTCGTCTAATGTTGCTTTGGGAAAGCTCTAGGGATATATAAAGCAAAATAGACAGATGCCTTCACCTACCAGATTGTTGTGAATAATAATAATCACCTCTTATATATCCCTTTTCATTTTCAAAGCACTTTGCAGCAATTAACTAATTTGTCTTTACAACGATCTCTGATAGATAGGTGGAGACATTTGCATAGTGGCTATTTATTTATTTATTTATTTTACCCTGCATAAAATCGTGGGTCTTTTTCTTTCTTTTCCTCTCTTTCTTTTTCTTCTTTAGCTGGATATTTTGCTGCCCTTCTTTTTCTGAAAGGTAAATTTCTGTGGGATTGTTATGCCCATTAGCACTCCTAATCACTGAACCTAATTAGATTCTCATAGAAATGAAAGCACTCACCAGCAACGGATGAACAACAAATTCCTTCAAGAATATGAGCCGTATCTCTAAGGCAGCTGGGTATGGCTGGAGAATTGGGAGCCGAACCCAAGCCCTACCAGATACCAGCAAGGGAGACGATGGTGGTTCTATTTATTTATTTATTTATTTTACCCTGCATAAAATTGTGGGTCTTTTTCTTTCTTTTCCTCTCTTTCTTTTTCTTCTTTAGCTGGATATTTTGCTGCCCTTCTTTTTCTGAAAGGTAAATTTCTGTGGGATTGTTATGCCCATTAGCACTCCTAATCACTGAACCTAATTAGATTCTCATAGAAATGAAAGCACTCACCAGCAACGGATGAACAACAAATTCCTTCAAGAATATGAGCCGTATCTCTAAGGCAGCCGGGTATGGCTGGAGAACTGGGAGCCGAACCCAAGCCCTACCAGATACCAGCAAGGGAGACGATGGTGGTACATCTCTTCCTGCACAAACCTCTTGCACGGTTCAACTTGCCGAAGGCAGTGACCTGCAGAATATGTGAAGTAAGAAATGTTAAAAAAAAAATGTTCTTTCGGAATAAAACCCCAGAAATGTCAGAAAAGCTGATGCTGAACCCTCAAATCTATCATGGAATTGCGCGCCTATTTGGGTCAGTAGAAAAGTGGACTCAAGCAGGGTCCCAGTGATTTCTGCAGCCCAGTGCACCACAGAGAAAACTCTTAGATAAGTAGAGCAGGCCAGACAATTCGCTCCCTCTTGTCCCACATTTTCAGTCTAGCACACACTGCATTAAGTCCGGAGCTAAAAACCCTACCTTGGCCCTTTGCTGGGGTGAGCCCAATGCACTGTGACATAGAATGAAATAAGGATTATCACAACCTAGTCTAGCAGGTTGTACTGGAGTGTTTGAGGGTGACAGCAGTCTCCTACGGCCTCCTCTGCAGCCCAGGCAACAGGGAGAAGAGGTCTGCCAGCACGGCTTGTTTCACAGCCTAGTCTAGCAGGTTGTACTGGTGAGTTTGAGGGTGACAGCAGTCTCCTACAGCCTCCTCTGCAGCCCAGGCAACAGGGAGAAGGGCTATGCCAGCATGGCTTGTACCATGTCCTGTGGTGGGAAGGGCTTGCTGCCCGCTGCTCATGTCAGGATGATCTGGAGACCCATGTCATGACATCTCCCCAGGGTCAGCCCGGGCAGCCCAGTGGCAACCAGCCGCTGCTGCAGCATTTGTGCCACTTCCAACCCTTGTGCCACTGCTTCATCCCCTTTTCTCTACCTCTTCCCACCCCCAAACATCTCCTTTCTACCTTACCTCTTGTGCATCAGAATAGGCGACTTAAAACTTTCTCCGGAATGGGGCAGGGAATTGGTAAAAATACTAATACCAGATACAGTCGTCAACCTGAATGATTCTATGATTCTATGTCCTGTGATGGGAAGGGACTGCTTGCTGCCTGCCACTCATGTCAGGATGATCTGGAGACCCATGTCATGACATCTCCCCAGGGTCAGCCCAGGCAGCCCAGTGGCACCCAGCCGCTGCTGCAGCATTTGTGCTACTTCCAACCCTTGTGCCACCGCTACATCCCCTTTTCTCTGCCTCTTCCCACCTCCGAATATCTCCTTTCCACTTTATCTCTTGTGCATCAGAATAGGTGACTTAGAACTTCCTCCAGAATGGGGCAGGAAATTGGTACAAACACTAATACCAGATACAGTCATTGCGGAAAATACCTTTCATGTGGCTTTCACCACCAGCAGTACTAATGGCTTTTGTAGTAACAAAGCTGCAGAGAAGGTTTTACTGGCAAATCCTAACTTTATAAAGAGAAGAGCAAGGAAGCCCCCACTGTACTATCTTCCTGAAGTGTTAATGCAACAGGGATCCCCCGTACTTTGGGATAATTGAACCATAAAATAGTTCAGCTTTATCTACAAACTCTCCAGCTCAGTGCTTAGAGTGTGTAACAGTTTACATTATTCCTGGAAAATTAGGTCAGCTTTTCACAGAAATACCTTTCATGTGGCTTTCACCACCAGCAGTGGTGAAATGGCTTTTGTAGTAACAAAGCTGCAGAGAAGGTTTTACTGGCAAATCCTAACTTTACAAAGAGAAGAGCAAGGAAGCCCCCACTGTACTATCTTCCTGAAGTGTTAATGCAACAGGGATCCCCCGTACTTTGGGATAATTGAACCATAAAATAGTTCAGCTTTATCTACAAACTCTCCAGCTCAGTGCTTAGAGTGTGTAACAGTTTAGAAAAAAAAAAAAAAAAGAAAAAAGAGACTTCCTCTAGAAGAGCTTTTCCACCCCAGATAGGAAAATGTCACAGTGTCCTCCCAACAGCATCAGCCCCGCTTGCGAGCCAGGGAGGGAGCAGGGGCCGAGGAACAGTGGGCAGCATCCGCACTCGGCTCCTTTGAGCTGGAACACAGCTGTGTTATGGCTGTGTCATCATTGCGAGCGAATTAAAAGAAATGGAAACATTAACTCTGTGGAATCTTTTCAGAAGCTGGTGGTGACTAAACCGGGGAGGCGCTAACAAAGGAAAGCTTTCAGCAAGTGTTTGGCATTTGGAGTGCAGCGCGGTCTTTCCATTAGGCTGTTGTGAGGGTTAAAATTAATCCGCATTGTAAGGGGAGAAGGCCGTACAATGGATGTTTATTGTGGAGTAAGGCACCTGGAGATGTGTTGTGTTGTCAGAAGGCTTAAATAGTTCGATTCCAAAAATTTCACAGCCTATTAAAAGAACTGCCAGAGTCTGGCAGGGAATATCCCTGAGATTCTGAGCATCCTTGCAAACCAACCAAAAACACTCAGAAGATGGCAGTGGCGCTGCCAGCAGGCTCACAAACTCAATCACAGGCTCAGTCCCGTACGTGGAAATGCAACTCCTCAACCCACAGTTTATTTTGCAAGCAGATTGCACCCACAAGCCGGGAGGTGGGAATTCTGCTCCTCGCCATACAAGACCATCACTCAGTTTGGCCTCCAACCTCTGAGTACCTCCCCATCTGAGGGGGAAAGCGTAGTCCTGGAGGAGAGGAGTGCAGGATGCCACAGCATTTGGAGACTCATGGCACCACTTTCAATTTCCAAGAGCAGCCACCAGTGCATCCATAATTTCCAAAATGTGGAGGCTGCCTGTGCTCTGGTATGGAAGACCTGAGGGGATACTGAAAAGGGAAGGAACAAATCCAGAGCGATGCACAGTATGTGTCACCTGTACCGGGGACACACACTGTTCCTGTGCACTGCTGGGCTCTTGGCTCTGGAAGAAGGTCTTGTGGGGTGGTTGGGAAAAAAAGACCTCAAATACAGACAAATTGGGCTATTAGAAAAGAGCTGCAAACTGTTGGTGGATACAAAGTCTGAGGAAGCTGGTGCTTGTGCAGAGGCTGGCCACACGCACCAGGTTTCAGACCAAGAGTCTGATCTGATCCCACTTTCCCTGACTTCTCAGACAGCTTTTTCCTCTGCTATTAGATTGTACTGATGGCCCATTTTTGCATGACATTGGGATGGGGCTGACTGGCTCTCCTTGCCCTGCCGGTGCTGCAAAGCTATGGTTGCTCTACAGGTACCACCATCACTCTGGCTCTCTGAGGGACCTGCCTGCGGTTCTCTGTGGCTGGGCTGAAGCTTTCCACTCAGCAGGAAGGCTTTTCTGCCTTCTTCTCAGCATGACCCTCTTGCTATTTCGTAGCTCTGACAGAACTGGGTATGGTAGCCATGGGACCACCAATGGCTTTGCTGTGCTGGAAAAGAGCTGGTGGTGGCAGAGGCATCGTGTTCAGGCGGCTACCACTGCGTGTTGCTATGGGCACTGATGCAGAGGCGAAATACAGGCTAAGCCATTGCTTGATTTTCTATTCAAGCAACTCTTGAGTACTAAAGGAATGGCCATCTGCCAGTGTTTGTAATAGAAGGTCAGTATACACTGACATTCAGCAAATTGGTATTATATGCATTAGATCTGTGCTTTATGAGGTTTTGCTCCATTTTGGAAATGTGCAAATTGACTGAAATCACGACTAAAATTCTAGAGGTGCCAATCTGCAGCTGCAAGCGCGCTGAAAGTGCCCTAAATACCCAGGCAAGCAGCAGGTCCAGCTATTTAAAAGATGCAGAAAAATTTGAAAATAAGCACCCGTGTCTGCTGCAAAGTTGCCACCAGCCCCAAACCCACTGCTCCAACTCGCTGCTGTCCCCAAGTGGGACCCCCTCCAGGGAGGGGTGTCACATAGTGGGGGTTGCCAGTGGCCCCTGCTCAGCTGATGGCAACAACTATGTGATGGCAGGAGGAAGCCACCACCATACATGGGATGGTTTTAAACTGCTCTCAGCAGGGTCCAGCATGAGCCTGCCAGGCTTCACATGGAGAGGGTGAAGTGTCCATGGCCCACAACGGTCCCAACATGATGGAGGCTGGCCCCGTGGGGTGCACTGTACCACTGTGTGCAGGACCTTGTCCTCCAAGGTCACCCTGTGTCCAAAGCACACTCCCCCATTGAGATCACGGAATCACGGAATTGTCAGAGTTGGAAGGGACCTCTAGAAAATTTTTCCTAATATCCAGCCTGAGCCCCCCTGGCGCAACTTGAGGCCATTTCCTCTCGTCCTGTCGCCTGTGACTTGAGAGAAGAGACCGACCCCCACCTCTCTACAGCCTCCTTTCAGGTAGTTGTAGAGAGCGATAAGGTCTCCCCTCAGCCTCCTCTTCTCCAGGCTGAATAACCCCAGCTCCCTCAGCCTCTCCTCATAAGACTTATTCTCCAGACCCCTCACCGTCTTTGACGCCCTTCCCTGAACCTGCTCCAGCACCTCAATGTCTTTTCTGAGGTAAGAGGCCCAAAACTGGACACAGTACTCGAGGTGAGGCCTCACCAGTGCCGAGTACAGGGGGACGATCACCTCTCGGGCCCTACTCGCCACACTGTTCCTGATACAGGCCAGGATGCTGTTGGCCTTCTTGGCCACCTGGGCACACTGCTGGCTCATGTTCAGCCGACTGTAGACCAACACCCCCAGGTCCTTTTCTGTCAGGCAGCTCTCCAGCCACTCTGCCCCCAGCCTGTAGCGCTGCAGGGGGTTGTTGTGACCCAAGTGCAGGACCCGGCACTTGGCCTTATTGAAACTCATCCTGTTGGTCTCAGCCCACCGATCCAGCCTGTCCAGATCCCTCTGCAGAGCCTCTCTACCCTCCAGCAGGTCGACACTGCCACCCAGCTTGGTGTCGTCTGCGAACTTACTGAGGGTGCACTCGATCCCCTCATCCAGATCATTGATAAAGATGTTAAAGAGAACGGGCCCTGTGGGACACCACTTGTGACTGGACGCCAGCTGGATTTAACTCCATTCACCACCACTCTCTGGGCCCGGCCCTCCAGCCAGTTTTTAACCCAGTGGAGGGTATTCCCATCCAAGCCATGGGCAGCCAGTTTCTCCAGGAGGATACTGTGGGAAGGCCTTGTTATCAAAGGCCTTGCTATCAAAGGCCTTGCTAAAGTCCTGGTAAACAACATCCACAGCCTTTCCTTCATCCAGCAAGTGGGTCACTTTGTCATAGAAGGAGATCAGGTTTGTCAAGCAGGACCTGCCCCTCATGAACCCATGCTGGCTGGGCCTGATCGCCTGGGCGTCCTTCATGTGCTGCATAACGGCACTCAGGATGATCTGTTCCATGGCCTTCCCAGGCACCGAGGTCAGGTTGACAGGCCTGTAGTTCTCTGGATCATCTTTCCGGCCCTTCTTGTGGATGGGTGTCACATTTGCTAGATGCCAGTCGGCTGGGACCTCCCCAGTTTCCCAAGACTGCTGGTAAATGATGGAGAGTGGCTCACAGGATGAAAGGTAAGTGGCACAGAGAGTACAGTCCTTTCCCGAAAGCTCCTGCAAAGAGGAGTTTGAAAGGCACTGGTGTGACACGAGTCAAGAGTTATGTTTGTCTTTCTCTCTCTACACTGTGATGAATTGCATATTATTTCCTTCATTAGCTTTAGGCTCCAACCACTTTGCAGCGCAGACATGAATAAGAATACCAAGCGGTTTCAGTCTGGTGACGATTTTATTCATTGGTGCTACATGTCAGATAATAGTTGTATTCCACTTCTTCGCTTTGTGAGCTTTTCAAATGTTTCACAGGCTGAGTCTTCCATTAGGTACCCTCATACAAAGTCCTCTCCCTCTTCCTCAGAGAGGTAATTGTTTAAGTGGATTAGTAGGTTTTCCTGGAGATGTGTAGGGAGTGGTATAAAAGAGCAACACGGTGGCAACTCTCTCGGTCTGACCTTTGGAATATACCCAGAGGGTTGCTAAGATCATAGGCCGTTCCAATTATTGTCAAGGGAAATTAATATACCATTTTATTCTAGCTAATAATCATTGGTCAGGCCAGGGAAAACACTGTGATACAGAATATTCCTCTAAAAGCAGAAAAACAAACCCTGCTGAAAATCTTACATCCTAATGGGTTTATTCTGCCAAGTCTTCTATTCTTTATAGAAATAATTTTGTGTTCTGTTTCATATCATCGTGACTTCATATTAATTAAGTGCCCCACCTCACCCTGGGTCTTTGAAAGAAAAGTGTAATAGTAGAAGATGCAGCCCCAGTCTCAAAGAGCTTCTGGCTATAATGGGGCAAACACATTTACCAGACAAACTGAAAAATAAGACAGGAGCGTTCAAAGGCAAGAGAAGATAAGGATATTGGGTTTGAAGCTCTTCAGCTTCTCTCTGCTGCTTCTAGTGATGCCAGTAACATTTTTACATCCTGTTTAATACATCCTTCTCTTTCAAGACAAAAGAGGGACCAAAGACTGAGGCTGACGGTTAGTATCAAAAAAGTAAAGACCAGCTGTTATTCCTAAATCTGGTGTTTCACTCTCCAATCATTCAGAAGGTTGTATGAGACGGTTAAAAACATGCCAGGGTTTTTAGCCCCCCATTTTCCCTTATTGCTAGTGAGATGTCATCCAGGGAAGAGCTCTGCAGACCCGAGCATCTCTGCGGTATTTGGTGTTTGGTGCTTTAGGCTGGGTGGAAATAAAGGTACTGCAGAAGGAGTGGCTGCAGGGGAGAGGTGGCCAGGGCTGAGCCGTGAAAATGCCAGAGGGGAGTCAAACAGACAAGCAGTGTCTGTAAAAGTTGATATCACAGGTATTGCAATAAGCAGCTGTAATACATATTTGGAAAGATTTTGTGTATCTCACAAACGTTTGATATTGATGATATTTTTCAATATAGAAATTTAATTTAAGAGGTCACTAGTATTTATTAAAAATTAATAGGGTGGCTATTTCTTGTTGTTAATGTTGGACATTTAACATCTAACATTAAAATAGTGACATGAAAATGTCTTTCCATTTGGATTTTGAATGTAAGGTACATGTTCACTCTCATCTCCTCTGCTGCATTTATTCCCAGTATTGTCCCAGCCCTCAGCATGCACAGATGTTCCTTCACCCAGGCCCACTCATGTTTCACCAGGATCTTTGGACATTAGCAGATAGCATTTCATTTTCTCATTCCTCCCACCTTCTGCTCTTCTTCCTGCTTCTGTGCATCCCTGTTTGCTTTCCTGATGCACTTTCTACTCGTCCTGTGTCCTGCAGCTCAGATATGAGTCCAGCAGCACCGCCTGTGCCATGTCCCAGGGCTCAGGGTAACATTTGCAAGGACCCTAGTTCATACAGGGTATCTCACTGCGTTTCCTCTCTTTGTGTAGCCACAATTTGAAAAAAAAAAAAAAAAGACAAACATGTATTTGTAAATGAAAATGTAATCTCTCTCTTCCCAGGGCTGAGGGGAAGGAATAACTGGTTCATGGTCAACCCCAGCAGATGCTTGTGTCCTACTGATAAAACCACAACATTTTGCAGCCATCAATAAAGGACAACCTGAGCATCCTGGGCATACCTATGTGCTCGTGCAGCAAGGGAAGGGGGTGCTTTGAGTTAAACAGCTCAGTTTCCCAGACTCTCGATCAGGGTTCGCACCTGGGATGAAGCAGTAGCCCTGCCTTATCCATGCTCCTTTTTGGGCTAAGTGCACGGAGTTGCTGGTGGGGTTGCTGTCATGCTGGTCTCTCATTTTGGATGTTTTCTCTGCTAACATTACGCCTGGCACTGCATAGCGTTCGGCCAGCTCTGGGGCCCCCAAGTTTCCAAAACCCCCACGGGGCTGCTGCCTAATATGCTGCATTTAAGAGAGGTTGCAGAGGTGAAGCAGAACTGTGAAAATAAGGGGCCATTGCTCTGCTTGCTGGAAACAGTGATGACCCCTTTGTTTCCCTCGTAGCTTAGTCCAGGAGGCGCTTGTACATGGTGTGGCCTGTGCTCTCCCAGGGGATCCAGGTGCTGTTTCGCTCAGGTGGTCACCTTGCTGCTGTGCCGAGACCCTCCCTGCTCCCTGCAGCACTCTTCTTCCTCCTGATGGTTTCAAATATGTCTGTTAGACTTTTGTGGTGCTTTTTTTCCAGTAGGATAGTCTGTGCTGGAGTTTCAGTCACACGAGAAGAGAGACATAGCTTCCCCTTACATTTCGGGATGGATTGTGTGTTGAATGGTATATTCAGACCCACGGAGCTGGTGCTCTCTCTCTTTTATTGCAATTAATTGCATTAGTAATGCCAAACTCTCAATCCGTAGGGATTAAAATGGCATTAATATTGCGGGGGCTTCATTCTGTCCTTGGTTTCTAAGCAGAACTTCCCATTTATTGCAACGGGGGCTTTTACGGGTGGCACCACGCAGCTCATGGAAATTAATCTTGTATTCTTCCGAGTTTCCTGGACTGCAAAGGGAGGATGGAGTGTCACCTCTCCTGGCTGTTTGTGACACATGATTGTGTCCCTCACACAGGCACTGGCAGGCTGTGTGGTACCGAAGGCAGGGAAACCTAGCAGCATCTGCATAGCTCACTGCTTATCAGGAACATACACTGGCAGCCATACTGTAGGGCAGCAGCAGAAAAACAAAGCAACAATCAAGGGAGCCCTTTGTGATGGATTAAAAGGGTTTAGAAATGTCTGAGCCATGCAGTTTTCAAGCACTGACACTGCCAATGACTTCTTGACTGAAAACTAGAAAATGTGCTTACTGAGTGCACAGCCCGAGTTCTGCTTGTTTTCCCAAAGCCTGCCTTTTGTTAACGGCCTTTTATCTGCACAAAGTTTCGACACAGTTGCTTCGTAAAGTGACCCTCTCCTTGAAATAAATCAGGTTAATAATATTAGAGCGCTGCAGCCTGTGAACCGAGCAAAAGGCCTGCATGTTTCTCTATTATTGGGGCATAATTTTCTTTTACAATCCACGCTGCAGCTCTATTATCCTCTGAGTGGATCCCCTCACCGACTCCCTGGGTTCCACTCCCTGCCAAGGGAGCGTGATGGGGCAGACACAGGTCCTGAAGCAGGGACAGTCACCCAGAGACACTCCGTCCCCACCACTTCTCTTGACTGCTCGAAAAATTCATGCATTTGGCCACTTTTGAAGGCTTGAAACCAACCTCGCCGTCATCCTAAAATTTTATTCAGCCTGAGCTGACGTCGCCAAGGTATCTTTAGCGTCTTAGGAGGGGAAGATAATCTGAGGAGGATGACTCACCGCTGATACCATACGGCTCTCCCCTCTCCTTCCCTGAGGGGGACGTCAATCAAGATGCTCTCCCCACTGTCTCTTGTAAATGCTGAGTGACACAGCAAGGGAAAGCAGGGCCACGGCTGCGTGTTTAAGGCTTGGACCTCAACAAAACAGCTCTCGGTGGCTGTCACTTGAGGGAATGCAGCCAGCGATGGCATCCCTGAAATGGGAGAGGTCCCCAGGCCCCAAGCCACCAAAGACCCTTAACAAGATGCAGGCCCATATTCAGAAGCCCTCTAAGGTGTCTCTAAGCATTCAGATTTTGCAGCCACTGCGATATTTAATGTCAAGAGAGCTCTGGGTGACCCAGGGTATCTGTTGCCCGGGGTTTCCTGCAAAATCAAGGGACAGAAATGGTTGTGGCACTTGTGATGAATGGTCTGAATGTGGTCTGTGCCCTTAAACTTGACTCAGCATTTAGTCAGGAGCTAGAGGAACGAATAGAGAAGCAGGCGGTTTGCGCTCGCAGTGACCCGTGCTGCTGAGCTGGTCAGCTGCTGTGCTACAGACGTATTTTTGGCTTTTCCAGGGAAGCTCTTTTGTTATCACATCAAACTCTTCACTCAGCTGGCAGAAGGCATTTGAGCAGCTGTGAGTCTGGAAGAATCCAGCATCCGAGAGATGACTGCAAAGTTTGTTGTTTTTCTGCATTTTCTTCCCATTCCTGAAAGATATAGTTTTGTTTTGTTTTGTTTTTTAAAGCATATGTTTAATACGTGCTTCTAAAATGTCAATTAGATAGCATTAATAAGAATACCAGCTATAAACTGACAAAATGATTAGTTCTCCTAGCAGAGATTATACTTCATATAGCAGAAATTCTTCAAAGAGAGAGCCATTTCATTGGTGTAGGAAAAAAGAAAAAAGAAAAATTATGTCTGGGGCTCCAGGTGACATACTCAAAAGCAAAAATAGGTAAAGCAAATCTTCTCCTTTTACTGCAAGCCTTGTAAAATGGAGCTTGCATTCAGAACAAGCTCGTTAGGCAGGTTATAATCTAGTTGGTTAGGCAGGCAAAGTGCAGGCCATATAAGCAGATTGCCTACATTATTTTCAATTTCAATTTCTAGCAGAATTGCTATGGTTTTCTTGGGTAATGTGGACAAAATAACAGTCCACTTCCTTGGGGGCCTAAAGCACCAAGAGTGAAGAAGACATGACTTCAATTACCTCTGAGATGGGCAGAGCTGGCTTATTTAAGTTACTACCTTGGGAGCAATAGCAAGCTGGAATAGAAAGAAATGGGTCTGTCACTGGAAATTAATGGAGGGGTGATAAGTTCATATTAATCCCTATATGTTTTCTTCCAGGGTTTGACCCAGAACAGTTTCAAAATAAAAATGAATCCTTCAACTATACTTGTGTAAATCTTCCATAACACCACCTAAATCAGGGGGGATTGGTCTGCAGCAGCGCTTGCGCGCCTCAAACCAGATGCCAGACATCAGTGAAAGCCACCTTGCATATCCTGAGGGCACAAAGTAATAAGTTAGACTTGCGTAAACCTTTATCCCCCCCTTCCCAAAATCCTTAAGCCTTCTGACCTGAGGTTTGAAATGCTGGCAGAGAAAACAAGTGGCTGTGCCCCTGCTTTAAATGAATCAGTTCTTCCAAGGACAAGCTATAAACCCAGAGTCCAATGCATGAATTAATAATTCTCAATACCTTGCATCCGAGTCCTGCTGAATGGCTAGGGGACATCTGTGTCCAAACAAAAGCATGGTCTGGAAGCTGCAGAGATATGTGCAATGAGGCTTTTAGCCTTGATCCAGACACCTTTGTCCACCATGTGAGCACAGTCTCCTAGACAGTTTTTCACCTGTGGCTGCCTCAGTGTGCATTGTCCAAAATTATCTGATGGGAGGGATAGATACAGCAGAGCAAAAAGAGATAAGAATGTGAGGTAACTCTATGTGTGTTAACACAAATGTTTCTTCTGCCATCTTTTGCATTGTAAGAGGAGTGTCTATTGGCGTTTTCACATTGTTATTCCAACATCCACGCTTACGGGTTTAGAACAAGGTTGTTTCTGGAACAAGGTTGTGTCTGGAAAAGCAGCACTATTCCACACACCTGTACCTTTCCCCAGCTCACTTTCCATTGTTTAACTCTAAAACACAAAGGAGCAATAGCTCCAACATTGGTTACTGGACTTACAAGCTTTTCCAGATTCCTAATGGGAATAACAGGAATTTTCTGTTCTCCATCTTACAGTCAATAGGCGATGAGGTAGAGCGTATCCTGGACATGGAGATACTCTCTGTGAAGATGACAGTTTTCAGGGTTTCCCTGAAGTCTAGACTTGAGGTCTGGCCCTCTGGTGTGTTGCAACTGAGAAGCTGCCCGTACAGGTCCCGTGCAAGGCAGCTGGGATAGCAGCAGATACCTTTGACTTGTCCTGCTAAAGGGAGTGAAAGCCGATGCTTCAGATGGGTAAAACTGATGGAGGCGTTAGGAGCAACCACGGATTACTACTTGAGGGACATGATTCTTATGTAGGGGTGGCACCAAGGTGGCAGAGGCACTCTGTGCCAGAGGGGCAAGTGGGGAGAACATGGGGAGCCAGGGCTGCGAGGCAGGCTGGGGAGTTGCCAGCAGTGCCGGGGAGCCTGTGCTCCTGCTGCCCCCAGGCTTCCTCTCCACTGGAGGCAGGCACCGCCGGCGGGAGACGGTATCTTGTTCCCAGACTGGGGATCTGGGAAATGCCCCTGGATCCCAGACTGCTATGGGACTCCCAGACAGCTGGCTCCTGGCTGTGAGGGACCAAATCCAACATCCCAGGTGATGCCTTCTGCTCCTGCATGTACCTCAGCTTCTTTGATCTTTTTTCAAAGGTCAAAGGAATTCCTGCTGTTTTGTCTGGGTTGAGGTTCACCCAGGTTTCTTGCAGCTGAACCTTGCTCCCAGCTGGTTGCATCTAAGTGAAAAAGTGTTTTGTAAGACTTAAAATGTAGACCTGCATGGGAAAAGGTATAGTGAACCACAAGTCACCTACACAGCAATGAAAGTGTGGCTCTCACTACTAGTGACACCCAACAGTAGTGTGCCCCTGTTGTCACACTCAGTTACCACAACCTCTTGTGATTTTTTTAGTTTAAAAAATGGTCCTCCCTCATGTATGAAAAAAAAAATAAAATACCAGTATGGAAAAGTAAGAGGATTCTGATTCCACATCTAAGTGAAGGAGAGGTTTGTTCATTCATGAGCATGTATTTATGGAACCATATTAGCTTCTTACTCCTATGCGTGTGAATTTGCAGCAGCTACATGGGAGCTGTGTGCTTATCTTTGCCCCAGAGGTGGTTTTGAAACCCAACTAGGTTCACGGTTTAAGACAGCAATCAGCACCAAGTCAAAGTGTGTGATGTGAGATTCAAGCAAGTCAAATCCCCTCATGCAAGTCCCTTGGCTCTACCATTAAGTACCTGTTTCTGGTACCACTGAACGCAACATCTAGGTACTTGGAGCATCACTGTACATGCTCTTACATGAATGATCAAATCAGTGCACATGCACATAAAAGCTTTATATATGCCTACGTTTTCTATGCATTGTTGAATAATGAGGGGGGAGGCATCCAGTGCTCTTGAGCTTTAGAAATTGCTTTTTAGGTGTTTAAACACATTATGAGCACCTGAAAGTTTGCTTTTAATGGTTAGACAATTCCAATGTTTCTGTTCATTGTTCCAACCCTCACCCCAGCCTCAAACTGTTGCCCTTGTCCAAGGACATCTGGGGATTATCAGCCCAAAATGTCAACACAGGAGCGATGTAGAAGCAGCTGAAAACACCCCCCTTATTGCAGTGAGTGCATATACAAGAACCTGGGAAGAAAAAACAATATGTATGATTGCTTCTTTAAGTCAGATCAAATCTGGTATGCAAGACTAATGCCTGTAGTTGCTGACAACTTTTGGGAAATCTTTCTAGGAATAGTTTTTGGAGAAAAATTCCTGGAAGGTTTTCTTGAGATACTTATTCCAGTTCATTTCCACAGTTTCAAAAATCTCAATATACTTATTTGGGTGACATTAGGTGAGTCATTTAAGGAAGTTTCCCATGTTAGTGGCTGTGGGACTCCTAAAAAAGTGTATAGACTCAGGGACCCACAACATTTCCAAGGGGTGGGGATGTATTTAAGATGCTGACACCATCTTTGTGCATGTGCCTTTTTTTTTTTTTCTTTTAATAACGCCACAAAGTGCAATTCCTTTGGCAATATTCCCCACGGGGCCTTCAAAACGAGGTTCCCACCTGTTCTTCATGCTGTCACTGGTTTGTGCGTGTTTCCAGAAAATGCAGCTTCTGCATTTCTATTATATTATCCAGAAAAAAAAAGAAATCTATATTCCTGAATGCCAAGATAAAGGCATATACTGTAGGCTTCTTTTTCTGTGCCCAATGTACCCTGGAGCACCTAACTCCTGCACAACCCAAGGGGAGAGAACAGGGGGGGTCCAAGGAACTCAGCTCCTATGTGATGGGTGAAGTGGCGTTACAGAGACTGTAAAAATGAGTTCCCCTTATTTCTATTTTCTCTTTCATCACCCATCCACACAAATAAAGAGAGGAAGGACATTGATGCACACAAATACCCGAGTGCACTGTTGGCAGAGAGATGACCTTAACGAACGCCTCTCACACCATATACATTTGCAGACCAGTCCTGCTTCTACTGACATCACCTGTAATATCCTTATCAACTTAAATGTACCGATATGCATGAAATCACCTGCAGTAACTAACTAAAATGCAATAGAAAATTTTTAAAATCTCCAAATTCCTTCAGGTGCTCTTGGGTGTAAAATCTGGCAAGGGAATAGAACAGAAGCCCACATTCATTTTTGTTCCCTGATGCCCACTCACTGGCTTCAGCATAAGTGAGAGCTGTTTAAATGTGTTGATTCAGGCAGCAAGTCACCCCTGGAAGATGTAGGCTCCACTTGGGTCTGACAGAAGCTTTGGCGAGGACTATGCTTTTTTTGCTGGACACCGCCACGCGAGTGACTGTTAGTTTTT
Organism: Calidris pugnax; assembly: GCF_001431845.1. Taxonomy (NCBI): domain Eukaryota; kingdom Metazoa; phylum Chordata; class Aves; order Charadriiformes; family Scolopacidae; genus Calidris; species Calidris pugnax. The sequence goes on along the minus strand of NW_015090830.1, from coordinate 22,343,905 downwards.
CAGCAGAAGAAAGCGAACCAGCCCCTTTTGAAGAGCAGAGCCATAACACAACCCAGTCTGAATGCAGCAGCCCCCCTTTAACACACTCACATTAACACACACACACACACACACACAGAGATACTAGTAACCCTCACGCACACATACAGCTACTGTCAATGCCTGCGAAGGCACCTGTGCTGCTTTCCTTTACTTCACACAGGGGTTGAGGATAATCTCAGCAAAGATTACGGATGCGATGAGCTAATTTTGCTGCCCCTCTCTGGTTTATTTCACCAGTCGGCAGCTGCAGCAGTCGGGGTGGGTGTCTGAAGTGCAGCGGTGCTCAGTGTAAGTTCTCACTCCGATCTGGATTCGCAATCAGCGCAGAGAGCCCTGCTCAGTAATCTGCTTGTAAAGGCTGCCTCTCCACCTTCCCATCCCCAATCTAGGAAGCCTATTAAATTAATGAGACAGAAGTCAGCGCAACAGCAGTCAACATGTTATTGGTGTATGGCACTGGTGCTGTTACAATGTGCCTGTTTTTTCTCCTGGGACGTTTAATTTCCGCTTCTCAAATGAGCTGCAAAGCTGTGAAGCCTGGCAGTGTTCTTTCTAGACACTCTGTGATGCAGATAATGAGGGTACTGATAGGTGCCTAGGAGACTGTGATGGCTCTAAGCACAGCTATGGTCTGATAATGCTTTATGCCAGTAGTGTCACAGCGGAACCACTATCATCCCTCAAGGAATGGTTCATCTTTATGTGTAATACAGCAGCTGTCACCTAAATGGCTAATGGGGAAGCAAAGTAGAACCTTAGTGCTAGTAATCTTTGTCACTTAATAATTTTAAAGGTATCAGACTTCAGTAGCTCCTGCAAGTTTCAATAAAAAGTGTGCTTGCCTTTTTTTTTTTTTATTATTTTGTTTGCCGTGGATTAAATGTAAATTGAGAAATCCATGATGCAGCTCCGTGCAGATCTAATTTAGTATAATTTGAATAGCCAAGTAATTAAAATGTATTATAGGTATAAGATGCTGGGATGGTGGAGTGTCTGCATTTAAGAGGAAGATTTATTGGGCTCACTGCATCCACAGTGAACCTTCTACAACCACATTAGCCAACATCTGTCGGAAAATGTCGAGACACGGGGCATAAGACATATCCTCATGGAGTGTACGCTCACTTCTATTTGAACAACAGGCTAAGAATATAGAGCAACATTTGCAAAATAAGCAAATAAGCTCAGGAAAAAGGTGCATACCTGTGTGTGCCATGTTTGGCTAAATTAGAAGGTTGCACAGAGTGTATACCTGTGCATACAAAATATACCTGTGTCTACATACTTGTGTGCAAAGTAGCACAGGTGAAAAGCCACCTTTGGTGTTGTATGTGCAGGCAGGGAGAGAGGGGAAACACACAAACACACAAACGCACCCCTGTAGGTCTTTTCCCAATTAATGCTTGTTTCCCACCGTGCTAGAAGTGCGGTTGCATTCAATTTATGAAAGCAGGTAATGATAATAATTAATAGGGTGGTTGACACACATGATGTGAGTATTGACATTGCGCTATTAGTGTTTCCTGGAAGATTATTTTGTTTGGTTTTGCTTAAGTGCTCAAGATTAGAGCCAGTGATTTAGTAGGCCAGGGCACTGGCTTCTCAAGAGGAGCCAAGCTCGTTTCAATCACACCTTCAGACAGCCTGATAATCTTTGGGGAGTTAACACACTTAGGCTGGTGAAGGTTAAGAGGAGAGCGGTGCTGGGACGTGTATGTCCAGTAATTGTCTGGAGGATGAGTTACAGATCCAGACAGCGCACAATTCAATCTGTCCCCGGTGCTACAAAAGCTGAAAGGATAAATCAAAGGGCATTTCTCAGGATTTGAGGAAGGGAAGAGGGGCTACAGATCCATTTTCTCAGCGCTGGTGAAGTAGCAGGATTGCTACAGCAATGTCAGGAAAAGCGAGCGACGGGAGAGGGATCATTCCACCACAGATTACCGTGGCGTAAACTGAATATTTAAGGGAAGGTACTGAGTGGAAAACATCAGCAATTTGGAGCTATATGGCAAGCGGTGAGCTGGATTTCCTGCCTGCTAAACTGCTCACCTGGATTTGTTATTGTCCTTGTCTGATGCAGAAGGTCTGCAGGTTGGGTGACAGCAACCATGAGCCTGCTCCCAGCTGGGCAAAGGAGGTGCCCAGTCCCTCCACGTGGCTGCTGCCTCACCTGGGGCCTGGGGCAACACTGGACACGTAGCTATGGCCGAGGAATACAAGTGTGCAAGGGCAGGGGTTGTCTTCTTGCTGCGTATTCATACAGCATTGGTAGCAAGGAGGACCTTGGACCATGGCTGGTCTCTTAGGTACAATCTAGGATACACAGCCAGACAGAGCAGTGGTGATGGAGAAAGCAGCAACTGAGAAATTACTGGCTACCGTCTAGGCTAGGGAGACAGTGGGCAATTTCAGAGGGGACAGGGCAAACAGGCAGGTCAGTGGCACAAAAATCCAGTTTTAAAAAATAAAAAAATATACTTAAAAAAATAATATTTGAACTACTTGTGTGCATTGCTGGGTTCTAAATTAGCCTTGATAAGCAAGGAAAAAGATCTGACTGCTCTTTTGGGAGGATTCCGAGGAACAGGGGTGGTACAGATCTGTGTTTAAGGTAAAAAGTACAAAGGACAGAAAGAAACAATACTGCAGACCTTGCAATATAACTGGTTTTTTGGACTCCCCGGGATACCATCACCTTTCCTCCATACTAGAAGATGGGTAAAAATACAATTTTATATTTTAAAATTATTTAAAATATGTAATTAAAATGTTTAATTAAAAATAAAAAGTGCACCTAGGGTTTTCCAGAGAAAGACGATTGCCATGGTTATAACGGTTACCTTGTAGAGAAAATGAGCACAAGAGGAAGGCTTGTTCACCGAACAACAAAGAAGCTGAAAAAAAGTGCTACTGTTAACACTTCTCCATAACTCACAAACATGAGTATATTTGGCTTTGTAAAAGGACCTTATGATCACAAAACATAGATCACAAACGGATGCTGCTTCATTAGTGCTCAGAAAGCGCAGTAGATCTTGCAGCCATCCACTACAGTGCTTCACACAGCTTCCAGTAAAACTGCAGGTGCTGTTGGAAAGGAAACCTGTCCTGGAGATGTCCAGGGCCTTATTTAATATAATGGTGATTTTTCTTCACTTTTGTCATAGCCAGGAGGGACCTCACCAAGCCTCCTCACCTCCCAGTCAGTGAGCTTCAAAGCCCTCCTTGCAGCTTAGCTCAGGAGATGTGCTTTTTGACACATCCTTGACATTGGTGTTGGGATGTCTCTTCACACCTCTCTATACAGAGGTAGACATCTTGGCAAACAAAGAAACTTGGAGGACAACAGTGTGCCTGGGAGAGGTGACCTCTAGACGGGGCTTGCTAAAATTAAGGGGACACCTTAATACCAGTATCATTAACAGGTCAAATCCTGCTCAGCTGAGGAGATCTCCCACCTAGTTTCTAAATCTAGCTGCAGACCACCTTATGGCATCCTCCACAGCTGGACCCCCTGATCCATATGTCACAAATGGCCACTGGCTACATGTCACCTCTCCATATGCGCCTCTCCAAACTGGGCACAGTTCGGGGATTTTTGTGCCATATCCATTCTCCCAGGACTTCTATTCCCCTCTTTTATTCCTTCTTTCTCAAAAAGAGTGAGTTTGCAGCCTCCGGGGTGTCGCCAGCTCTACCTCCCGCTCTTGGCAGATAGGAGGATGCTGAAATCGGGTACCACAGTGTGCGCTTGTATTTCCTGTTAAATTGGAGGCATGAATTTGTATTTCCAAAACCACAGGGTTACTATGTGCCTGGGGCATATCTTCCAAAATGTGCATCATTGTGGTCCCCTCTCTTGGACGTTTTTGTCTTCATGTAACAGGCAGTAGAGCAGGCAGAGGAAGGAAGCTGGGCTTCTCTCACCCAGGCAGCCAACACGTCTGGGTTTCAGCCCAGTCCGTCCCAGCTTCTCTTTTTCAGCATGTTTGAAACAGAGATGATAATACTTTCTGCCCTTCTAAGATACGTGTATGAAGAGAGATTTTAAAGGAAAGGGAGTGTTTTTTATTAGATTGACTAATCTAACTGGAAAAAAGTTTCGGGCACAGAGCCTTTCTTCAGGCCTGACGTGGAAAGCCATTTGCAGCCTTTGCTTCAAACTTGGGAAAAAGATTGTTCACCCAAAAGCTTGTCTGCAGCTCGAATAAGAGACACCGCCCCTCGCAACGAACCTTGCTTCACTTATATCCTCCATCTATTGTAGCCACACCAGCACTTCTGAGACTGGAATTAGTAGATCTCTGTCAGAGTTTAGTGCTATGGATGAGGCAGTGCAGAAATGCACATGTAAAACTCACAATTAAGACCGAGGGAAAAATAATTCTACGGAATGCATTTACCCTTCCCCCTGTTTTTCCACATGTAAATCCTGGCTATTCACTGGAACGTCATTAATCATGCCGAATTGTTGGGTATGCATACATATGTAAAGCATAAACTCCTGACGAGTTCTCCTGCAATTTAGCATTAATTAATGTCCACTTATTATAAAATGTGACATCATATTTTAGGTCAGCACTTCATTGTTAATGTAAACTGTAAACATAGTGCGCAGGAAGAACCGGAGGATATGATTTTCCTGTAGTATCTCTTTGACATGTTTACATAAAACATAAAGCTAATATATCATTGGGCATCAGATTATTTTTTTTAACTGTGTGTTCTGTGCACAGCTCTGTGATACTTGTAGGGCATCTATTTCTACGGCAGAATAAACTTTGTGAGAAATTGCTACCTGCAATTCAATAAAATATATTTAAAATGTTTTCATTGCACCAAATATCAGCTGATATACCTCTTATTAGTATAAATGGCATAGATTAGTGTCAGGCATTTTCAACAGTGAAGAAATTACAGAAGCCTGCATGGCTCATTAGGCTCTTGTTGCATGTTAAAGAGGGCCAGACCTTATTAATAAGAGGAAAAGAGGAAAAAAAAAAGAGAGTATAATGAGAAAAGTATAAAATAGCTTTTTTAAAAAAAGAAAGCTTTCTACTTTGGAGAAAAATAAAAGCAGCAATTAACCTCTTCCAGTCTCTGAACACTTTCTAAAGTCATCTTAGCTTTGTTTCTTCAGGATATATAGATTATATATAAAGATTTCAAGCAGAGAAGAAGATCTCACCATCACACTGCACCACCAAGAAGGATTTTTGATGATTAAACGTGTTGCACTGTTTATGTGAGTCACAGTTTACACCTTGCTTCAGGAAAGCATCCCTGTTTAGGTTAGGAGATGCACCCACATTTGAGTTGTGGCTCTTGCTTATATCCCACCGAAGTGAATGTAATTTAAGCATTTATTCCCAGTAGGTAAGCACATTCTGAGGAGAAGAGGAACAGATTTAAAATACATCTTGAGAGCTTACCATAGTTGGGGCCCCAATGACACGGGTCCCGAACGTGCAGAGACTGACACATCAGCACTTTGCACACAGTTGGTCTTACCAGCTTCTTGTGGGCTGCGTGTGAGGAAGATACAGGTGTGTGCAGAAACACATCTTTGTGAGGTGGAGGCTGTTGTGCTTGCTGCTTCCCCCGTTGGCAGTGGGCAAGGGGCAGCTCTTGCTCCCGTTTGTGCTTTCTTTGCCTGTGGTTTGTTTGGGTGCCACCAAAGATAGTCTTGCTACTAGTGTTGCTGCTTAGGAAGGGGTGAAGGGGCTGTGGAAAAGCTCCTCGCAGAAATGGTAGCCAAAAGCCTGCTCTCCTTGAGGCAGTGGAGGAGACCTTGCCCCCTCTTTGAAGCAACAAGAGAGAAATTCATTCTGGCTCTAGATGCTGAGAGACCTTGAGCCTCTTGTACCCCTTCTTACACACCAGCAGTTGGCATTGCATAAGCAACACGGCAGTGTCCTGTCATCTGCTGGTGTTGCACGAGCAGAGAGTGATTTACTGTTTCTTTAGTTGTTTGGGGTGTTTTTTTTGTTTGTTTGTTTTGGTTTCTTTTTATTATTTCTGTGTTTGATTTGTTTTTCCAAACCAGGTTGCTATTTATTGTCACGGCTGCCAGAACACACATACACACATATGTCAGGCTTGTCCTTAGGAGGGAGTATGTGGCAGCCACCATTTTGTCAGAAAATAGATAAATATAAATGAGTCTGAGAATCATAGTTCTAGGCAAATTAAGCTAAATATGCATTTTCTCTAGCCTTTCTTGTCTGGGACTCTCATGCCCCATGATGAGAGCACAAACAGGAACATGTTGTGCACCCTGGCCAAAGAGGTTCAGGTTTTTAGCCACCGCAGTAACGGGGTGGAGCTGCTTCCAATTTGAAGCTTAAATCAGAGCTAAGTTAGTGAGCTACTTCCAATGCCAAGCACCACAGATCAGCATATTGAGTTTTTTACAATTTTTTCCCCGTGTGATTAGCATTTTACTTGAGTCTGAGACATTAATCAATAAAAGCAATACCCTGTAAACAGAGTAAAATGAAAAAGCGAGTGCTGCATTTTAATAATATAAATAGAAGACTGTGTGGCATGAGGGGGCAAGGCAGAGTCTGCAATCTGAATACCATCAAAGGTAAAAGAATTGAAGGCAAAGGAAATTTTCAAGGCTGATTGCACACAGATGAAAAAAAAAAAAAAGTAAAGAAAGATAAAGTATTGAACACTGGTTAGTGTGGGGGATGTGTCTGAAATATTTTACTTCACTGTTTTTTAAAAATTTTGTCCTTGCTGCCTTCAATTTTAAAGGCAGAGAAGAAAAGAAAGGGTAGGGGGAACCCATTCCCTGGACTCAAAAAATTAAGTAGAACAAGATAGAAATATATTTCAAACATTGATGTTAAAGCAGAGCCAAGTTCTTATTAGCAAATCCACTTCACGGTTTTTCTTCTTTAAAGAACATTGTTGCAGTGGTTACTTAAAAAAAAATAATTTAGAATTTATCTCATTGTATGTGGTACAAAACATCATGCTGGAAGCCTGAAAATAATAGCCAGCTGCTGTTCAGTGCTCTTCATCTACAGAGCTCAAGTGCTCCAGGAAGCTGGTGAATATTGGCTTTTGGGCAGAAAGCGCCAAGGCCATACCCTGGTGCTGGTGAAGCCGGGGAGGAACCCACTGGCTCCTTTCACACTGCATCCTGAAGGTCACACTGCCACCAGGCAAAGCCATTCGATCTATTTCCCAACAGAGACTCCCAAAATTAGTGGCAGACCATCAGTGTAGCATGACCAGGCAGTTCAGCCATCGGGACCAGAGCTGGAAGGCTATTGGGGTGGCTGGGCTGTCCCTCCAGCCAGCTCATGGCTCCACAGCTGAACAAGCTTCTAGTGTGTGCCCCACGGTGGCTTAGCCCATTGGGGTGGCATCCTAAACATGTAAAACCATGATACCATGTGGTAGTATGATTGCATTGCCCATAGCTAAGCCATATGGTTTCACCAAGAATTTTTTAAAATTTTTTGTTCAGTGGCTGCTGAAATGCACTGCATTTCTTACTGAACAGAAGTTAACATTAACCTCATGTTTATTTCCTTATTTTTGCCCTCTTGCCTTCCCTTCCTCCCTCTCCCCATCCCTCGTATTCTCAGTGGTGTTGCCACAACTTGGGGAACAGCTTTTATTCATGAACTGCTTTATTAATTAACTTCTTCTAGAGCTTCAGCAATTAGCGGGGTGAGTTCTCACACACAAAGACTCACCAGTTGGTTATGATTTTTCCTTGCAGCGAAAGGCTGGTTTTTGAATAAGAGATTTAGAATAAAAGAAGGCAAGGAGAGAAAATCCTGAGCTGCATAAAGCTCCTAGGAGGCCCTCTCAAAAGGAAAGGGTCAGGGTGCCTGAATTTCCTTCTGCTGCAGCATCCAGAAGATCCTGCCCCAACACTGCTGAAGGTGGCTGCTACCGACCTTGCTCCTCCTCTCCTCACATGGAGTCTGGGATCATAATGCTTTCCATCATGGGTCTAGAGATGGCTTTTTCCATATGAGTTAATTTAGGCAGTTTCTAATCTGTGGACTCCTAAACAATTTCTAGGGGAGGAAGGGTATCTTCTACAGCAAACTGAAGTTCTGAAACAGCAAGCTTTGACTCCTTTAGGGAACCCTTTTGGAGCAACAAGTGGTCTCCAAGAGGTCTGCAGAAGATGATGTTAAAAGCCACCAAGCTAGAGAGGTCGCAGTGAAAAAGATTGATTTCTGAAAAGCCCCTGGGTAACTGTATGGTTTCCTAAATGGAAAAGTGTGGTTGCCTGTTGATTCCTCTCCTGGAAATAGAAGGAAGCAAACACGGGTCTTGGAGGTGACCTGTGGATGGACTTCCTTCCTCCCCCTTCACTTGCGCCAAGGTTTGCTTGCTCTTTAGAAGATGTTTGTGCTGCTCATTACTTAAGTGTGATCAAAATGTTTGCTACTACCTAAAAGGACTTATAAAAGCACATTGTAGGTAATGCCTTGCTACAAAAAGTGACACGCTATTAGTTTGATCCCACAACACAGGTCTAGGGATGCAGCTGCAATGTTCAGACTGTAGGACTGAGGTAAAAAATAATAGCAGAGCAGATGCGTTTCCCTGCACAGTGTGGAATAAAAAGAAACATCTGGCCCTTGGCCCCTAAAGGATACGTCTCACAGAGAAGAGTAAATTAAGGGTGCATTGAAGATGTAGGGACTCAGCTAAAGGGAACTGCTGCCTTAGTAACCATCTCTAGCCCAGCTTCCAGCTTCTGATGCGTAATGCCATTTAAAATGTAGGGCAAAAATAACAGTTGTAAGATACGTGCAACCACGTACAGACATCAAAGTATCCACAAAATATATGCTGCTATTTCGTCCCAACAAATAAGTAAACAAACAAAGGAAATATTTTTAAACACTAGACATACACCAGTTATATTGCTGCAGGATAAAACATGGGCTTTTTTTAAAATCTATTGAGTCATAAATCTCTGTATTTTCCTTTGTGTTTGATCTCATATATTACTTGGAGTTTCTAAAATGATAACAAGGCATGCATTAAAAATATTTCTCTTATTGTTACATTTCAAGCACGTTTACTGTTAGCTGCTTAGCTTCATCATGTATCATAGTCTGAATCTACAAATCAAGTATAATTAGACTTAGAGAACTGATTGGATTTCTAATTAAGCTACATTGGAAACAACAATGCACAATCAGTAAATATTCTGACTAGGTACATTTTAAAGAGCAACTCTTGGGCTTTTTGCTGATGACTAGACACCAGTGTCATTAAATTTGTTGGTGGCAAGCAAATTTTAAAGCTAAAATAGAGGCAATTAGTAAAGATCTTGAAATATTTAATCACGTTTGTCCAATTAGTGTGCAATTAGGCAATGGTGTGGCGTGGGACAAACATTCTGCTTCAGTGTTTGGTAGAGAAGGATCCCTTTGAAATTTTGCTATTTAGTTTATTGATATATAAAAAGGAAGTTATGGTTGTAATTTCCAATTTAAAAAAATACTGTGCAGATGGTCTGACTATATATTTAACAATGTTAAACAAAACTAAACAAGGGAAGCATGTTACCTGAAATTACACAGCTGTGATGAGTGAATAAGCTCCAGATCACATTAGATTACAGCTGTGGGCATCTTGATCACAGAAAATGCCAGGTAGTTATGCCAGTAAAATCAAAGCTACCTAAGTTGGCCTGTCACGTCTCGAGATGACATGATTATTTTGTCCTTGACTGAAAACACACTTTTTTCTTTGAGCTTTGCCTGGTTGTTTTGCATTCCCTCCGTGAAGCCTTACATTGGCAAGTTCGTTGTGGAAAGTCAAGTGGTAGTTTTTCATAAATAAGCCACTTAAGTATTATCTTGGCTTTCCTTCAACTCAGGGGTCTGACTTCCTTTTTGGCAAATTTTAGGCTTGCTTTAAAAAATGATCACAACACTTATAAGTTGATTTGCAAATCTTCAGCGTAACGTTTCGGCTGGCATGTTGGAAGTGTTTGCTGGTGTGCTTTTCGGCGTGCAACCCTGCACTGAAAGTGTCATCATGCTGGAGTTCTATCAAATCGGTTTGGTCTGTGTGGCCACGTGCAGACAGTCAAGGAACCAGCGCCAGCGAACATCCCCAGGTGCTACAGCTCAATTTTCCAGATTGTTAAATTGTTAGAGCAGTCCCCGCCATGGTTTTGGCTTGGGTCAAGTACAACTCTCCCCAGCCATCCCTGGACACAGCTCTGGTGTTAACACAGCCAGGGACTGTTCCCAACAGGCATTTTGGGAGGGAAGGAGGATTAGGAGAATGGAAGTGGGCCATCTTGTGCCAGCTGGCCTCCACGTCAAAGCACATTAAACCTCCTACTGTCAATAGTCCCTCTGGGTTCACAAGGAGTGAATCCCAGGGAAGGTGTCTAACAGGTCTCACTAGGGATGACATGGACACCAGCCTGGACCCCTGACTTCTTCTCCACTGCAGAGGCCATCTCATTTCCACCTCATATTCAATATGAACTAATTAACAAGAAGAGATCCTTTCTTCCCCCCGTGATCATAAAAGAAAGAAATCTGGTTTAGCTGTTGTTTGGATTTGATTGCCAGATAATTATTATTTTTCAGAAAAGAATATTAGGTGATCAAATTTTAAAATGTCTTTCTATGTATTTCTGGTAAATGATATCATTTCTGCAATGCTATTAAGCCATTTTGGGTCTAAACATTGTCAACTTTATTTTCATATCTGAGAAATCTTTGGTCAATTTCAGTATTGAAAAAAAATGCTGAAAGAAAGCAAATAATGTTTCCTAGCAATGCTTTGCTTTTTGTTGGTTTGGTTTTTTTTCTTCCTTTTGATACATGCAGACTTGGAAACTCAAAATAGAGAGTTTTGTCTTGCAACCAGGTTGGTGCCCTGCGAGAATTTTATGAACATGGTTGTGTTCATTTCTTGAGCAACATTAAGTCAAACCAAAATATTTTTGAACTGGAAAGAGAAACAATACTAAGAGGAATATTGTATGGGAGGGAAATGAAACAGGTAGAAAAGCACATAATAGATAATAACACAAACATTCACTTATTTCTTGACTGTAGACAAAATTAATCTTGAAGTGACTGAAGGCTAGATTTTGACCCTTCGATATTTAAAGGTTAAAAGCAAAGCTTTTCAGGTTCACTACTTCCCTCTTCTTAGGAAGAGTTTGCATCAAGTTTCTTGCTTTGTCTCGGGCAGAAGAGAGGCCAGGAGTCTTTGGAGGGCCAAGACTCCATCAGCCCCCCTACACAACACAGGCATTGCTTTAAACCCCTGCAAACCTGACTGCGGGGGAGAGATCTCAAGCCCTATTGTGAAGGGAACCTTCTGGTGCATGAACCACTCAAGCTTGTACCTATGATTAAGTTGCAAATAACAATAATTGATAATAATAACATTTGCTGTTGTTGTTGCTTTTACAAATACATACATGATGTCCTTAATAATATTTTTTGATTACGCTTGCATTTATAGGTATGCCCTGACTCACAGAAGAGTCAAGTTTCTATGGGCGTGAAAAATAAGAGCCCCAGGTCTTCAATACGGTGTCAAATTGGCTGCCAAATCCTATATGGAAACAAGATGTGAAAGCAGTATTTCATGGCCTCTGCCTCACCACATCTTTGTTCAAGTAAGAGATCAGGAAACCCAATCAATAGGCTGAATGCCAGCAGACTGAATAGCCAGCTGCAGAGGCAGCACAAGAGAAGATGTACCTCTTACAGTTAGTGTCTTGTGAAAATCACACAGGCCCCTGTAGGGGTTAATCAAACATTTGCTGCTCTGACTTCCAATGCTCTTTAGTCCCCAGAAAAAGAAAAAAAAACAGTACCTTTCACAGCTTTTAAACATCCAGAGGGAAAAAAAAAAAAAAAAAAAGAGAGAAAGAAGTTGCATCTCTAGGTATAGAAAGTTAGTAGTAAACCTAGATTTAAACTGCACTTCAGTGTGAGTACTTGTATGTTTATATCCAGGACTGTGTGCTGAACCCTCACAAACTGTGAGCTCGACCCTCAGGCATATATGGTCATATAAATATATATATCCATATATTTGTACACATATACTTGAGTATCCACATATGTGTATACATACACTGCAAGTGTATAGCAACTGTGAACTTCAAACAGGAAAAGAATGTTTGGGAAATTCAGAAAAAGGAAACCCCTCTTTATTTGATAATGGAAACAAAACCAGCACTTGAATAGCGATTCATACACTGCTGTCAAAGCAAGCTCTGGGTGGATGCGCAGACCCGCAGGTTCTCTGTAGTTGCTGAATTCCTCCCAGTGTTGTCTTTATCAAAGAGGTAAACGTAGATTTGAAAAAAAATTGCTTTGATGTGCGAGACATCACAGAACAGCAGCTCCATTCACTGCAGAGGGAGTCCATTATTTAAGTCTCTCAGGCAACTGTACAGATTCCCCATAAAGGGAGAAATAATGGGACTGTGGAAATAAAACCCCCCAACAATGTGTATTCTACTGGCTTCTGGAGTCTTTCCCTCCAGTTTTTATGTCCTGATTCTGAGAAATGCTGTTAGGCCTGGGCTCGTGTGCCGACAGTCTCAGATGGACGGTCACTTCTGACCAACGCAGTACCTGTGCTCCTGCCAGACTCCTCTGTCCCCGGCCACGAGGGTGAAGGGAGGCATCTGTGAGAGGCACAGAAGGCTCATCACCTGCCTTTTGTCCTTCAGGCATCCCCTTGGCTCACCTTAGCTTTTGCTCCAGTGCTTGCTGCACGTCTCGGGGCTGGCAGAGTGGTCCATGCTCCTGCTGCATCATCCCAGAGGGATGGGGCAGCTCTGGCATGATGCTACTGGGGCACTGCAGGCTGGGATGGGCTCATCCTTGGGGCAACATCCCCCATGTTTGTGTATGAGAAGTGGGAGCTGGGGGCAGAAGGGAAGGGGAAATTAAGCCCCACGACCACTACAGTGGCAGGACTGCCCGCGGACCAGCCAGGGGACACGCCATCCAAGAGCTTTGCCACGACAGTAGGAGGGGGGACACAGTTTCCCCACCTCCCCTCTGTACTGTCGCAAGCCATGCGAACGTCTAGAAAGGGTCTGTGAAATTAATTACACTGTGAGTGCTTGGTAACCAAATGAATTGTAAATTGTACATTATTAAAACAGCATCAGAGCACCGACTGATCTATTATTCTTTAGGGAAATGTAGGAAGATAAGAGCTTTATATGCTTTAGGGGTCTTTCCAGCCACCACACAGCCAGCTTTGTAAGAAAAAATGCGGCGATATTTTGTTACTGTCTGAGTTGCAACTGACACAACACTGTATTGTTTATTTTTATTACATTGACTTGTATTTAATATATATGAGACAGTATACACTACCAGTGACATATACATGCCCGGTTCTCTTCTCTTTATCCTGTTTCAGATGATATTTGGGATTAATCACCCTCTTTTCTGTGTCAAAAAACCTGTAGGTGCAGAAAATGAGATAAATTTTAAGAAGCGTGCCCTTCTGTACAAATCATGTAACTAGCAAGATGCATAGCTATTGTTCACCTGATCATTTTGCCTGCACGTTGCTCCTTGCTGCCTACCTGTCTTTTAGCTTCTGAGAACTGCAAGAGGGCTTAATGGGGAGCTGTAGGTTCAGAAAAAGCCTATTAAATAATAACAGGGAAGAAAAAGACGAGTGGTTGTGTGTGCATGCATGTTTTTCTCCCTTTCTGCCTCAATGCAGGCCCCCTTTCACATTCCTCCCACGCGGTATCTGATATCCAGGAGACCTGGTTCTCATGTGTGCAGTGGGACACTACAGACCAAAAGCTATGCCCTCCTTCCTAGGGATGCTGGTTCTCTCTATGACTTCTTAGACACAGCCCCCCCTCTACTTGACGTAATGGTCCTTTTCACCCTTCGCCTCTGGCAGAAAGATGTGTTAAGCAGGGGTGTGCATGGGAGAAAGGGAGACCGTTTGTTATTTTTTTCAATGCCCCTATTGAAGAAATGGAGGGGTTAGCTACTTCAGCATAGCTTCTTCCACAAGGTCTCCTTTATATTCCCTCCTTGAAGAAAGACACATGAGAGCATGCCCTATCTGTGCAGCTGCTTGCCAGTGAAGAGGAGAAACAGCTGGAGAAACATCCTCCTCCCTCCAGCTGGAGACATCTCCCAAGAAAGCTGCTCAAGGCAGAAACACATTGGTTTCTACAGCCACCACATCAGTGGTCCCATGCCAACGGGCAATCTTTGGGGGTTATTATACACTAGAGTAACCCTAAGTGTTTATTTTCTGGTGCAGAAGACCAGCAGCAGCCAGTTCCACACTCTTTCCTTCAGACAAGGCTTGTCAGAAAAAAAAAAGTTTTCCTCCGTCTGCCAGACCTAGATGGGCATTCAGCAAAATTCACAACTCAAATAGTCAAAGAAATGCTTGGAATTTGAGTGAAGATTCACTTAAAGTAGTCCAGAGAATTTCAGGACTTGGTCTGCCCTCGATTCAGGCACCGGAGACAATGACATTTCCCCGGCTAAGACATTTCCACAACGGAGTAGAGCATCTTTGGGGTTTTTCCAATGTTTCAAAATCAAGAGGAGAATTTCTATTTTAGAGAATTCGCATTCTTCGGAACAACTGTCCTAACTCTATTTAACAGTATGAGATATGGTGCTGCCTTTCTCGTCCTTCCTCAGCCCCAGAGGAGTCCCTGGCACGTTTGGGATGCGATGACTCCTGCTCCCCGGGCAGCCCTCTGCCAGGAGATGCACTGCGTCCCGAAATTCAAAAGAGGGCAGCATTTTACTGAGGCTGCTTGAAAGGCAGGGGAAGGCTCCAGGCGTGCACAAGAGTGCCAGCAAGTGAAAATCACCACTTACAAAATACCCACGGCGTATTCGGAGAGATTACATCTCACGGAAGAAATGCCATGTGCCTAGGACTTTGTATTCTTTCTTAAAAACACACAGAAAAAAAGCTCTCAATCGGTCACCCATATTAATTCATGCACCCCATCTATGTTCAAGGAATTCTTCGCCTAGTCTGTCGTTCTCCTGTTCTGTTCCCCTCTGAACACCACAATGACTTTGCCACCAACTTTTGACTGCAGCAGCCAACTAATAATAGACTGATGTCTTGTGGATAAATACCCTATATAAACGAAGTGTTAAACTATGTCAGAGGTAATTAAAGAGTCCATTTCTCTCTCATTAAAGTCCTGATCCAATGAAATTCTTCAAACTAAGCCTAAAATGTTACTATGCTGTTATTTTTGATTACTTGAGGGTCTGCCTTATAATTTCACAAAGCCCATCCAAAGCAAAGAGTAAGAGTTTTGTGATGTTAACCCCAAAATATGTGTCTTCTAGTGTGAAATAATCAAGCACATAAAAGAAGATCAAAATGCTCATTTTAATCCAGAAGCTTGTGCTCAAGAGTATACTCCTTTCAGCTGACCATTTCTTACCTTCTGTTTGTGAAGAGCCCATCCAATGTTTGCTCTGCTTGAACAGCAGCTTAGCACTGACTTTTACAAGGAAATTCTAAGGAACAAGATATATTTAAAGTACATGCTGGATCGTAAAAAAAATTAGAGGGCACCCAAGCGTAATACAACACTTTTTAGTTTACCCCCTACTCAACATTTGGTGCAATGTTACCCTCCTGCAGTACCCATGCTGTCAGCACTGTCTCTGCCACGTTCAGCCAGGTTGCCTGAATCATCAAAGAGCCCAGGACAGGGCAAATATCCATTTTCCTTCTCTGTTTGCATCTAACAAATAACAGATGTTGCCGTATTGAAGACGCACACCTGATGTGACTAACAAGGGATTTTTTAAAATATGTGTCCTAAGATGACAGCCACCTATTAAGCGTTTACTTAAATTAAAATATGTGTCCTAAGATGACAGCCACCCTGCTATTAAGTGTTTACTTAATGAAATCGGTACGTGGGGAAACGTTGGGGTTGTGACAATTCTGCTTAGGAAGGAGCAAACTGCCTGAAATAAAGGTTTCTTCTGTCATCTTGGGTTAAATCCGCATTACCAGTAGGATGCAGACCCAAGCTTGAGGACACTTGCTTCCTACTCACCTTAAATACCCACTAAAGATCTCTGAAGGAGCCTGTTGAACCCGGGACTCGGTGCCACTCTCCCCACAGCTGCTGGCCCTGCTTCCCCTGGGGTGGCAGCCCCTGTCCCCAAGATGTGCCAGCCAAATCCTTTTGCATCAGCTGGAGGGAGTCTGGCACGGCATCTCCAACCCAACCTGCCAGGAAGCAGGGTCAGCCCTTTGCAAATAAACCCTGCCTGATCTGAGTAACACAAATGGACTCCTGGAAGATTAATTCACCCCCTGTAATAATACAACTACTGTTTGCACAAACCAGTGGCATGCAATAGTTTCTTATTAAAATGCTCAGGATACGCATTAAGATCTCGCTAAACAAAGTAGGGCTTAAAGACAGAAGAGAGTGCAAAATTTCCTTGCTTATAATTTGCCACTCTTTCATCAGATTTGATATAGAGCTACGAGCAGCATTGTAAATGGACCAATGAGTTGTCTAATTGTCTAGAACACCCTCACGTAATTTATATCATCTCTTAATTTCTGTTTTGTAACCTCCATGCAGTGAATCATAGCATACATCTCTACTCCAAGAGCATATCAGGGTATGATTTTTCCCTTTGTTTCCCACTTTCCCACAATGGAAACGTACAAATTTCAGCAAGGTATGTACCTACTGCATTAATCCTTTCTAATGCGATTCCACTAGGCCCTTCAAAAGTAGAATCCAAAAGATTATTTTTACTGTTCCCATTCTCTATTGTGGCATACAGCTTTCCTGCTGAAAGGATATCCATCTAACTCTATACACACGTAGATGAATGTACATCGGAATCATAGATGCATATCAATACAGCACACATCACAGGCTGGAAATACGTTATTAAAATTAACTGCATTACAGAGAATAGAGGTGCAGACCAAACTGCTGAGGTGCTGGGCTCTCCCTCTTCCAAGGTGCCTTAACGCTCGCCGCAAACCTGCCATCCCTTTGTAATGAGGTCCTGAGATACCTCATCTGCCTCCTCCGCTCCACCGATGTAAATCAGCAGCCAAGTTGCCTGTGGAGGAGTGGAGGCTGGGGGGATAGCTGTGGTCTGGCGGGTCAACTGCGTGCACGGTGGGTCTCCTCACCGAATTTTTAGCCCCCGTGTTTCCTCGGGGAACTCTTTTCCAGCAGCGAGTTAGGAAAAGCGAGAAAGAACAGAACTGGTTGAAAGCACCAGGTAAATCAGACCGGCTCATTGTGAAACCTATCGCCGCGCAGGATTGTTATGATAATAAACGCGGGTGAGCTCTGGTTATTACATGCACAGCCCTGTACTAACTGCTCCCTACCGCTCGCCCGTTCTCTCACTTTAGCAACACCCCACACACCTGTTCAAATAATATTACTATTACCTTGTGTTGACACCACATCCACCCTTTCCTTTTCATATAATAAGAGCTCCTGGTGAACTGTAAATGGAAAGCTTGCGGTAGCAGAAGCCGATTGTTTACCTGTCTCCAGTTTGTTGCCACAGATACTTGGTCGGGAGAAGGGAACAAAGATCAGTTTGACATCCTTGTTAAGCAGGATTTGCCCCCCACCTTGCCCACAAAAGGTTACGGGTTGCTATTCAAGCCTGAGCTCCGCAGGTGTGCCATCACACCTGTCTGACAGAAAACAAAATGCAGTTTGTTTCAATATGGCTATTGCCCCAGCAAAATAAAGAAGACCTTGCCCTGCACCACAGACACAAGCATTTGCTTTAATATTTCAGTGAATCCAAGCAAACACAGACTGATATCTCTCTTTATATTTAGCGTTCATGCTGAACAGGATGCAAACACCCCCAGCAATGGATGGCAGTGAGCATCTGACCCGGCTCAACTCACAGCTAAACTCATGGCAAAACTCAACTCAAACCCCATCTTGAGGCAGGAAAGAGGATTTTTATAACTCTCTGGGCATTTACACCAGGCCCTAGGTCCCAAACCCCTCTGAGATGAGCAGGAGACCGAGTTCAAAGCCAAGCTGGGGACAGGTTTGGCCTCACAATTTGTTTCCTTCACCGTTGAGCCCTGCTGGAGCTGCTGCTGCTGCCATTGAGTCGTACGTAACTCTTTGCAGAGAGAGTTGCCGTGGTTTGAGAGTAGGGGAAAGCTAAATGCCCTGGTGCCGTTCTGCTTGGTCGAAGGCTGCGCCCAACTTCTCATGCCAGGGACAACAGTGTTGGCCTGGAGTGAATTGGTAAAAAATGGTAAAGCCTAGCTCCCATCCCAACTGAGGCACTGGCGAGGCATAACGGGATTTCATCCATGCAGAGCAGCGCGGTACAGAGCCCTAAATGTGCCCATTCATTTACGTGAATTTGCCATTTGACATCTGCTGAAGGTGATGGAAAGACTTTGGTGGGCAGTTGATCAAGAGCTGAGTCACTGGAGTTTCCAACTCTCTAGGTAGAAGCGTTTTTCACCAAAAAGGCCTGAAGAGAACAACTTGCCCATTTTCCAGCTACAGCAGTGCTCTGTTTCTATTGCTTTATATTCTTACTAGAAGCTTTATCCGTAGCTGATTCCATTATGGTTTAATCAGCGTTGTCTGTAGCCAGCTGTAAGGTGTCCCTGCATTTAGGATAGGAAGTGTGGTAGATGCATAGGGGAAAGAGTTTGTATACTGGGCTGCAACTTATGTAGAGAAATGTCCTTGAGGCAGGGAGCATATTTTATTTATTGTTTTATTTATTGCGTATGTCAAGTGAATGGAATCCCAAATTATGAAGCTGCAAAACAGACAGTGTGGGTATTTATCAGCGCCGAATGTTTTTTATGTGCTCCAAAACAACTCGGGGTTTCCCAGCTGACTGTGAGCAGCTTGCTGGTTTTGAAGATCTAGCACCTTTGGAACTGAAGGGACATGCTGAATTTTAAGCACTTGGAAAGAGAATTAATTGCATGGACAGCAACATTTTACCTTTTTTTTCTTTTTTTTTTTTTTTTGTATGCTCATCAATAGCAAATGATGAAGCCTCTGGGGAATATTAACACAAGTAAACTAAACACAGGAGTGGGACTGTTTAAACAAGGTGAGACAAAAGCTGTCATACTACAAGCAAATGACTTTGATAGCAATTTTTTTTTATGTTTCCACCTCTATTGTTGCAGATGTCTGCATTTAAATAGGAACTTTATCTTTCCCGGCCCAGGTTCTCCTTCATTAAGCCTGCACTCAGGTCACGGGCCCTCTGTATCTCACAGGCTGCTCCAGCAAGGGCCTGCGAGCTCGCCGGGTTCCCCTCACAGCTTTCTGCTGAGGTGGGGATATGACTTCTTCCTGCTCCCCCACCCTCCAGGAGCAGCAAAGGATTTGCCCTGGCTAATAGCCACAGAGGCAGGGAGTCATCCTGTGTGTGGGTTTTCACTTCCACGCACCGTGCACCGTCCCACCTGCCCCTCTCTGAGCTCACTGCAGGGCATGGAGCTTCACCCTCACCCACAGCTTCACCCTCCCTCCCCTAAAAAACCTCCAAAACCTGCAAAAAACCTGCTGGCACTTGAAGAATTGGGGCAGCATTAGCTCCTGGGTACCTGGAGAGCCCGTCCTGCCCATGGACCAAGGCACTGCTTCCTTGTTAAAGCCAGAGGAGGCAATGCCATTTCCACCATTGTGCCCCCAAAGGGAAAAGCTTGGCCCTTGTGTGTTTCCAGGGCTGGTGGAGAAGGTAGAGGGGAGCAGAGGAAGGAGCTGTAAAAACCTGATCCAAAATGGATGTACGTTACAGCCTCATTCCTTTGAACTATTCTTTCCCGTTCCCACATTTTCACAGGGATTCTTCCAACCTGCTGGAAAGGCTGAGCAATATTAATTTTGAAATGCTCTAAAGAAGATATAGGTGCTAGACTGCTATAAATATAGACCCCGTCGTCTCTGAATGAAGAGGTGGCCTGTTGAACAAATAACACATATTAAAAAATGTCTGAATAGGAACTTACAGGATAAACTGTAACAGCTTCAAAGGAGCCATTGATCTATGGAGTACATAATATGCATGTTAAAAATCGTTGGAATATTTATTTACATGACACATGGCTCAGAAGAAGCCATTATGGTCCTTAAGTAAATTACACATGTTGTGAAAATTGTCAAAGTGCTTCTTTTACCAGAAACGAGTGTACCCTGTCAGTGGATAAACACATTATCTTTGAAAAAAAAAAAAAAATAAATAGAAGGCAAAGCAAACCCAAGGCTAAAAGAAGGTTAAAAAAAAAAAAAGAATAAAAAAAAATAAAAACCAGCCCTTGTACCATGTCAAAGCGTGTTCCATGCCCATCAAAGGAAGAGAAGCCCGAGCTGCCCTTCACACGGGGAGGGCTGCGCGCCCAGGGCTCTTGCCGAGGGGCTGCCCCAGCCTCTCTGTGCCAAAATCCCGGGCGCCAGCTCTTCTCCTCACAGGCCAAGAAGTGAGGAGCAGGGACTAATTTGTTCCAGCCACCACCGTGTCCTCTGCTTCGAAATAAGCGCTCTCCTTCCCCTGCCTGCGTCCCTCTGAGCGTGGCGGGGGGACAGCGGGGGTACCACAGACCGGTTGCAAATGGTCTTGCCTGCCTTCACATACCTTCAAGGGGGGAAAAACGGGGTGTGTGTTGGGGAGAAACATTGCCTGGCTGTACTTGGTGTGCCCAGCAGCCAGGCCCATCACTCACCAGCATCCTTCTGGATGACTTCAGCTTTGCGTTTGCGCCGCTCCTTCCCCACTTGATGCTCGCTGGATGACAGGGCTCTTCCCCGCAAGATGTTTTGCTCAGGAGGAGGAGGAGGGATGCCAACTTAGAAAATCCCCGCTCCCGTCCACGTTGCTGTGATCACACAGCAGCCTACGCCATAGCCTGACCCCTGCTATTTTTTTATTTTAATTTTTTTTGCCACGCCATGAAGGGGAAAAGGGTTTTTCTCAAGGAGGCATCACCAGGACGTGGTGGTGGGAGACCAGCTGTGTGATGCTGGCTCTCGGCTGGCAGCTGCCTGCAGACCAGTCCCCCCCAGTGTGGCACAGTCCCGGGGTGCCTGGTCCCCAGCTCAGCTCAGATGGGCCCCGAGGGCTGGTGTGTGCCTGCTCTGGGTGTTTGGGAAAGCAGGCTCCTCTGGTAGTTTTCTCTTACACGGGAATTAAGAGGAAAAGGATGGATTTTCTAAGGCGAGAGAGGGAGCAGTTGTACGGGGGGAATATATTTAGCCTGTGTTTTCAGATCACATGTTCTGGGACGGGAGAGCAAGGCGTTTTCAATGCTGTTTTGGAAACACACTATTCAGTACTGCAAGCCCCACTATTGGAGAAGCCAGAAAATTGCGCTGCATCTGAAACAACTCCTTGAATTGCTTGCACCGTGGTTCCCTCTCCCTAGCTGCAAAGGTTTTACAAAAAAATGTGACTTCGACAGCTTTAAAAGCATCGAAAATACAAATAATAGTAAAGTGCTGCTCTGCATTTGCATAAACCTGTTTATCCTATACATGGTTTATTCATTAACTCTGGGAACAACCTGCAGGACAGCTATGGCATTCCTTATGACCGCTTCGCTTGTGGCTGAAAACGCCAAGAGCTGCTCAAAAGCCACACTACGTGGTTTAGAAAGTGAAAATAAATGCCATTCCCGTGTGAAACAGCGGGGGGGAAAACGCAGGCATCAGCGCAAGGACAGGAATTTGGCTTTTAGGTGGAAGGAATATCTCCTGTCATTTGGAAATTTGAGAGGGGACTCGTGGCATCTGCGAGGAGCGAGACCCCGGCACACACCGCAGCTCACCGCACAGCACAGGCAGCACCAGCAGTATTTATCGCTGCAGGGACTCGTGGCATCTGCGAGGAGCGAGACCTCAGCACACACCGCAGCTCCCTGCACAGGCAGCACCAGCAGTACCTATTGCTGCGCCCCGCAGGCAGCACACGAGTTGGGGACAGAAAAGACCTAGGGTCCTCATCTACTCCTCCTCCAGACCGTATTCTAGTCCTTTACAATGTCAGTGTCCCAAGCAAGAGTCCTCCCAGCCTCTACTAGCAACGTGTTTCCCAACTGGCTCCTCCTTCCGAAGGCTTTCGGGATAATCACCCCAGCTTTCCCTGCCCTTTGTTTCTTACCCAAAACATAATCCCCAAAAGAAAGACCAAGTGAAAAAACGTGGATGCGTTTCGCCTGCTTCATCTCCCCGCTTCATCACTCATCTCTGAGTACGTGTCCCCATCGGCACGTTACGATTGGAAAACTGGAAGTTTGTTTGACAGCCGGTGACTCGCTCAAGGTCACAAAAGAGCCTCGGTAGCAGAGCTGGGAACAGAATTTGGTATCCTAATTCCTAATCTGGCAGTTTTACCACAACTCTCATCACGCAATCAAAAAGCTCCTTTTAAGGAATGCTTTTGTGACTAAGAGAAAATCCAAGGCATTAGAAGAAAGAGTCCTTTTAATTTGCCTTTGTTCAAACATTTACGTCTTTTGCTATATGGAAAACATGATTTAAGCGAGATATGGGATTAAAATATGATGAAAGACTCTAAAATCTTTGAAAAACAAAAATAAGTACAGCTGTATTTCGGAGTGTACTGATTCCAGCCATTAGGAAGCAAGCGATTAGATACTCCTTGCTTCCAGTTTCCTACATAGCATAAGGAATAAATCAAGAAAAGCATCTACTTTGCCCTGGTAGAGATTTTCTGAGTGTTGTAAGCAGGCTCCCACATTTATCAGGAATACTGTGTAACAGGAAAAATTGTCATAGCTCTTCAGTAAGACTTCGTTTTCCAAAGGTTCTAACTTGTTGCACCGCAAGTTTTTTAAAAAGCAAACCCAAATCCTCAAGCCGCTGAACTCTACAGGAGATCGCCCTGACCTGAAACCATCCGGGGTTTGGTACCCTCTCCCCTGAAGAGTAGCTTAGTGATTTATCAGCTCCCCCAGGATACACCAGCTTTGATATGTAGAAACTCTACAAGGTGGTTTCATATTTTAAGACAGCACCTTTTGCTGGCTTCCTCTTCTGTAACAGAACACTGCAATTTGGCAACAGCGGGTAGAAACAAAACGAGGGTATTGAGAACTAATGTTACTGAAAAGCTGTATACAAAATAAGCTCAGCCATACAAGCTAAAGTAAGGGGAGGACTACAAATATTAATAGGATAAACAGAGAAAAGGAACATAAATTTAAGCCGTGCCTTCGAAAAAATGCCGCTTTCCTTTTTTTTTTTCAAACACAGTGTAAGAATCCCCAAACTGCAGTAAAAAAATCTTATTGATGGCATCCTTGATCTCAAGTTGGAGATGCAGGATGTGAGGTTCATGACTTAATTTTACAGGAACTTGTATTTTGCTCATTAAACTACTATTATTGGAACATCCAAGCTGGGGGAAAACAACACAGGGACCCACTCCCCATCCCTCGAGTCAGGGAATGCTCCTGCCTCCAACGCGTTTGCAGTGACAGGAGGCCTTATGTTTGCAGATGTGTTAGCCTCTTTTTGATCTTTACGCAATTATTTTCGTTAAGAAAATGTTCATCTTGTTGACATTATCACTGTAGTCAATAGCTAATGACCCCAGTAGTTAATTTCCTTATAAATATTTAACTTAATAGAAGCCGTCCCTTGGGTTATAGTACTTTTGACACTTGTATAATCTGAAACAAATCCTCTCTTTTTTAGTCAAACAGACCATGTTACACACACAGTTGGCTAGCTATTTACAAAGCACCCAATTAAATCCTACTTAATTCTCCCACTCTGAAAATCCCATTTCACTAGCGTGCAGGCTACTGATCACACAAAATGAGCATCTTTCACTCAGCCTGGACAGGAGTTTACAGTCTGTAAGACTGGATTGTACAAAAGCCTGCCACAAAATGAATTCGCCCAGCTACTGATCACACAAAATGAGCATCTTTCACTCAGCCTGGACAGGAGTTTACAGTCTGTAAGACTGGATTGTACAAAAGCCTGCCACAAAATGAATTCGCCCATCGAATGGTATGTATGAAAAAAAAAAAAAAGTGAAGAGAAAGTGCAAATTCAGAGGATTGAAGAAACAAGCTGAAGAATCACAGTTAAAGACAGGTAAATCTAGTTTAATGTTCACATGTAGTAGTTACACATCACAGAGATTAAACAGGATTTTAACTGTAACATAACTGCAGCGAAATGAAAATCATTTTGTACTAGAAAAATAAACTTGACGCAGTTATCTGATTTTTTGGTCTACTTAAATTCATTTTAAGATGAATTTACATCACTGATCACAACGACTTTGCCCATGTGCCTTTCTGCAGTTCAATATTAATACTCTTTGGACGAAGGAAACAGTAACAGTTTTTGTTAATGATTTGCCCTTTGGTTGCAAGCAGAGAACTGTTTTCACTTTTTAAGCAATTAATAGGCTGTAGGAACGCAAGTTTGCAATAAAACCTTTTGGTACTAAATGAAGTTCCAGCACAAATTTCTTGATCTGATGCAACAGCAGATTTTTAAAAAAGCTGATTAAAGATCTAAAGCATCGCCCCCGTAATGCAAAAACTAGATAGAATTTGTTTTTCTATTCTTGGTAAAAAAACATTACATCTTACTGGTACTTTTATAGAATGCACTAAAAACCCCTGTGCCTACATGACAAAAAGTGTAGTCTCAAAATGTATAATACACTTACAAACATTTTAAGTCTAGATTGAGGAAAACACGTTTGTATGGACTCCAAACAAGTTTATTTGCAATTAGACATCTCATGCAATCATGCAGGACCACTAAGCTATAGCTGTAACTTCCGCATCTAAAGGACATTTGGGGACAAAAGGAGCCCTAAACATTCAAGATATTTCCATATTAGCAGCTCCACACTTGAGCTGTGGTGTTCTAGAGATATTCCCACAGATTTAAAAAAAACATACACACCTTTATAATATTTACAAAAAAATATTTAATTAAAAATATTTTATAATTACAGTAGTCTATTAAAGCATATACTTTTCTCACACTTATAGAACATCTCTATATATACACAGTATGAAATGTCACTCATTTAATCTATACAATATGTAACATTCCTGCAGGGAGGAGAAAGTTCCCTGGGGCCCCAAATAAAATCCATCTATTTTAAACAATAGATGTCAAATATATCTACAAATGCTCTGGTAGATTAGTAAAGCTTCAAGGATCGGCTGCTCGGTCCCTTAGAGGAGTTATAACGCGTCTAAAAAATAAAAACAAAAAAAAAAA
>NW_015090830.1:22308598-22317365 GCF_001431845.1 Calidris pugnax | reverse complement strand
CCTTCAAATCGGGTGTTAAATGCACAGAGTTGTGTCCCCGTCCCCCCCCAAAATCCCCCCATATTCGCTGCGCTCCGCGGAAGGCTGGGAAGCGGAGGAGCAGCGCGTCCGCTCCCGTGTGTGTGTGCAAACACGCTGATTACAGCTACTCCCTCGAGAGGCTGTTAATTACACGGTAAACACCGCGCGGGTGCCCGCACCGAGGGGATGCCCGGCACCCACCCCGCACCGCCCGGGAGCGTTTCTTACCCCCGTCCGCCCCTCGGGCAGAGCTAGGGGTGGCATCACCGGGATGATGCCCGCCGGGCCGCGTCCCTCCCCGCCTCCCCGGCGTGGCACGCACCTCTTACCGGGTCGGTGTTGAGGGCTGTCAGCGGGGTCCTGGGGGTGCCCACCGGGCAGCCACCGGGGTGCAGGGCGGGCGGCGGCGGCTGCTGCTGTCGGAGCAGCGCCGGGTGCGTCTCCAGAGCCAGCTGCAGGTCGAGGATGTAGTCGATGACGTGCTGCAGGATCTCCACTTTGCTGACCCTCTTGTTGGGCGGGATGGTGGGCACCAGCTTCCTCAGCCGGCTGTAACAGTCATTCATATCGCACTGCAGGCAGAGCGCCGCCGGCTCCTCGCCCGACGGCGGGCCCCCCTTACAGCCGCTGTGCTCGGCCAGGCCGGAGGAGGAGGAGGAGGAGGAGGAAGGCGGTCCCGGGGAGGAAGGACTGCGGGAATGCGGGAGGGGGATCCACCGCCCGGCAGCCCCTCCGTACGCCCCCCCCAACCCTCCATTCTGCCCCCCCCGGGGATGGGTTGGCATCATCTCCTCGGGTCCTGAAAGGCGTTTTTAATGCTCTGGGTGTCGGGGACCCCCCCCCACCCCGGCTTTACACATATTTTGAGGGATTTAGGCAGGGAAAAATCCCGAGCAAAACTTGGGGTGGAGGGAGGGGGGAGATGGGGAAGGAGGGGGGGTTCAGGGACTTCCAGCAAAGCCTAGGAACATTAAATTAGAGCACATAACTATTAAAAATGCATGGAGATGGAGTATTTAAAATTCCTCCATGACATATAATATTAATCCGTTTTATGTAAAATTCATACCTGTAACTTAATTTGGTCCATTAACGCACCAGATCACGTATTAGTGGATGTACCATGTTTTAAATATGATGCTGGAAATGTCCAGAGTTCTGTACTTTTGAGACGGAGCATTAAAATTAACAGACACACGCTCCCGAGTCCTGCTTAAGTCATCTCGTGGCAGACTGTAACCTTTTAATTTAATAATGCACTGTTCAAACTTTTCTTTAATCCCCTCTAAGGGTCGAGAGCCGTCGCGTGTTTGAATGGGACGCTGGTGGAGGAAACTCGGGTGCCTGATCCTACAGATGCTGCGGTGCTTTGAGCTCTCATTGCTTGGGCAAAGGACTGCAGGAAGGAGTAAAGGCTCCAGGATCTGCCCCCGAGCTTGTAAGTCAAACCCAACAGAAGGGAAGAAATCCATAATGGTGATTAATGATTGCATGTCCCCTCGATGCTTAGTCACGACGGGTGATGTATAAAGGATACAGTGGGAAGCTGTCAAACCCAGAACTTGAACGAGCGGTGAGACTGGGTCATCTGAAGTGTAGCGTGCAGCACACTTTCATTCTCTTCCCTCCCTTTAAAAACATATGTTTTGAGGCTTTGTTTACAAATACTCACATTCTCGTTTTTCCTTATTTTGTCCCGCGTTGCCAGTGCCACCCCTGGCAGCTGGACTGTCGGCACAAAATGTGGTATCAATCTTTTGCCTGAGTGAGGTCTAGATGTGTGTGCTGCATCAGGACGATGCGATGGGAAAGCCTTATTTCCATTAGCTATGGGCTGGATGATCCCGATTCTGCCGCAGCCATTGCTTTTATGATGTGAAACTCCACTCCCTGCAGTCTCCAAGTCTCAAGAGGTGGAAATATATACGGGCCTTAAAGCATACATTATGGTTACATCTTGTTTCCCAGAGTCCTGGTAATAGGGAGAGTTGATGTGCTGGCTAAAATGAAAAGATTTGTAAATTATGATGAGCATGCAGACTCAAATCTTGCTGGTCCCATTTAATTAAAATCTGCATGAAACTAGATACGCTGTAATATGGGGTTGCTCTGTTTGCACCAGCCCCCTCCTGGGAGCTCATCTGATTTCACTGGAAATCTATGGGAAACTCCAGTATGGAACTGGTTCCCCTTTAGCCGATTTGGACAGATTATTTTCTGTACACACGGACGCACTCAGGCGTGCACACACACTGCAGCAGCACCGTGCCGAATGCACGGACACCACGTTGGTTCTTGAAGAATGACTCAGTATTTCTGGAAACCCGTGAGGAACCACCATAGCCACGGACCTCTTTTTCCATTGGGTTGCTTCCACCACAGAGAGCACGCAGGGAAATCTGAGGGTCTGGAAGTGTTGCTGGAAGTTGCAAGATGACTGTGTCCGTTCACGTAGCTACGATATCACAGTGGAGATATGTGGGAGAGGGAAAACCAGCCCTCCCCACTGACTATCGCATAAATATTCAGGGGATTTCCTCTAGTAACTCCCTTTGATACTCACGATGTTGATACATGCTAGTCCGACATGCTCGGCTGAACAATAGGCACCAATTCCCTCTTAACAACTGGTCTGCTTTTGCTCTCCTTGGAGTCAATGGGAGTTTTGTCATTGACTTAAGTGGGAGCAGGTTGGGTTGACTGCTTTTTCAAAATTTAGATTGGATGTGCAGCAGATGCTAAGTAGATTGCTCTAGGAATGGGCTGGAAACACCAGAGCGTTAGCGATGGAGGTAGGCATAGTGAAACTCTTCATCCCTGAAGACGTACACAAGGGAGAGGGACAGTGGCTACTCTTCATGCTTATGTCCTGTTAATAGCAGTATTTTTCATGACATGAGTATATAGGGATTAATGCTCCTGTTTTTCACCAGACCAAGTCTGGGTTTTTTAAATGAATTCTGTGCATCTTTAAGCATGTGGTCCCTTCCTGGCTGGGTGGAGGAGTTCATCTGTCTTTGCTGGGTTTTTCGGTACTCTCTTCCCACATCCAGAGTCAAGATTGATTTCCCTTGTAACCAGCTCCTGCAATATTATCACAAGATCTTTGATAATGCTTGAATGGACCAGTTCAGTGCATTAAAAGAGATCACAACATAGATGCTCTCCGGACCTTCAAAAAGTTGCTTTTGATTCTAAACTAAAGTAAAGCAAGTTAAAAATGAAAATGTAATGACTGGCCTTGTATCCCCTTTGTCATGAGGATAATTCCATTGAATTTAATGAGAATGAGAAACGTAGGCTGAATTTGCCAGCACAGGTCTGACTATACGAATACGCCATTGACTCCAGCTGAAAAAATAAACCTGAGACATTGACCCTGTCTCTGGGTGATGGCACCAGGGAAGGGGGACAGTTCTTCCAAGCGCAGAACACGGGACGTTTCCTCTGCCAGCACTCTGGATCCACAGATGTTTGTGCATGATATGATGGCACTGAACCAACCGGTGCATTGGATAGTACCACATTAGTCAAAATAGTCTCAGGACAGAGAAAATGTGAAGGGAACACGTTTAGCTATGCAATCAACGTGGTTTCTTACACAAGGTTACTTGCTATACCTACCTTAAGAGGGCATGAAATGCACACGAATGCACAATGCATTTTTATTCTTAAGCAGGTTATGAAACAGTGGTTGAGCCAAGTGTCCCTGTTTTGGGGCTTGGGGCACACCGTATCAAAGCAGTGCGACAAAATCCCAAGCTTTCCTTTGCTTGAGGCTGCTAACTTCATCCTGGTGGGCACAAAGATATGTGATACTGAGACCCCCTGCCCCTCGTTCCTGTTGACTTCAGCAGGCAGCCAGAAGACTCAGGATCTCTGAGGAGCTGCTCAACATCTAGAAGGGCTGATCATTAAAAAAGCATTATAAATCTCTGAATGGTTTATGGTTTATGAGGGAAATAGCAATTGATTCCTCAATGGTGCCATTACTCTCCACTATTGCTATCATTCAAATGGCAATAATGTTGGTTATTTACCTTCAATTAAAATATCTAGTTAGTTGTGATGTCATTTAAAATAGCACTATAATGTGTTTAGTGCTCCCTTATCAAACACCATAGATAAACTACTCTTGGCAACAGGGGATAGTGATATGAAATGAAAAATTGGGTGAGGGAGTGAGATGGAAGAAAGAATATGTAAATCTTTTACTGGATTATTATTTCTACAGGCCTATGTCCCCTCGGACACCAGGCTGGAGGTGACACTGCGGGTTCCTTTGGAGTGACACCCCATGGGTCCTCAGAATGGGCACGGGAAGATCGATGGGGCATTCTAGGAGCACAGAGAAGTCACTTCACTCTGCAGACTACCAACAGACTGAAATCCATCAGTCTTCTGGCACCACTCCTCACCAGGGACAATTCATCATCACAGCTCTTCCAAATTCATCTTAACATAAACCTTTTCCCCAAATAGCGTGAGTCATCTTCAGTACTTTTCTCCCTATTTTCCTCAAATCCAAAATCTAAGTACAACTCACATGCTTCACTTAATGTGGTGGGCTTTTTTCTCATTCTCTGGCTCTTACTCTGGATGCTCATAACAGAATTTTCTGTTTTGTGAGAAAACCTGAGATTCTCAAGTCCTTTACCCCCCCGTTGCCCCCTGTGCATAAAGTTTAATATAAACCAAAAAGAAAAATGTTTGTTCATTGCTCACAACAGCTCTTCACAGACAAAAGAGACTTTTTTTTTGCATGTTCTTACAGTTGTCCAGTTTAGAGCATCCTTCTAACAACAGCAGCACAGTCGTACCTACCTCTTTATGCTTTCCTTCAGCTTCAGATGCTACAAAAAAATCACATGACAACAAACATTTTGGAGAGATGAAGAATAAATTAAAAAAACCACCCTTCTCCATGGCTTGGTGCTTACATAAGCTCTTTCCCACACAAACATGGAAATAAATGCATAAAGAAATATTTTACCTCGATTAGTGAACAAAAAAAAAAATGAATACTGTAATGGGTTTAGTATCTACAAGAGCTTTTCTTGCTCTGCTGCCTCCAGCATGGCTACGCTGTAGAAATCTGTGCCTTCCAGAGGCTGTGGCAGTAGATGACATTGGTATGTCACTGACAGACACCCTGGCATTTTGCTGGTGGCTGTGTGTCAGCTGAAGGCTAATGTCATTTAAGAAGGTTCCTTTGTTCAGGTGACCAGAAGCACTGGGTTTGTTGGGTAATGTCAAATTTCTGTGTTGACTAAAGCAAGCTTGTGGCAAGAAAGATAACTCATGTTGACAACCTTCTGCAGTGTGGTCCTAATAGAAGCAATCGAGATGCTTGTTCTGGGGAAGGGGAAAATAATTTAGGAGTATTTGGAGCAGCTTCCTGAGGAACACTACATTAAACTGAGTTACATAGTAACAGATTGAATTTGGAGTCTTAACTTTAACTTTAATTTTATTTTGTGTAGATTTAGATCAGATTTATGTGCAATGTCATGCCCTTTGTTTGTAGAGAGAAATCCTCAGCTAATCTGCCCGAAAACTGATGGTATGATACCGCCTTATATTATTTTCATGTTTGTTCCGAGTTTGCATTGAGAGCTCTATAATCACACAAATAATACAGCCTACAGGGACAATGAGCAAATCGACCTAAATTAAATAAGTATCTGGATGTGTACATGCTCATCTGCATATGTTATCATTACACCAATGATACTGGTATTTATTTTCAGGGGACCTGAAGAGCTTCATCAGCAAAAGCAGTCTAAGTTCATGCCACAAAAAAACCCCAGCAGAAACAATAGCAATACTTTGCTATACATTTTACATTTTGCAATACATTTTACATTTTGAAAGCTAATATTAACATGTTTGCTATTTTTTCTCCAGGAGTGTTTTAAGGAATTCTTCAAAGTCTTTGGGGTTTATCTTATTTTATTTTTTTTTAATTAAAAGAAGAAATCACCTCTCTCTCCCTGAAGACAGCCTTTCCCACAGTGGAGGGACATCCAGGGTGGGTGGAGAGATCTTCTCTTCCTCTGCATTGGTGCAAATGCACCAATGTTTTCTGTGACTGTGGTCATTTGGTTCTCCAAGTACTTTTGTGCATCAGTGTCACTTTCAGGCGTCACCTGCTTGCCAAATATTATTTCACAATTCTGCATTTTGCTTCATGCTGGTGACAGCCTGACCAGTATTTAAAGCACTACAGAAAACACTGTGTGTTGATTTGGTTCAAGTCACATTGGTGTCATCGCTGGGAACAGAAGTTAGAAAGAACTAGAAATTCAGGTCTGGTGATTGTTGTGTGTTGAGGGAGAAGATTTTCCATGTATCCTCACATCCCCTGACCACAGTTGTTTATGGGCCATGCCATGCACTTCCAATGCATGCTGAATTCTGTGTAACCCTATTATTATCTATTTATTTACCTGCTGTAGCGTTCCTGTTGCTGTAACATGTGAGGCTCTACCACACGCTTAGTAAGAGAAGCAGAAGGCTTCTCCTCATTCTTCCCTTCCATCCTGCACAAGAAATAGCAGAATAATACAAGATCATTTACAGGATCACAGCTCTGTTTTAATTTGCTTGCGTACTCGAGTATGTTTGAAAAAGCAGACTGCTAAAAAGATGAATTTTGTATTCATTTGTGGTAGGATGCTTTCTGTGATCATTCTTTATAGCCTGCGTGGCTTCTGAGAAAGTTCACTTAAGAAAACAAGAGCCCTCAGCTCCTGTTGACAGAATTCAGCTCTTGCAGGATGTCATCTTTAGAGAGTAAGAAAAAAACTGAAGACAGGTAATGTCTCCTTTAGGCAGAGAGGGTCACGCTCACAGGCCTTAATTCCAGCAATAGTATGTACTAAAATGACGTATATATTTATTGGGACAACAGGATCGTCCAACGAAAACCACCGTGCAGCACACTGAATTTAAATGAAGATATACATTGCTGAGTGCAAATGGCTGGAGATGCAGAAAAAAGAAAGATGGATGTAAGGAGAATATTGGACAATGATCCATGAACTGCAATTCTTCACAGTTAAGTATATTCTGTGACTTACTAATTTTCCCTTATAAGAAATGGGAATGAATGTTATTTTCCATTTTAGAGTAATTGTATAGCAATTCTTCATGTTTTTGCTTCTTGTGCAGGGGGCAAACTATGCAGAAGTATTTTAAAGAAATATTCAAAATTGCTGTTAAAAATGCTTCAACATGCAAATTTTCTTACAGTTTAGACTTTGTTTTCTTAAAGTTAAATGATGTGCATATATAAGAATATTTTGGGTAATCACACAGCTTATGCTAAGTAACTATTTCAAGTTGTCTTCAATACCAGTATGTTTCCACATAGTTACCTTGAAGTGTTAATGACATTTATTTTGGTAATTTTTACTCTACTAACATGCTCTTTCAGCACTTTAAAGCACTGATATATTTTACTCAAGCAAATCTCTTCATTTACCTCAATGGAGAAATTGACTTGAAAAGCAGCACAAATCCTTGCTTATATAGAAAGTTTGTCTTGAAGTTAATGAGCTTATTTGCCTGCCTAAGGATGTGGGTATAAGGACTGCTCAAGTGAGCAGAAGTTTCACAACTGGATGTAAAGTCATTAGCTTATTTCAGACCAACATCTTGAAATGGTTCGAGGTCCTGAGAATTGATTCTCGAAACAATATTTTTTTTTAAAAAAAGAAAAACATAAATGAAAAGAGTACGAAAATTTTAAATACAAAAGTTTAATTAAAAGACATTGAGGTTACTGGTGGTGGTTATGCAAAGTAAATTTTTGGTCCCCGGTGGGTTGTATGTAGTGTCCATTACAGTCTTTTTCCACTGGAAGTATGAGACTCTTTACAGACAAAAAGAGCTTTCTTTTGCCTCCAGGAACTCCTTAACACACACAATGCATCAATCTTCCTTGCAGTAAGGTATGAATTATTATTAGAAACACATTAATAGAATATTATGTATTTGTAATCTTAGTATGAGGTATGATTTATTTACAACCTTGCATCTCAGCTTCTCCTTTTTTATTCCCTGTCCCCTCTGTATCTTCTTTCTTCTGAATGATCTGACACTTGCAGCATCAGGATTCTCCACGGTGTTTAATGTTTTAGTAAGGTGGCAGTGTCTCCTTTCACTCTTCAGGATACTGTTTCATCCTGATGTGCTGAGAGATGCATGCTTTTACCTCTGCATCTGACAAAAGGTACTCCATGAAGCGTGTGAGCAAGCAAGTGGGGATGGGTGTTTGTGTGTGTGTGAGCTCCTTCCTCTGTTGCTGGAAGACCTGGTTGCTTCAGACAAGAACTAGAGTAGTTACAGCCCATTAAAAGCGGTGCCAGATGAAACTTAAACTGGCATTGCATAAACAGGACACACAATGGGCAGGCTCTGGATAAAACATTTATTTTCGGTTGTTATTGATGACCTTTCAGAAGTTGCTCGTGGCTCTACTTTGGCCTGTCACTTGTGAACTAAAGGGTCATCAATAACTTATGGAAATAAATGTCTTATTGATAGTCTGACTGCTGCAAGTCCAGTGTATCGTTTCACATGCAGACACACATGCACAGAAAATACAAATCACAGAGAAACCACTTTTGATATTAGCTTCTGTTATCTTTTGAAAAATGTGGCTTTCTAGGTTTTCTGTTTCCTTTCCGTCTTTCTTTTTCCTTCCTTCCTTCCTTCCTTCCTTCCTTCCTTCCTTCCTTCC
>NW_015090830.1:22305624-22308498 GCF_001431845.1 Calidris pugnax | reverse complement strand
TCTTTTCTTTTCTTTTCTTTTCTTTTCTTTTCTTTTCTTTTCTTTTCTTTTCTTTTCTTTTCTTTTCTTTTCTTTTCTTTTCTTTTCTTTTCTTTTCTTTTCTTTTCTTTTCTTTTCTTTTCTTTTCTTTTCTTTTCTTTTCTTTTCTTTTCTTTTCTTTTCTTTTCTTTTCTTTTCTTTTCTTTTCTTTTCTTTTCTTTTCTTTTCTTTTCTTTTCTTTTCTTTTCTTTTCTTTTCTTTTCTTTTCTTTTCTTTTCTTTTCTTTTCTTTTCTTTTCTTTTCTTTTCTTTTCTTTTCTTTTCTTTTCTTTTCTTTTCTTTTCTTTTCTTTTCTTTTCTTTTCTTTTCTTTTCTTTTCTTTTCTTTTCTTTTCTTTTCTTCTCTTTTCTTCTCTTTTCTTCTCTTTTCTTCTCTTTTCTTCTCTTTTCTTCTCTTTTCTTCTCTTTTCTTCTCTTTTCTTCTCTTTTCTTCTCTTTTCTTCTCTTTTCTTCTCTTTTCTTCTCTTTTCTTCTCTTTTCTTCTCTTTTCTTCTCTTTTCTTCTCTTTTCTTCTCTTTTCTTCTCTTTTCTTCTCTTTTCTTCTCTTTTCTTCTCTTTTCTTCTCTTTTCTTCTCTTTTCTTCTCTTTTCTTCTCTTTTCTCTTTTCTTCCTTTCTCTCTCTTTCTTTCTCTTTCTTTCTTCCTCTTTCTTTTCCTCTTTCTGTCTCCCTACCCTTCTCTTTTTCATCTTCTGTTTCTTTTTGGTATTTTATAAAGATGTGCCCCTAATTTATTTATAAGGGTAAGTCTCCAGAACAAGGTAGCATTACTGAGCTGGCTTACCAGTTCCTCTATACACATGAGTACATTCATAATTGATGAAATGGTCTATAGTGTTGTGGCTAGAATAAACTTAAGGTCAAATCTCTGGGAGAGCAAATCTTGCCATTATTCCTGATGAGAAATAAATACGTGCAGGAACTAAAAAGTGCGGAGCTGAAAGGGAATAAAACTGAATGTATAAGGGCATTTTGAACAATTCATTCCAAAGTGAAAGTGCTTTTTCTTAGTTTTCCTTCATTGCCTTGATCTTCCTAAAACTGTTGTTGGAGCAGGTTAATGACTGACCTTTGAGGGAACCACATACCAGTCTTTGTTCCCTAGCAGTCAGGATCTTGCAGAAGCTTGAAACCTTTGAGGGAGAGAATAGGATTAAACTGCTGTATGAAGTCCAGCGCAGGTGATGATCAATGGGAGCGGAGGAGCCAGTTTCTCAGGACGCTCTCTCCCTTCCCCCACCAGCTGGAATTTATTTGGTTTACTGCAAATATACCTAATGGAGACGGCTGACTGTCAATGATTGTTCTCAGATTAATTTCCCTTAAGCAGTTGTCGAAAGCATGCAGTGTTAAAATCCCAGTAAGATTTTAAAGGGTACAGGTCACTTAGATTCAAACATCATATCGAGCAGTTAAAATCAGAAAGATTTAACTTGAGCCTCACGCCGAAATCCTATTTACATAAACTCAGTTTATTTGCCACCCTCCAATTTCCAGAGTGTCCTGCAAACTAGAGAAAAATGAATGTTTGATCCTGCAACATGGGTGTAGACTGGTTGACCTCAGATAAATCAGCGTTTGCAGGGATATGTACATGCTGGTCCTAACACCTGGCTGTACACCCGTGAATGATGCCATTGCTCCTCCTGTGTCACACTGACTGCAAGGTCCCTTCGCATGTGGACTCTTGCAGGGGGTATAACTTTCACCTTGCCCACAGACAGAATCGGCACCGCTTTAAAAATTGATTTAAAAATCCATTCTTGGTGTTAGGGGTGGGATGCACAGGTTCCCTCCCTGTCCTCCCGGTCCATGGCTGACCCCAGGGAGCCTGTGTCCCATCCTCGCAGGGCCTTTTGCCCACCCCAGCCCTGTGACAAGGGGGTGCTGCTCCCCAGGTGCCCCCTGTCACGCTGCTGCTCTTGCTCCTTTGGGTGGCGGAGCCTTTGCTGCAACAAGGTTGGGCTAAAAGGGTCTGCAAGCCGATGGGTGACGTTTCAGCAAGAGTTCCTCCTGCCTCTGAAGGCTTCTGTGTGACTGCAAAGAGGTTGTAATTATTGCTAAAGGTTTGGACTCAACCTCCTTTTCTTCCCTGAGAACTTACGCACCAAACCAGTTTATTAACAGGAGAATTAAAATAAGCGGAATGACAATGAAAACCGTTGGAAGCATCCCACCTGCCCGACCACAAACAGCTACTCAGCAAATGCCAAGCGAAGTATAACACAAAACTGTGTAATTAAGTTGCTGGTAGATTTTACTGATGGAGGAACCTAAAGTCACATCTCCTCCTCCTCCTCAGCCTGGAAGGGCTCCCATGCATGCAGGCTCTGAGGCCCACAGCTAGAGGTGCTGTGTGATGATGATAAAAGACAGAGGAGCTGTAGTTTCCGACTGACGGGCTGGGGGCCAGTTAATTCTCTGCGCTCTGCAACAGTTTAATGCCTTTAAACGGAGAGAAATTTGGGTTTCAACCCAACCTGCATCTCCTGCTGGGTCACAAAACAGCTACGGTGGGTTTTGCCGAGTGATCTTTGTCCTGAACCCACTGAAACGAACGTAAAGAGTGGATCCGTGTAAATAACAACCTACATGAAGGAAGAACAATCTGATTGTCCCACTCCCTCGGTTAAAACTGCATCCCCTCACGAAGAGCTGGAGTAGGAAAGTGACGAGGAATTTCATATGCGAAGTAAACGCTCACTGCGAGCTGGAGAGGATGTTTTTATGGGAAAAACCGGCTAAATTGTAAATGTAATTGCAGTGTGCTCTGCAGTGTGG
Organism: Calidris pugnax; assembly: GCF_001431845.1. Lineage (NCBI taxonomy): Eukaryota > Metazoa > Chordata > Aves > Charadriiformes > Scolopacidae > Calidris > Calidris pugnax. The sequence goes on along the minus strand of NW_015090830.1, from coordinate 22,305,682 downwards.
GAACCTCGTTGCTGGGAAGCAGTGGGAAACTTCGGGGCTGAATGGGGGGGGGGGGGGG
>NW_015090830.1:22305282-22305614 GCF_001431845.1 Calidris pugnax | reverse complement strand
TGGGGGGGGGGGGGTGAAAGTCTGGGCGGGCTGGCAGGGCTTCTAAACCTTTGCCTGGAGCGCAGTGAAAAAGCCCCCTCGGTTCCTTTTCCTGCAGGAAAGAACTTCTTTTTATTTATTTATTTATTTTTTATAGTATTTATTTTTTTTTTCCCCCTAAAAGCGCCTGCGGGGGGACACCGCCATTCACACAGCGGCGAGCTGGCAGGGCCCGGGCCTTTAGAGCCGGGGGTGGGGGGGAAAGGGGATGGCGAGCCGTCCCGTCCGTCCGTGCCCCCCACCATCACGCGTGGCGGGGGGGTGCGTGTGGCTGCGGGAGGGGGGTGTGTGTG
>NW_015090830.1:22283140-22305209 GCF_001431845.1 Calidris pugnax | reverse complement strand
CCCCATATCTTCCCCCCCTCTGCCACAGCACCCTCTTCCTGCCCCCCAACAGCCGAGGTAAAGGGGGAGGCTTTTGCTGCCGAGGGGTCCGGAGCTGGGAGGTGGGACGGGGGGGGGGCTGCCCAGGGAAAGTGTAGAGAGAGTGGTGAGCCTCTTCTACTTAATTTCACTGAGTTTTTAGAGTTGGAAGGGACCGTAGAGATCATCTAGTCCACCCCCCTGCTAAAGCAGGGTTGCCCAGAGCACCTCACTCACGACTGCACCCAGGTGGGTCTTGGAAATCTCCAGAGAAAGGGACTCCGCACCCTCCCTGGGCAGCCTGTTCCAGGGTTTGCTTTCTCTCGCCCCTGGTCCAGCACCTGTGGGTGGGCTCCTGAAAGGGCTCCCTGGCTCGCAGGTGGCAGTGATCAGTGTCTGATGGCCATCTGGGGGCCTTTCTGCACAAACATTTCGGTTCTTTTTATTTTTTGGGTGTCTGTGGCAATGAGTTCCACTTGGAACAGAAAATTTGGTTCAGTTGCTCAAAAAATCTCCCAGCCGGTAATTACAATTGGCACCTCCTAATTCATGTGCTATAAGGAGTTAAGGAGTGAGCAACTTCCACGTTCACCTTTTTGACACTGATTTTACCAATCTCTACCATGTTCTCCTTTTTTTGGTGTATTTTTTTTTTTTTTTGTGCTGAAGAAAAGGTGTTCCTTTAATCCCTCCCACATCGAATCCGATCTGACTCTGATCATTCTGGTGCTCTTCTCTGCAGTTGTGTGATACCCTTCTGGAAACGCTGGGAGAAGGATTGCATGGAAACAGGGTACCAGACTACTGTGTGCCCAGTACTCTTGAAAAAACTCTTTTCTCTTTAGCTGCCTGAGGGTGAAGTGTTTTTTTCCCCGGGAGTGTGGTCAAGTATACGAAAATCTGAGACTGAATGTTTTGAAAGCTTAAAAGCTGCAGGCTTTCCAAACTCATTGGAGAAACTTACAATGCTTGATGTCTCTGTGAAAGACCTAGGGCTGATGTCAAACTTTGCGAATATACCTTTTTATTGATCAAATAGATATTTGTTCTGTATTTAGTGTCCATAATGAAAACTTTTGAAGTCAGAGTTGACTGAAACTTGAAGTAGAAGCACCGAGAGACAAATAGAATGAACCTACAGCATAATATGATAAGATCTTGTGAGTTTTGAAGCCAATCCTGTGATTTTTTTTTTTGTTTGTTTGTTTTTGGGGTGTTTTGGGGTTTTTTTTCAGTACGTAATTCAGAAACTTCTCATGCTTCAGTTTGGTATTGCTGCAGATTGGCCCCATGTGACTTCCCAAAGTCCCAAAGGGGCCTCTGAGTCAGATGAGGGATTAGAAGCGGGAGAGCTTCCTGGTGTTCTGTACAGCCCTCTGGCAGGTAGCTCCCAACGCTGCCTTTGAGAATGAATAGTTACTACCTATTGCCTTGCAGTTTGTTGATTCACAGTTCCTACATGAAACCATCTGTAAATATTAGCCTGTGTAATTTGTAGTGATATTAAACAAAGTGATGAGAATCCTACTTAAAAAAAAAAAAAAATTGATAGCTTTCCATATGGTTCCAAAATAGCTTAACACTGGTACTAGTTAGCACAGTGTAGGAACAGCACAGTTCTGACTCAATTTGTCCGTAAAAATGAAGACTTAGTGAAACATTAATTTTCCAAAATTACCGAATGTTTTAATGGGATTGTAATTGCCCCTTTGTGCTTTTAATTTATTAACATTGTTATAACAAATTATAACTCATTGTAACCAAATGCTTTAGATGTGAAAGAGCCAGGCTGGTGCGCTGGCATCTTGATATAAAGATGGTCTGTGTATAATGCAATTATAGCATATCCGTTCTGATATACCTGGAGTAACTTCTGCTAATTTGGGGGTTTCTTTTGCACCGGTATTGTGATGCTTTTATGCCTCGGGCTCAGTCTTCTTTATGTCTTCACATCTTACCTTTCTATAATGTGTTTTCTTAGGGAGCTGCACCTAGACTCAGGAGAGCTGGATCCTGTACAAAGGAGGCACAGCAAAGTAGTGTAAGTGATGCTGGGGAGGGGAGCCCTGTGGAAACACTGATGCGAGCTAAAGGGTATGTTGCAAGGATGTCTGATTAGTTCATTAGGAGCTACTGTGAGTCTGGAACATCCAGCCCTGAGTAGGAGCCTGGATGCAGTCCAGCTGCTTTCTTACCCTACAGAACCAAAGCAGAGTATTAAGTCCTGCTGAACCAGATCTGTGCCTTGTTTGGGTGTGTCTACACTGAGTTCCTGTTACCACGAGTGCTGAGGAACCCAGCGCAGCCAATGTCCACACTGCTGCTCCATGGAGTCATACAGTCGTTTTACACAATCATTTTAAATACCTCCAGGGTTGGCGACTCAACCACTTCCCTGGGCAGCCTGTTCCAATGCTTGATAACTCTTTAAGTGAAGAAATTATTCCTGATATCCCATATAAAGCTCCTCTGGTGCAACTTGAGGCCGTTTCCTCTTGTCCTATTGCCTGTTACTTGGGAGACGAGACCGACCCCCACCACACTACAACCTCCTTTCAGGTAGTTGTAGAGAGCAAGGTCTCCCCTCAGCCTCCTGTTCTCCAGGCTGAACAATCCCAGTTCCCTCAGCTGCTCCTCATAGGACTTGTGCTCTAGATCCTTCACCGGCTTTGTTGCTCTTCTCTGAACACGCTGCTGTGTCTCAGTGTGGTTGGTGCTGACCTGAAGGAACCGATTCAGCCTGAATCCAGCAGCACCGTTCCCTTGCTGTGCTCCTCAGTGCACATAGGTGAGCTCAGGGGTCCAGGCTGGGTTTGTGCTGTGCCCAATCAAGGGCTCAGACTGAGTCCAGTCTGGCGTTAATAGCACCAACTCCATCCCAGACCCTTTCAAATCCATCTGGGCTTTGCTGCCTAGCTCTCCTGGGAGCACAGCGCAGGGATAAACTGGCCAAGCTCTATGGGACGTGTTCATATGCCATGTTGCATCAAAGTACTGGTATGGCTGTGACTCTGCAGTGGTCTGGGATGCAGCTGGAGCTAATGAACTCAATGAGAGCTGAATTGGCTCTACGTGGAGCTCTTGCTAGTGCCTCTGTTGCTTCAGCATTCTTGATCTGCAGCTCATCACCTGTGGTGTATCTGCAGATTGACTTTATCTGGTGGTGTATGTATAGATGCTTAAGCTAAAATGCGATTGGGCAGAAAATGTCACTAAAAGTGTTGAGGGAAGTTTACAGAGAGGGACTCAGTAGCACAAAGGGATTGTGTTTAAGACTACGTCCATACCCTGACACTTTGCCGTTAATTTTTCTTGTGGGTAAGGGAGCGGATCCATGGGATTTACTGTAGGAAAAACTGACTGTAGTACTAAACTCTAACTGTGCTTGCGTGTTCCCCCTTTCAGTCTTTGTAATAGTCAGATATTTGTGTTCTCTTCCATTCCATGCTACAGTTCTGATCTAGCAAAGTGTTTAAATTATGTTCTTTTGCTCTTTACTGGATCAGGGCCATTGCCAGTACGTCCAAAAAGTAAATTCTCTGAAATCTTTGGCTAGAGATTGTCTAGCGTTATTCCTTACCCATAAGGATCTTATCTGGACCCTCCCGTAGGAACTGAAATAGCAAATGTCATGTATGCAGCCTTGGCAGTCAGTTTTGAACTTGGAGGACTTCTTTTGGTGAAGTAGTGTGGGCCAACATGCCTATGAGACATCTTCAAAGCTTTTTATGCTTTTCTCATCCATTTGAAATACAAACAAACAATTCCCATTTTCCAAAACAGGACTAGCTGTATATTGTGATAAAGTGACAGTGACTTGAAGAAATATGGGAAGCATAGACTTCAGTTGCCTCTATAGAACGTGCTTTATCCAAGAAGGAAATAATCCCATAGTGTAAAAATAAAATAAATAATTATATTGAAAGCTTTTAATGTGCTAGAAACTGTTTATTGATTCATAAACTGTCTTTGATGCACTTTCTCTGTCAGTAGTGCAAAATGCTTACCTGGGTACATTGGTGACAGCTAAGCTAGACTCAGAAATTTCTTTTCATCTTTGGAGTTTGTTTGCATTACTGGGCTTCATGGCTCATGCTTCTGATAACTGGAATGTATTCAAACATGCTGTCTTATTCTGAACCAGCTTTTCTCTTCATTTTTTGCTTAAAGGCCAAGGGATGCTGAGCGCCAGTAAGTCAAAAGTTCTTATCCTGTTTTGTGGGATTAGATTTTCATGAGCCCTCTAGGGCCATTCAAGAAGGTTGAAGGCTAAAGGTTGTATTTTCAGGCAGCCTAAGCTATGAGCTATAGTATGGAGGAAGAAGCTCTCATGGAGTGATTCACAGAGGAAACACAGCTCTCTCTACAAGGTGCATGAGCTGAGGACATGGCTGTGCTTCCCAGTGGTAGGACTACTGACAAACTGACTATTTCAGTCTGTCTGAGACCCACGTCACCTATAGGGTAGCACAGGATCTGCCTTTTTCATGGCAGACACAATAGTGTCAGTATCAGGGTCTCTTACCATGGTTTACTCAGATTTTTCAGGATGCAAAAGAAATGGCCTCGTCAGGTATGCAGTTAGTAATTTGGGATGGTGGTATGTAGTGCAACAAGCACAGAAGTCTCATGTTTGGCTCCCTGTAGCCTATGTGAACACTGTTTTGTGAGGTGGTCTTAGAGAGAAGGTAGTGTTGGAGAGAATCTATGAAATGGGCAGGATTTTAGATCTCTCTTTATTGCTGATTGCGAGTAAGGAGATGAAAGGAGGTCCAGGGCTGAGAGTTATATTCCAGGCTTTAAACTGGGATAAGAAATGAAAAATAACACATTTTTATTACGTGTCATTGCATCCCTAGAGCTGCCCAATGCCTGGGCTTGGTCATGAGAGGGTTCATGTTAACTTTATGAATTGTGTTAAATGTGTGAAAAAAAGTTTGTTGTATGTTGTGTGCATGTATGTACACATAAAATATACACACCCCCCAATTTGGTTCCTAATGATGTAATATAAAATGAATTAATTTGTGGAAAAATCCCATTATTAAAATACATTTTCCTGGAATGAACAGTAACAGGAAATTAAGCGTTCTGACCTTGAAATTCCAGTCTATTTAATGAACACGCGTAATTTTCATGTTCTTTTTAGGTCAGATGGCCTGTTCAGCTAACTAAAGCTGGTATGTTAATGTCAGTGGATTGAAATGACATATCATGGCTATAGAGTTCCCTTTTTATGTCCTACCTACTGTCCTTCCTACAGGGTTTGCACAGGTCATGAACAACCCTGCAGATCTAGCTTATATATACTCAAAGACCAAAAATGGTCCATGTGGCTTGCAAATTATGGAAAATGGCTATCAATATTAATAGGGCTCTTCAGAGGAAGCGCCAAGCTGCTTTCTTCTGCTGAGTCTTTGGATGTTCCACCACTCCTGACGTTCTTCCTATCCAGTTACCGTACCATGGACATGTTGGATATCTGTCTGAGACCTTCACCCCTGGAGCACAACCAGCTGGAGGTTCTCCCAGCAACAGAATCCCATCTCGGATGTTCACAGTTGGATCACTACTAGCTGGAGGTTCCCTCTGGTGATGGATTCCTATTCAGGACTTTCAACAACTGGGGCACTGTTGTCTGGAAGTTCCTCCTTTGGTGGCCAAGACAGGGATCGATGACAATATTAAAGTACTCACCAAGGTTAAAGAGAGAGGTGATTGCTCCCTGTAACCTGGCCAAACTGTCAGTCCTGGAGGAAGGATAACACCATTCACTTCAAGGCATTCTGAGTTAGAAACTTAGTCCTGCAAGATCCATTTCCTCTTCTTCTGGTCTGTCATGGCATATGGTACCCTCGAACGCTGCACTGCAGCACAAGTCAATAAAACCCATCAGTGTCGTACATAAAGTAGGGGTAGACAAAAACCAGGCAAGCTGCCCCCCAGACAACTGCCTGACTCAGCCCAACAGTACCCACGGGCACAGACTCTGAGCACTGATCCATATGATAGATTGCCAAAATTTCATTTCACTTAAGAGCAAACTATTGAGTTGGTGGTGAAGCCAGCTGATGGGGAAGAACTCCATATAACACCAGGGCAGAGGATAACTTGGTTACCCTGAAGGACATCCTGTGCAACCATAAGGAAGCGTAGCCTCTGCAGCAGAGCCCAGCTAGTAACTGTGATCCTGTCTTAAGTCATGGCTACTCCTGCCAACTCCTGCCTTTAAATGCTGAGACCCATAGCAGTGTTGCTATTTGAGAGAGGAGGGAGAATAGATAAATTTTTCACAGTACAGCTATATTTTATTCAGTAGGGGCTGCTTTTGTTTGTTTGTATGTTTGATTGGTTTTTTATAAACATTTCTGTTCTCCCTTCAGGGGATAAAAGATACTTTCCTTTAAGCCCTCAAGGATCTAATAATGTATAAACAGACTTTTTGTTGTTGTTGTTTGGCCAACCTATGTTGTGCTATTTTTTCTTAGGAGCTACCATTTCCAGTGCAGATTTAAAATACTAAAGTGAAAACTACGTAGCTGGTTACCTTACTGTATGGTAAATGGTGTGATGGATTTCACGTCTTCTCTAATGTACTCTTCTTCCCACACTCCTTCCCCCTTCAATCCCCCCACTCCCCCATTTCTCTTTTCCTGTGGGGGACACATTCATAAGGGTGGTTAGGGAAGATGGCTTGAGATTAATAATCATTGAGAAAGTAGGTCTACCCATTGTGCTTAATTTTAAATGGATTTATCCTTAAATATGACCTTGAGCACAAGTCAACTTGTAAGATCAGAGCCTTTGTGTGGAACTTGCTATGAATTTTTGTGAAGATTTTAACAGTACAAAGTTAAGTTTTATTTTTATAGCTACTAGAGTTATTAAAACTCTATTTAATGTTTTAAAGAAGTTTATTTGTTTTGGTCACAGTTTCTATAGAAAATCAGCAGTATTAGCGGGCAGATGTTCTGTATCTTCCTTTCAGGTGTGGCAGTTGTGATCCCAGGTTGATTGTCAGATAAGTCTAAATGATACAGAGAGTCAGCTGATCAGAACTATAAACTTTCAGAAAAAGGTAAGAATAAGCATGGTGTGTTCCAAGAGGCACCTCAGCTTTTACTCTAGCTTTTGTGCAGACTTCTCCAGCCTAGTTAGTTCTTAATACTGGAGCAAGAACAGGGGATTGTTCTCTTTCCTAGAAGGTGTAATTAATCTTGATCTGTTCAAGACTTTCCGTCAGCCAGGCTCCCTCTTCAGATATCTAACTTGATAAAGAAGACATTGTTCTTTGCTGATATGACTTTGTATTTCCTAAGAGCTTGACAGAATTCTTCAGCTGATGGTAAAATTCTGGTTGAGATCATTTGGATAAGACAACTATAACAGTAAATACGAAATGTGTGCTTTCATTGCATGAGACAAACTAATTCATGTCAGAATTTGCACTATTTCTCTGTATGTTTGGTTTAATTTATTTTGCTCTGAGAATTGAAAACTTGAACTGATAGGAACAACAGCATTTAGCTTCAGAAGTGGTGAGATACAAGAAGCACTTCTAATCCAAAGTAGAAAAACGCTGTTTTGCCCCTGTGATGATTATGTTACTGTCCTGGTTTGGGGTTAAGCAGAGATAACTTTCTGTTCATTGAGAAAGGCCCTTGCTCTTACTTGTTGCTGTGGCAAGTAGGGTCAGCTTGACCAGGTTGTTTGCCCCATAGAGGGTTTACACCTGTGGGAAGGAGTGGGCAGGTCAGGTGACCCAAACTGGGTCCATCCCATCTGCCATGCTCAGTATAAAAGCTGAGGGATCAAAGGGTTTAGGTTGGCTTCCCTTCAATGGCTCTCTTTCTTTGATGGCTGGTGCCTGAGAGACCCTGTTGGTTGGTCTACCTTCAATCCCTGTTAGTGTGTCCTGGAATCCAGTTCCCACTGAGACCAGTCTGGAAGTTCTCGCAGTGCCTGCTGGTGACATCTCCCTGGGACCTTGGTATGGTTTTGTATATATATATTTATATATATTGTATCTTTTTTGTTATTTCCTTTTTATTTAATTATAAATATTTCATTAGTTTAGCTTTTTCTAAACTCATAAATCTCTTTCTTCTTCCTCTCCTTGGAATGAGAGGTGGGGGAGAGCATCTGTTGTCTTGTCGTTGGCCAACCCAGCCCAAACCAAGACAGTTACAAAAGCAGTACATGATGACAGGGTGTTCTTCAGGTGCTTGCTTGGGATAAACTGCATGGCTTATTTGTATTTTTTTTCTTCTTTGAATCAAATACCTGTTTTGAACTCATTGACCTCCCTCCCCAACCATTCTAGACCATGCTATTACAGATTGAGGTGCATACATTGATGTCTATGTGTAAATAAGTTTAAGCTCTATTTGTACATATGTACTCGCATGAGAAAAAGAGGGAGTGTTATTGAGAATACAGGCATGATTTAGTGTTGCATGTGTATGAATAGGCAAACTCTAAGTACTGTATTGATGACCTTTAAATTAAAGGAGAATTCATTATGGTTAGCAACTGTGATTTTCAGAAAAAAAATCATAGCGTTGCTGTTAAGGTTATTAACTGCTTTAGAGATTTGTCGGAGTGGGTAAACCAAAAAAATCTCTTGTCAGTTGGCGTACTAGCAAATGCCAGTGACTGTAGTTTCTTAGCACAAACTAAAGAAGATAACCCCAAATCTTATGATACCCTTGCATCCCTCTTTATTATGTTCCGTGAGGATAGAGTGTTTTTTAAATCTTTGCATATAAGACTGTAAATTCAGAAGAAGGATTTGTGTAATAAGTACCAGATTTAAATACTTAGAAACGCACATAATACTTTCAGTAATGCATGGATCAAGCTCCTGACAGGCTGCAGAACTCTTGCTTGCTCTACCTCTTGCTTGTCTCAGTGAAATAATTGGTAATAGCAATATGGGAAATACCCACCAGCACAAAATCACCAATGATTTTTCATTGGGAGAATCATCTCAGCATTTTGTGGTGGTTATAAATCTACTGTGTGTGTGTATGTCTAGATGATGCTATAGCTTCTGGTATTTATACAGATCTGTTACAAAACAACTTAAGAGTCTAAAATCAGTATCACTCACTGCAGGGAATTGTTACTTATATATCTGCACCTGTGGAAGGGAAGCAGTCAGGTGTTCAACAGTTATGAGGATGGAGTCTAAAATGAGTCATACTGAAATTTGACTATTTCTTATATTAACTTGTCAAAACATTGGATTGTAATACAAAGCTTGCAGGAATACTTTCTGCGCATGTAGAACGTACTTTCCCTTTTGTTAATTTTCAAAGAAGTGGAAGAAAAAAAGATGGACAGTCATCTAAATTTTTTCTTTAGATCAGAAAATGAAATATTTTGTTCAAACATTTTAATAGAACAATTATTCTTTTGTTTTTAAATATAATTTTCAAGTGAATTAACTGCTTGTGACAGGTGCTTTTTCAACAGTTGTGGAGAATTAAGTACTTTTTAACCAAATCATATAACAGTGTCAGTCAAAGATTTCTTTATCTGCTGTATTTAGGCATCACAGCTTTCTTTTGGAGTGACCATTTCTCAAAGTAAAAGAAAAGGAGTAGTTCCAGAACACCTTTTTGGTGTGGGGGGTGTTTTTTTTGTTGGTTTTTTTTTCCCTGAGGTCAGTTACTGTCTGCTAGGATGATTGATGCTTCTTCCCTTTGAACTAAGGTGAGATTGCTGGCTCATTTCTTGCCCCTGAAGAGCATGAAGGTAAGAACTTTTGACCTGGATTAGGTCTTGAGGCAATGAGCTTGAAGTGGAGGACCAATACTGAGATGTCATTGTACTGTGTTTTTTTTTTTTTACAGTAACTGGCATCTAAAATATTAAATAAACAGTATTCTCCAGTTTTTCCCTCCTGTGCCTGTCATTAACAGTGTACAAAGGTTTAGTGCAATCTTGTTTAATAACATGAATAGAAAAAGGAAGAAATAGCTACACACTCATTAGAAACAAAATCAATTATTACTTTTAAAAACTACCTGCTTTCAATTAAGCAGGAAATTATCTAACCGGTTACTTAATTTGCTCTGGCTGGCAGTCTCTCAACTGCTTTATGCTGAGTGGAGCATGAAATTAAATATGTAACAACTATCCTAATGGTTATGTTTTTAGAAAGCCAGCATTTAGAAATGGTATTTTGCATAGTATCAAAAGAAATAATGACATAAAAATAAATTACTGCTGCTTCAATGCATTTGATATTTAAAAGAAAGAAATTACTTCATTTTTGATTCTCTTATTCTGATTAATAACAAAACAATCTTTGGTTTGACTGATACAGATCTATACTTGGGAATTAGGTTATTTGTTCAGGTGGTTGTTTCCCTCCCCCCCTCCCTTTCAGATTGACTATAATGGGTGAAAGAGTTGGTGTTAATCTCTTGCTCCTTCAAGTGTTAAGCTGCACCCCATGAACATCTATTTTGTGTACAGTATCCATTTGGTACAATTACTGTAGAAATTCAGTACTTCAAGGTACTTCAAGAGATTTTGAAGTTTTCTGTTTGATGCTATTTGCTGGATCTTTCCCAGGGTATGCTTTTCTGTATCTCAGCTGGAACCCATGCTTTTCTTACTGCTTAAGAGAGGTTTTCAAAGTCATATGTGGTAGATCATTACCTGATTTTCAGAGGCATCCCACTGGAGTTCAGTGGATGGCTCACATATCTGCCTTTAAAAAGATTGGGAACGTGGTGCAGAATGGTTCTGATTGTGCATCAGGAGAGAGGGCAGCCAATGGTCCAAAGTTAGGTTTGTAAAAATGCTTGAATCATCCAGTTCTTTGTATGTATTACTGTCAACACACCAGCCCTCTCCCCTGCCCCAAAAGTTCACAAGTACTCACAATGGCAGAACGAGCCACAAATTCACACTATGTAAACTTGGCTATGCAACTATCCAGGAAAATGTATTTCGATTTGAATATAATGTCTTTGATTTTTATTAACTTGGTGACACAAATCTATAGACTTCACTGTATTTATGACTGTATAGACTTCACTGTATTTATCACTTTAAGATTTATGCAGATCTAACAACAGAGAAATAATTTATACTATGTGCTAAGTTAGAATGCTTTTTAAAAAATCCACAAGTATATCAAACAGATACATGGATCACAGAAGTTTTCCTTTTTTAACAACAGTTAATAAAAAAAATTCTAATACCATAATTATGATTTGAGATACAGTAAGTCACCACATTCCCCAATACCCAGATATAGACTATTTTGTTCTTCAGTTGGGTTTTAATGCTGTCTGGCTCCCAAAGAAAGTAAGTGTCGTTTACTTTATGCCATAACACATTTCTGTTCTCTACAAACTTGTCAGTTTGAGCCACCAAAGCAGTAAAATTGTTGGTTGTTGCTTTGAGTCTTGACTCAGACATTCATTGTCTGCCACAACTTTTGGAAATGCTTTGAAATTTGGTAGAAAGTGTTGGTTCTTCCACAAGGTAATCCCAGCCTTATATTACAGAAGTAACGGTTGTGTTAGGAGCTGTCTGCATCTTACGAAAACTACTTGCTGTTGTTGGTTGGGCATTAGTCTGCCAGGCCATTCTGTTGTGTTTCTTGAGTGAGGGACAATTTGTTAATTGTCCCAAATAACAAAAATAATAAAGATAAGCTCCAATTTAGTTGGATCAGAACTGAAAAAGAGTGTCTGACTTCTCATTTATGGCTAGACCCTTTACCCCTCTCTGGCATGTAATTTAGAAGCTATCTCCAAATCTTCAGGAATAGAAGATGACTTTTATGTTCCAGTGAGACACTTAATGAAGAAAGTGGCAAAAAGAAAACAACCCGAGGAAATGAGCTCAAAGTACTTAGAACAGCATCCCTGTATGTCACCTTGATTTTCTCAACCTTCTCCAGTCACAGTCTTGAGGAAAAGTCACCTTTCCTTATTCCTGCCATTGGCATCAATTTTCTTTCTCTGTAGCCCACAGTCAGAGTCACTGAGCTGAAAAACCGCCTGCTCTCTCTCAGTGATGCCTTCCATCGAGGCGGATGGTGTCCTGTCAGCAGCTTAGCCAGACAGAACCACCGGCGCCATCTTCATGAGGGTAAAAGCTAATATAAACAAATAAAGGCGTTAGTGTAGATAGCAGAGTGAGAGTATTGCTGAAGAACGTTTTGCAGAGTCAGTTGTTATGCCTTTAGTTTTTAAAAATATATAAATGTTATATGAATCTCAAATCCGCTTTTATTTACATAAAATATTTATACATCAAGCAAGACAATTTCACAACTTTAAAATGTATTTTCCTGTTAGATTAATCTTTTCATATGCTAACCACATTACAAGTAAACATTTTCATAGTCTCCACTACATGAATGTGGCTAAAAGCTTCCTTGTTATTTTATAGTTACAGCATTTCAAATGTATCCTTTTTTGACGTGGTTAGGCAGCCTGCCAGTTTTACCACTAAATTATAGCAGAGAAAACACTCAGTAGAATTTGATTAGATTTCTTCCTTCTCCCCGTGAGTAAGGCGAAGCAAATTTATGTTCAAAATGCAAGCTGGGTTTTAAAGAATTGAATATAGATCCGCATTTGTAATGTTAAAAATGCACGCGAGTTTTGTAGTTGAAAATGCATCTTGTTTATAGGCTGCTTTATATTACTGTTGTATTTTGTTCTCTTTTGTCACTATCATCTGTAGAAAGATAGAAAAGCATCAGACTGTACCAGAGTTAAGGTTTGTATTTCAGTGAATTAGTTATGAATATGTCTTAACCTTTGCTATTAATAAGCAATGATATTAAAAAACTAGCTATTAAGACTGAATTCATCCCAACCAGTTGCAAGAATTTACCTAAGGGATATCATTTAGAAGTGTGTTATCTCTAGGCTGTACTTTTAAGAAGAAAGGTTGCATCTAACCAACATCTGAGTATATGATGTGGCATGTGTCCAAGCAGTAAGATTGGTTTGTCTGAATTAGGGATCTAGTTGGAGCATATTGTTGTGTCTCTCTGGCCAAGGAGGTCAGGTTTCCTTCTTGTAATCAGGGCAGAATGGGAGAAGAGATCATGTGTGCCTGGTTTCAACCTGATAGAGTTGGAACATGGGATAAGGCAGCATCTGAAACTGGGAGTTAGGAACCATTCCCAAGTATACAGACTGTTGTCCAAAGATCTACAGTGGGTTTAACTGCCCTATGTGCATCTTTTCCCATGAACTATGAGCAGACTTACTTCTAGAATTTACTGTCCCTCAGCTGCTAACTTGAATTCCTAGGTTGGTTGGTTTGTGAATTATGAATGCTAGTGACCAAAGCCCCCTCGAGAGGTTTCTCAAAAACCATATGCAGTGGTTTGTGATCACCATCTATTATATGTTTGATAGATGTCTGCATGAACAATTTGCTCATGAATGCTTATGGTCATTATAATGACATGAAAACAAACTTGTTTATATTATAGTGGTTACTCAGTAGTATTGTTTTCATAATATATTTAAGGATGGGAGAGACCATTGTGAGCCAATATTAAATAAAATAAACTAAGAAATTTTAGTCAGCAGTCTCTGCAGAAGCCCATTCTGATGATGAGTTGAGTTGAAGTATGTATTTTACAAAAAATGTGGTGCAAAAGTTAAGGTGGATAATAACTGTTTAATCCCCATTTTAAGAGGCAAGTACAATAGCTGGGTAGGAGTCTCTTATATTCTGTAAATCTTTTGTAGGAACAGAAGGGTTCAGAATCTGACATTATAAGTCCAGCACATTTCACAAGTGATCCTTAAAAATGTACCTTTATCACTGCTTGCAATGTGTGCTTTTAGTATTAAAGTGCACTGAAACATGTATTCATAGTTTCATCTCCTACTGCCAAGCAAAGGAATTAAATGAGTAACTTTAATGAATATAATGATTTAATTGTCTACTATATATAGATATGACATTAAACAAATCTTTAAAATCTTATGTGTGAGAATGTACCTAATAATTAACAAAACTTAATAAATGTGACTATGATGTATATGATTCAATTAATTAGGGAAAAAACATTCTGTAAAACATAAGCAGTTGATGTAAAGATGTTTCATCAGGATTATCTTGGCTATTTGGTTAAAAGAAAATAGTGTAGGAGGAAGAGAGGTCCCATTGTATATTTTTTTTTAATAAACCCCATGAAAATCTTTGGATTTCAAACTGAAAAAAAAATTAAAATTTGTTTTAGAAGACGTTCCCCAAGACATCAAGTGGCTGTGCAAATGGTAAAAACAGTGTGTCAATAAGCCACACTAGCCTAATTATTTTGAGTAGTGAGATAGTGTATATAGCACAGTGTGGATTACTTATTCAGTCTTTGTAAACAGCTTTCATAATAATGGACCAATTCAAAGCCCGTTGGCATCAGTCTACACTCCTACTATTATCATCAACTGCCATTCCAACTCAAAGCCTGATCCAAAGCCTATTGAAGTTAATGAAAATGTTTTTACAGCTGAGGTGGTGTAAGGACCTAAACAAGTTGTTCTGGAATTAAATAAACTACCTCTTTTTGCAGCCTTTATCTTGATCCTTCTGCTAATTTTGACAGCACTCAGCTTTTGGGAGAACTTGCATTGAGCAAATGTTGGTTTTCAGATCTAACTTTCTAAATGGGGGTTATTCTACTGAATGTTCAGAATCTATCCTGCGTGTAACTAAGAAAATATGACATTGTCATAAGAAGGAGCACAAGAAGTGTTGTGTGTGTTTATAGATAATTACATTTAAGTAGGGCAGCAGAACATTCATTTAACTTATGATTTGTATACAAATAAAAGATGTAATTGATTTAATTTGTATCACCATGGATCATTGGTAAATGTGACCTGAAAGGATCTGTATTTTGGTCTGAAGCTCAATGTGATCTTACTGCCTTTAAAGAGAATAATAGTGATCAACATCTTGTAGTCTTTGAGGATTGAGGTACTGCCTGTCCCCAAAAGACTAGAATTTTTTAAGCATTTATTGACACTGATCTTCCCATTGAAATAAATGGGGTTGTTCATGGGATGGAAGTTATGATTTCTTTTACCTGTAAAAGTTTTCACAAAGACAGGAGGACATAATTTATTGATCCATTTAAAAAATGTCAGTGCCTCACAAGCCTCGTGACATGGGCAGTTCAAATATACTGGAAAGGGGAAGAATGAAATAGAAAAGTAATCCCTCTTTGCTATTTCTGTGAGACTAATATAAAGCAACGCTGCAGGAGGATGTAGGGTTACTCACTGAAGATGCAGTCAAGACAGATGACCTTCAGATCTCTTATTAGTGTATTTGTATGCCATCCTTCAGAGTGGCTGAATGCAATAGGTATGAATTAAAGTATATTACTTAGATATGTCCTGATCAGTGCTCTCAGAAATTTTGTTTCGAGAGTGGAGATATTTAAAAAAAAAATAAATAATTTTGTCCATAGGATGCTGCATCATACAAATGCCACATCTTTTCTTCAGTCAAACTAATTTCCAGTACAGTCTTTCTCTGCAACAAAATTAAAACAGAAAGATTGCATTCTTAGTCTTATATTAACTCCATGCACAAACTCTCTGATGATCCTCTGCTAACATATGTGCTTGAGACTGAACCAAAACAGCTGTTGCACTGGGTGGGGAAAATTAGGGGTGGGGGTGGGCTGACTCTCCTTTGAGTCTGCTCTTTCCAAGAGAAAGTGGAAGGTTCCAGCCTTTTGATTCTGTGCTTCCATGCACCTCTTGGATGCAGTGTCTTAGGCTGACCACAGTGCTTTTACTTCTCAGACTGTATGGTATAACATCTGCTTGGTACTTTCTTGCTTTAAAAACAGAAGTAATAAGAGCACTATCCCCATTATATGCCTTAGAACTGCAAAGAAAAGAGCCCCCAGTAGTCTAATAGCAGTGGGGTTGCAAGCGGATTTGTATAATTCCACAAAGTATACAAGCTATAAATACTGTGTTTATTCTGAAGAAGAAATATGAAATGCAGTCACCAGACAAAATGCTTATTTTCTCTCTGTTCGTGTGTGTTTCTTCATCCTTTTGTGAGCTCAATGTGGTAATATCTGAGTAGTTTGTTCTACAATGTAAGATATGCTGCATGAAAAGGCAGGAACAGGAGCATTTGCACCAGGAATGCCAGGATCTTGACTAGTTGATCATCTCTTTCTACTTATGATTAAGCAACAAAGAGAGAGGTACAGGGTATTTCCTGGGGATTAATAACTGATAGGGAGGAGTTAATGGCCTGAGGTGCAGCTGAGGGCCATTAACCCCAGCTGGTCATCAATCCTCATTAAAAACCCCTGCAACTCAGTTCACCAAGCACAGTGAAGGGCAAACCAATGTTTTAAGCACCTTGGTGGTTCCCCTCTCTGTTGTCTTCTTAAATTAGTTGTATTTTAATTTCTGTTACTTCCTGGGATAGATTTTTTTTTTTTTTTTCCTGCAGCAGAGGTTCTATTCAGTCAGGGGTTTATTTGACCAGTAGTTGTGCAAAAACTGTGGAGTTTGGACCATTATGCACAAATGGGAGTCTTCAGTCCTGCAGCAGCAGAATAACAGGCTTTTTTAGATACTCCAGCATTTAATTACATGAAAAAGATGGTAAGTAATAAATTTAATATTTTTTTTGTAAAACCTGAATTTGGTTTTTTTTAATAATGTAGCACAAGCTTTGCTGTTGCAACAGGGATATTTTTGAGGAAAGATCCTTGGTTCTTCCAGTTTTAAAGCTGTTAAACTTTCTTTTATTGTGTTGCTAAATATTATTCCTTTATGTTTGGGAGTATTTGATACATAAAACACCTCCTAATTCTGTAATCTATATACATAGCATTAAAAAGCCAAGTGTGGCAAATATTTGTTTCATATCAATTAATAAGCATCGGAATATGTGTCTTTTATAACTGACTTGCGGTTTACTTAGGTTTTGCAGTGTGTATTATTTTGTGTTGTGCTAGATATTTCTAGAAAGCTGATCCTCATGTGAGGGAGGCACTATAGTTGTCAGCATAATATTTAGAATATGGTAATTTTGTAGCTATTCCTTTACTCCTGGTTATTCCAAATTCAGATTATAGTAGTAAAATATGAAGCTATGATAATATTTCTGACAGTGTTTTTTGGAGACCGATCAAATCCCAAAGTCTCTTTTCCAGGCCCTAGCCCTGCTTCTGGTGGTAGCAACACAATACCTCAGTAATATCAGAGAGCTCAGTTGGTTGAATTCAAGGATAGGTGATTATCTGTGTTCATTGCAAATATCTGTCTGAAAATCAGCATAAAAGTCTCTGCAGCCCTTACAACTTTGCAGAGATGCTATTGAATGTTATTGGCAGAGTTCTGGGTACAGGAGGCAGATAATAGAATGGAAGGGTGTAATCTGGCAGCAACACAGTGAAGTCAATGAAGGTTTTTTCTTTGTTTCTAGTGAAAGCAGAATTACTGTTTAAGCCTTCATTTAAATACGTATGGTTTTGTCCTACACCCACTGATAAACTCTGGGCCCTGCGTGTAGGCTAATAAAATCAGAAACCCTCCTTTTCTGGGGATACACAAGTACCTGAGACATCAATGACCTGAATGTTTGAAACGGGGAGAGCACAGGGCACTCTAGCTTAAGAAATTCTGTTTGTGTTAAGCCCTTTCCTGATGCTGTAGGGAAGGAGGGGGGGAAACCCCAAAAGCCTCCTTGCAGAGGAGTATCTGGTGAAGAATGCTGTGCTGCTGTGATCCACCACCTTGAAAAGCTCATCCAAGTCTGTCATGTGGGAGGGGGACAGTGCTGTTTCCGTGCCTCATGAGGACATCGCTGTGCGAGGAACTTGGGTATGCAAGCAGTGGAGCTGTACAGGAGAGACTTAGATCAAAGCAGCAGTTCTTTGAATGTACTTATAAAAGGTATGTCTCAATACAGCCTCCTCTTTTATTCAGAAGACTCAAGGCAAGTAAATATGGTGACTGTAGTAAGTCTGTTTCCCCTGTGTGGTTTGAAAAGACATACCTTTATGCGTTGCAGGACTTAACTGTAACTATTCATGTGAGTGAAGGTAGGCATTCATGGGCTTGTTTGCAGAATCATCCCACTGAAATAGATAGAGA
This sequence comes from Calidris pugnax, assembly GCF_001431845.1. Taxonomy (NCBI): domain Eukaryota; kingdom Metazoa; phylum Chordata; class Aves; order Charadriiformes; family Scolopacidae; genus Calidris; species Calidris pugnax. The sequence goes on along the minus strand of NW_015090830.1, from coordinate 22,287,057 downwards.
CTGATAGAGACTTATGTTGCATGAAAAAGCTGAAAATGTTACTTGCGCCCTTATATGGTGTATTAAAACAGTTGAAGAGAAAGTCTCCTATATTAACTCTTTGCACCTGGCACTTGAGGAGGCTTCTTAACCAGCCCAAGAGTATTTGGAAAGGAATTCCAGAAGAAAAAGATGTTTTGTAAAAGAATTTTAAAGAGAAGCTCTCTTCTTGTACAGTCAAAGTAGCTCACTGTCGACAGTTTTGCTTAAGTGAGGCTTCTGAATGCTATTTTACTATATGGCATGATATGGACTCTCTTACTAATCTCTGAGGTTGCATATTAGACACCTTGGCCAGAATGCCAGTCCCCTCCCATATACTCTGTTCTTATGGCTAAAAGTCTTATGGTGGCTTGTATGTTCAATTCCAGGTATCAACAGTGGAATCCCATTTAAAAGGTTCGCCAGTTACTGAAACCAGCAAACTTGTTTTAAACCTACATTTTGAGACTGACTCATGCTGGAGTTCTTTTTGAGCAAACCTATGTGCTGTGTAAGGCAAAATACCTGCATTTCTGTGACTTCTGCCTACCTTATAAAATCTGCTACTCTTAGTGTTTCGGACGCTGTTAAACGCTTGTCTATTTGGCTTTGTTTTAGGGGATGATTAATAAACCTTCAAAAGTGCTGGTTCTAGGGCATGTATTGATGGTCCAGCCCTCTATACGTATTTTATATAAAAAGCATCTTTGCTTGTTTTCTAGATGCTATAGAGAAGACACCCTCTGCTGAAGGGAGCAAAGTGTGGCACTTTGGAGTCTGGGTTGCTCATTTGTGGCATGGCTTCCTGGAAGCCTGTAGTGGAGAATCAAGTGCAGTGCAGGAGAAGCTGCCTATGAATGCGGTAAGTGAAGAACTGTGTTTGTGCCTAGGGAATAGCTGAGGAATGTGGAAAACAGTGGTGTCCTTTTGAGCGTGATTACCTAGTGAGGAGATACCAGTTCACTTAAATGGCTCTGAGAACCCAGCTGACAGATGTCAGTGTGGGTTAGGGTAAATAATACAAATTGGAGATGGGAGGTTTCAAGAAGAAAGCATACAAGGAGACATTAGAGTTGTCCGATCTTATTGGTCAGCAAAGAATTGAATAATTTTTCTTCAAGTCCTTTGGCATCCCTGTCCAAGTCTGCAAATGATGTGAAAGACTCCAGCTCATGCCTCCATAGCCTTTGCTTCAGTTATTGATCCATACTTGAGGAAACTCATTTTCCTTGTTTTGATGTAACTAGAATTTAGCCTTCAGCATTTCTCATTTCCTTCAAAAAGGCCTTCACCTTAGTTTATGTCTCAGCAATTTATTTATGATCCTGCAGTGTAAAACTTAGTTTATGTCTCAGCAATTTATTTATGACCCTACAGTGTAAAATGTTTTTGGGTTTTGTTTTTTTTTTTTTTTTTTTTTTTTTTTCCTTTTGCTGAATATGAGGGACTGTGCTGTAAAGCCTCCTTTTTAAGGTCAAAACATTGACCTTTTTTTTTGTTGCTGTTCACTTTTTACAATGGCTAGCCACCAAGTCATATTTTCTTTTTCCCCTTCCCCCTAAATCTCTGGCTTGAAGGAGAAGGTGTTTTACTTGGCATATGGCTTAACGGCTTCTGTGTTTTTTTGATCAACTGACCTTCTATGTTTATTTTAAGTATGAAGTTTCAGTGTTTTTTATATTCGTCCCATTTCAGACTGGTCATGGGTTTGCTACAAAGTCTTCTGTAAAAGCAGAAATATTTATTCTTTCTTTGCCTTGGCCCCTGAGTATGAAATGGTTGTTCTGAGTTGGCTGAATATGAGGGACTGTGCTGTAAAGCCTCCGTTTTAAGGCCAAAACATTGACTTTTTTTTTTTTGTTGCTGTTCACTTTTTACAATGGCTAGCCACCAAGTCATATTTTCTTTTTCCCCTTCCCCCTAAATCTCTGGCTTGAAGGAGAAGGTGTTTTACTTGGCATATGGCTTAATGGCTTCTGTGTTTTTCTGATCAACTGACCTTCTATGTTTATTTTAAGTATGAAGTTTCAGTGTTTTTTATATTCGTCCCATTTCAGACTGGTCATGGGTTTGCTACAAAGTCTTCTGTAAAAGCAGAAATATTTATTCTTTCTTTGCCTTGGCCCCTTAGTATGAAATGGTTGTTCTGAGTTGGCTTATGGTTTATCAGAAGCTTATGGCTTCTGTTTTGTTGATCTCTTCCTTTATAGTAATTGTGTGTTGGTTGGTGTTTTTTTTTTTTCTACCTTTGTGTCTTCATGCTGAGTCATTCTTGCCCTTCATATTCTGATTATAAGATGTTGATGTTGTTATGGATTTCTACTGTGTGATTATGGCTGGTTTTTTTATTTTTCAACTACAGCTTTCAACTTGGGGAAAAGTTAAAGGATTTTTGTAAGATAGTGATATTCTTGTACTCTCTTGGCACTGCTACGCAGAAGCTCTGACTTCAGTGGAAATACTCTAGATTTATGGTTATAGTAACAAGAAAAGAAACATAACCAGTGTCTTTAGCTAAATGTTTCAACATATTTCAGTGGCCTAGACAATATCACTACTTGTAATAGTATAAATGTTTCAAGTTTCTTGGAGTACATATGGTTCTGCTATACTTCCTTTTCATACTTGTGAAGCTACTTTTTATCCCATCAAGTCAAAGAATTCTTCAGAGATCAGAATGCTTCCCTCCACTTCCAGCTTCCACAGTAACTTGTTGCATTGGCAGTCTTAGATATGCTATCAATTAGTTTAAAGGGTGACATAGGCTGAATTTATTGTAATCCCCAAATAACATTTGAATGTTGTTCTTCTTGTTCCTTGTCTCCCACCTGTGTGTAATCATCAGCCCCAGACTTCATAGCTTGGACTGGAGCTGAGATGAACAGTGTAATGTAGCTCAGCTAATTCATGGTTACTTGTTCAGAAACTTTTTTCTGTTCACAAAGGTTTATTTCCTTCTCTCTTCTGCTCAGCATAGAGGATCAATGATCAGAAAATGACACTCTGAGACAAGATGCTGCTGAGTGTGGATGAATATTTAGAGATAAACAGATAAAACTGGATATGGTCAGAAGAATGTCACCTTGTTAAGCCTGGAATGTTTTCTTGGCAACATTTTTAGGTCAGTGGAATTTCAGTTCAGCACGATCTGAGGTAGAATTGCCATGAAGTCTTGCGGTGTTAAGGTCAGAATTGACCATCTCTTAGTTCTGCTTTTGAGGTGAGGATCTTGGAAGCGTTGCATCATCAGTCTTGTGGCACTCTGCTTGTTGGGATTCCAGCTTTTGTTGCTGTGCAGCAAACCTGCTTAGCAGACTTTTTCGGGGATGGCAAACATTTGCAGAGCTATCAGATTGGATAGCTCAACTAGAATTTCCACACTTTTGGCTCCTGTGCCAGGAACCAAACGAGATTGGTTCTCACATAGGCTTGGCTTTGTCTCTGTAGAAGGGAGCTTGGCAGTCCAGGGGTCTCAGAGGTGGGAACTGAGGAATGGCAAATGGTGGAAGTGTTCCCAAGGTCAGTGATTCTGGGACAGTGTGCCTAATGGGGCTGACTGGAAGGTGGAGATTTTGGGAGCCAGTGAAGCTCATCATGAAAACTGAGAATAATATGTAATGTAATAGCAGATATTTAAGGAGGAGAAGGAAAATTAACAAGGCTTAATTTCACTGAGACTCTGCAGAGTGCAGGAAGTCTTCACTGGCCAATATGACTCAATTTTTAATTAAATTTCTGATTTGCAGAGAGGTTAATACTCCCAGATTTTAGTCTTGCTCATGTTGAAGTCTGGTATTTCCTGTGAAGGAGAAACCCTGCTTTTCAGTTACTCTAGATGCAGCCCAATGTCTGAACGTGTTGCACATGAGACAGTTCTCCCCCCTCCACCCCCCACC